>NW_020954546.1:30831555-30884510 GCF_900497805.2 Vombatus ursinus
ATAGATAGATAGATAGATAGATAGATAGATAGATAGATAGATAGATAGATAGATAGATGGCACAGGGTGAGTTGAAGATGAAGGGGTGATATCTAAAAAATAAAATTAAGGGTGAGAGAGGATTATACTGGGAGAAGGAGAAAGGAAGAGGTAGAATGGGGTAAATTATCTCACATAAAACAGACAAGAAAAAGCTTTTACAGTGGAGGGGAAGTGGGGGAAGGTGAAAGGGAATGAGTGAATCTTATTGTTATCAGATATGGCTTAAGGAAGGAATAACATACACACTCAATTGAGTATGAAAATCTATCTTATCCTACAGGAAAATAGGGAAGAAGGGCATAAGAGGGGAGGGATAATAGAGGGGAAGGTAGATTGGGGGAGGGGTAACCAGAAACAAACACTTCTGAGAAGGGTCAGGATTAAAACAGAGAATAGAATAAACAGGGGTGGGATAGGATGAAGGGTAATATAGTTAGTTTTTCACAACATGACTACTATGGAAGTGTGTGTGTGACTACACATTTATAACCTGTATAGAGTTGCTTGCCTTCTCAATAAAGGTGAGTGGGGAGGGAGGAAGGGAGAAAGTTTGGAACCCAAAGTTTTAAAAACAAATGTTAAAAATTGTTTTCACATGCAAATGGGAAATAAGCTATACAGGTAGTGGGGTATAGAAATCTATCCTGCCCTAGAGGAAAATAGAAGGGGAAGAGGATAAGAGAAGGGGTGTAATAGAAGATAGGGCAGATAAGGGGAAGGAGTATTCAGAATGCATGCTGTCTTGGGATGGGGAGAGGGGCCAGATGGGGAGAAAATTTTAAACTCAAAATCTTGTGGAAAAATGGGAGAGGGCACAGAAGGAGGGAGCAAATGTAAATTCAAGTGGCATGTTGATGAATTATTGCTTTTAAAAATAATATTTGAATTCAAAAGGAATTAATGTAAAAGAGAATAGAAAAATGTTCTGAAAAAAAAGAAATAAAAACAAATGAGGCACCTGCGGGGGGGGGGGGAGAGAAATGCACCTTGAGAGCTATCTATAGTTACATGAAAAAATGCTCTAAATCACTATTGATTAGACAAATGCAAATAAAAACAACTCAAAGGTACCACATCACACCTATCAAATTGGCTAACATGACAAAACAGGAAAACAATAAATGTTGGAGAAGATGTGGGAAAATTGGAACACTAATGCATTGTTGGTGGAGTTGTGAACTGAACCATTCTGGAAAGCAATTTGGAACTATGCCCAAAGGTCTGCAAAACTCTGTATATCCTTTGACTTAGTGATATCAATTCTAGATCTGTATCCCAAAGAGATAATAAAAATGGAAAAAGGACCTATATGTATAAAAATATTCATAGAAGCTCTTTTTTGTGGTGGCAAAGAATTTGAAATTGAGAGGATGCTCATCAATTAGGGAATGACTGAACAAGTTGTGGTATATGAATGTAAGGGAATACTATTGTGCTATAAAAAATGATGAGCAGGTAGATTTCAGAAAAACCAGGAAAAACTTGCATGGACTGATGCTGTTGAAGCGAGCAGAACCAGGAGAGCATTGTACACAGCAACAGCCACATTGTGTGATGACTAACTTTGACAGACTTATCTCTTCTTAGCAATGCAAGGATCAAAGACAACTCCAAAAGACTCAAGGTGGAAAATGCTATCCACATCCAGAAAAAAGAACTATGGAGTCTGAATGCAGATCTAAGCATATTATTTGATCGCGCTCTCTCTCTCTCTCTCTCTCTTTCTTTTTTCTTTCTTGTGGTTTCTCCCATTGGTTCTAATTCTTCTTTACAACATGACTAATGTGAAAATAAGAAAAAAAAAAGAAATATGCCTTGACTTCTCCTAAATCTCTTATTCCCTATACCTTCATCTGAACTCCCTCCCCCATCCCTGAGTCTTAGGGCCAGGACCTGCGATCTCATTGGTTCAGTAAACTCCCAGTGATGGTGTTCCCCCCACCAAGGCAGATTGGACATTTTCTCTGCAACTTAGAGTATTAGAGAGTAGCCTGGGACATTGAAAGGACAAGTGACAGAATCAATGTATGTCAGAAGAAGGACATGAACCCAAGTGTTCCTGACCTGACCTGACTGAGGCCAGTTCCCTATCCATTAAGCTATGTTGCCTTTCAGATCTTGATGTGCAAATAAATGCATCTTCCTAAAGTACTTCAATTTTCCCTTGGGCAACTAGGTGGTGCAGTGGATAGAGCACTGGGCTTTGAGTCATGAAGATTCATCTTCCTGAGTTCAAATCTGGCCTTAGACACTTACTAGCTGTGTGACCCTGGGCAGGTCCCTTAACTCTGTTTGCCTCAGTTTCCTCATCTGTAAAATCAGCTGGAGAAGGAAATGGCAAACCACTCCAGTATCTCTGCCAAGAAAACTCCTAAATGGAGTCATGAAGAGTTGCACATGACTAAATGGCTAAACCACAAAAATAATAGTCTTATAGACTCAGCTTTGGAAGGAAACTTAGAACATAGAAAGCTGGAACACAGAATGTTAGAGCTGAAATAGGTCTTTAGAAATCTCCTAGTTAAACTCCTTCATTTTATAGAGGAGGAAACAAGTCATGCAAACAGAAGGCGCTTTTCAAGGTTATGTAAGACAGATCTAGAAACCAAGTCTTCTGATTCTCCATCTAGTTCTCATAACACTATATCAGACTCCCTGAGGGGACTGGAAAGCAGAGTGTTTTTCTCCCCCACTCTCTTAGGTATGTTGTAGTCTCACTATCACCATGAATTTATTCTCTACTTGAAGGAAATGATTGGTCAGCAAAGGTCAATGTTAGCCTGGTTCCTGTCTAAGTTGTCATAAATCCCCAAGTTAGAGGGCCTCAAGGTAATGAGGGAGCTTGCTCTCCCATGATCGGATGACAGAGAAAGACACTAAGGCTTTTTTGGATCTGTCTACAAGACTAGTTCAAAGAGGGAGGATAGGCAAAGCTTCAACTGATGTCAGGGAGCAAGTGACTCAGGCTGTCATCATCTTTTGCTCAGACTATTGAAATAGCTTCCTAATTGGTCTCCCTGCATCCAGCCTCTCCTCTTTGCACCATCCATCCTGTGCATAGCTGGCAAAACAATATTCCTTTACTTAAAAAATTATGTTTATTTTTAACAGAATTTTTAAATTTTAAGTTACGAATCCTCTCCCTCCCTCTAGTCGTTCTCCTACCCATTGAGAAGGCAAGCAATGTGATACCCATTATACATGGAAGTCATGGAAACCATATTTCCATATTGGGCATATTGCAAAGAAAAAAATCAAAGAAAATAAAAGAAAGTGAAAAAATATGTTTCAATGGGTCATCAATTCTTTCTCTAGACGTGGATAGCATTTTTTCATTGTGAGTCCTTTGGAATTGTCATGAATCATTGTACTGGTCAGAGTAGTTAAATTTTCACAGTTGACTGTTACACCATTGATGTTGCTGTGTATATTATTCTCCTGGCTCTGCTCACTTCACTTTGTATCAGTTCATCTAAGTCTTCACAAATTTTTCTGAAACCATCTTGCTCATTATTTCTTATAGTACAATAATATTCCATCGAAATCATATATAACAATTTTTTTCAGCAGTTCCCCAATTGATAGGAAGCCTTTCAACTTCCAGTTCTTTGCCACCACGAAAAGAGTTGCTGTAAATATTTTTGTACATATAGATATTTTATATATAGCCTAGACATATGATTTTCTTTGGAACAGGAAACTCTTGGTATGGAAATTCCATTAACCAATACACACCGGCAATTCATCTGCAATTTACCATCTTAGAGATTTGTCCATGACCATGAAAAGTTAAATGACTTTCCCTGGGTTACACAGTCAGATGTGTCAAGGTTAAGGCTGACAGTTTGTTCTAACTTGCAATATATCATTAGGAAAAGTGTTTTCAATAATTCATATAGTACCAGAGTTCTCAGAATGAAAAAATCCATCTACTCATTCATTTACTCACACCACATGAAGGACTTTATGTCAGCAATGAGTGCCCACTTTTTGGAACTGATCAAACAGCTGGACGTGTCTAACTTGGACCCTTGTCAATGCTACTCTCAAGGAAGATCACACAACTGTGTAAAGATAACTAATTAGGAAGTGGCCCCTGGGACCCCCATGCTGGCCCTAGAGCCTTCTGGAGGCATGAGCCAGTTAATCAGTCAGTAAGACTACTCAGAGCAGCTGGCAGGGAACAGCCCTTGTAAATTCCCCAGCCCCCACCTCCATATGCTCCATTCCTGTCTATGACCCAAAGAAGTTCACAAGTATATTTTAAAGGGACCATGGGCATCCTGTTCTCCCCATCCCAACCCCACCAGTATTGTTGATCTTTTTGCATATATATGGTCAACTCAGTTCTATGCCAGAGGGCACAGAGCAAGAGAAAAGCATAGGCTGGAGAGAGCTGCTTCTAGTACTCCTAGAACCTCCACTAAATGTCAACAGAAACTTCACTTCTTCCCATTGGGTACAGAAAATTCTCAGAACTGTAAGAAAGTTAACTATAGGATAACAGAGCCAGAACTAGAAAGGACCTCAGAGGTCCTCTAGGGTGCTCTAGACCAATTATATCTAGACCAATCTAGACCAATTCATTTCATAAATGGAGAAACTGAGGCCTAACAGGGGTATGTGACTTCCATAAGGTCACACACTTAGTAAGCATCAGAGTAGGAGTTGAACACAGATCTTCTGATGAGAATCCATCGTTCTTTCCATTGGGTCATTTTGACTCTACACACATTTCATATGGCTAGCACCAGACCTTAGTAGCAGGAACTGAACTGGTGAATCATAAAATATTAGAGCCAGAAGGGTAATCTGAGGTCATCTGGTCTCACTCATCTATGAAGTATGAGTCCCCTCCACACCATAGGGGAAAGGAAAAGGAAGAAGTGGAGCCTGGGCACATAGATTCATATCTCAGCTCTGCTATTTGATAGCTGTGCAACCTTGGACAAGGCGGCAGCTAGGTGGCACACTGGATAGAGTGCTAGGCCTGGAGTCAGGAAGACCTGAGTTCAAATGTGGCCTCAAACACTTAGTTGCTGTGTGACCCTAGGCAAGTCACTTAACCCTGTTTACCTCAGTTTCCTCTTCTGTAAAATGAGCTGGACAAGGCAATGGCAAACCATTCCAGTATCTTTGCCAAGAAAGCCCCCAAAGGCATCATGAAGAGTTGAACACAACTGAAATGACTGAACAACAATAACAACAACCTTTGGCCAGGTGATTTCAGCCCTCTGAGCCTTGGTTTCCTCACTAAAAGTGGAGGGAGTTTGACTAGATGGTTTCCAATATTGCTTTCAGATCTCACTGGGGAGATAGTATGGTACAGTGAAAAGCTTGCTGATTCTGAAATCAGAGGTCTCCTGGGTATGAATCTTACTTCTGACACTACGTGCTTTTGGCAAAGCACTCAACATCCTGGACCACGTTTTCTCTTCTATAAAATGAGTATGTTGGACTAGCTCATCCCTGACATCTCTTTTAGCTTGAGATCTAGGATCCTTTGTTCCTATAGACATTGTTTCCTGATGAATATGCAGGGAAGAAGCCAAAGATCTATTCTTAATCACAATCCCTCTTATTTTGAATTTGCATGAAATCAATGAATCAACAAACATTTATAGTAGGGGTATCCTGGAGCAACTGTTAAATTTTCAGTGTGAGCATTTACATCTTGGATATTGGCAAATGCTACAAATTAGGCCTAGATTTATTATTTTATTGATTGCCTAGACCTATGAAAGTGATGGAGAAAATGTTAATTAAGCAGATTACACTTAAAAGTGTGTCATGCATGCTTTTTTTTTCTTGAAGAGACAGTTGTTTAACATTCACCAGCACATCATTGGTTAAGCACCTATCATGCGCCAGTGCTGCAAAAGTAATGAACAAAGCCCTGTGTTGAAGTTAAAATTCATGATTTTGAATCCTAGCGAAGTATGCATAACTTTGGAATGAGCTAAATGGCCATGCCCAAAGGGTAGACACTGATATTTCAGTGTTAACTTGGAAGGAAGTGTCCAGTGGAATGCCTCAGGGATCTATGCTGGCCCTGTCCATTTTTTTCAATGACTTGGATAAAGGCAAGAATAGAATGCTTAGTAAGTTTGGAGGTGATGCAAAGCTGGGAGATATTACTGGCATAATGGATGGTAAGGAGAGGAAGGGGAACAAACATTAGCTAAGCACCTGCTAGCACAATGCCTGGTCTGTAACAAGCACTATATAAATGTTAGCTATTATTATAGTAATGTCATAATTATATCATGATTCCATAATCATATCATAATATAGATATTATATCATATAACAATATGATATATCATACTATATAAATATAGATATAATGTTATATAAGATATTGTTACAATTATACTATGTAATAATTACAATAACACATTTATACATATTATATATTATATATATATAATTACAATAATATATTTATAATCATGCCAGGAATTGTGCTAAGTGCTTTACAAATTTTACAAATTTTACCTCATTTGCTCCTCACAACAACACTGTTGGGTAGATGCTATTATTATCCTCAGCTGAGGAAACCGAGGCAGACAGAGGTTAAGTGATTTGCCCAGAGTCACATAGCTAGCAAGTCTGAATTTGAACTCAAGTGCTTCTGAGTCCAGGTCCAGAGCTCAATTCACCGTACCATCTAGCCCCCTGACAAGAGTCAACTTCAAAAATTGTTCACAGGCTAGAACATTGGTATTAATCAAACAAGACAATTTAATAGTGTTATATGTAGAGTCTAAAATACAGTTTTTTAAAAGTCAGCCTCCTAAGTACAAGATGAGGAGTGAATAACTTGAGAACAATTTTTTCTGAAAATGAATTGGGAGTTGTAATTGATTGCAATACCAATGTGTGTCAACAGCAGGAGATGGAAATGTGATGTCAAGCTGCCCTGAAGCAGGCATAGCAAGCATTGAAGGATAAGAGAGCATCATTCCTCTGTGCTCTGCTCTCACCAGACCACATTTAGAGTTCAGTGTTCAGTTCTTGATACCACATTTGAGGAAGGCCACTGGTAATCATGGGAGCACTCAGAGAAGGGAGGCAAAGATGATGAAAGATCTTGAGATCATGGCATAGGAACATTAAGATGAAGAAACTGAGGGTATTTATCTTGAAGAAGAGTAGACTGTCTCCATGTGAAAGGCTGTTAGAATGGAAGAGGGATTCAATTTTTTTCTGCTTGATCCCAGGGAGCAGATTAGTGACCAGAGATTGAAAAGTGTCTAATTTAACTCTGATATCAGGGAGTAGGAAGAAAACACACAAAAAACTTTCTAACAGAAATGTTTGAAAATACTGTCTTGGGAAGCACTGGGTTTTCTTTTGCTAGAGGTTTATAGCAAAGCCTAGATGACCACTTGAGATATAAATTGTAAAAACAATCAATGCTTAGTTAGGTCTGGGTTGCCAGCTGAGGTCCAATTTCACTCTGGGGTTCTATGATTTTTTTTTAGGAGTCCCCACCCCCCACTCCCAGCTCTGAGTGGGGAGATATTAATAATAGCAATGCCTTAATTCCACAATCCTTATGTGCCTGATGGATTGGCCTACCCTTGTTGGGATGCAGCATTGCCAACATTTCTAGGTTAAGGGACTGCTTGAGTATTGTCAAGGTTTTAGATCAGTTTTAGACATTTGCAATCAAGAAAGGTCACCATAGTTTACCAGCTTCTGTGGCATAGATAATGCAATTGGGATTATGGGATCATAGATTTAGAGCTGAAAGGAATCTTAGAAGCCATCAAGTCTGACTCCCTGGTTTTAAAAATGAGGAAACTGAGGTCCGTGGAAGTCAAAAGACTATGTCAAAAGACATAGTCACTCAATTAGTAAGTGGCTGAGGCAGGATTTGAACCTCTACCTTCCTGATTCCAAATACAGTGCCTAATCTGATACACTATGTTGCCTCAGTCTTCTCAGGCAGGTCTTGTGAATTGCTTCCCCTTTCTAGTTTACTGCCTTGGTAAGAAAGTATAAAACCTATGGTTAGTACTACCTGGGGGGCTAGAACACTGGAGCTATTTCAATCTGAAGGATGATGGATGATAGGTTAGCACCAGGAAGGATCAAAATAAAGTTTAACCACACTCCATGGAACAAACTGGGCCTTTCTTTGCTGTTGGCCTTGGGGTAATATTTTGAAGTCGGATTTTGAAGGATATCATAACCGGTTAGGAATTCACTGATATCTTATTATAAATCTTTCATTTAAAGAAAAAACCCACCTAACTTAAAAGATTGTAGCATAGGAAAAATATGAATACGTCTCACCTTGTATAGACTCATTTAAATTGCATTTAAATCATATCCCTAGAAAAACACAAGTTGGAATTAGATTATTAGATGGAAAATTCTTGGAAATCACACCTATCAGATTGGCTAATATGACAGAAAAGGAAAATGATAAATGTCGGAGGAGATTTGGGAAAATTGGGACACTAATATACTGTTGGTGGAGTTGTGAATTGATCTAATCATTCTAGGGAGTGATTTGGAACTATGCCCAAAGGGCTAAAAACTGTGCATATCCTTTGATCCAGCAGCAATATGACCTCTAGTTCTGTATCCCAAAGAGATTTTTTAAAAAGGGAAAAGAATCTATTGGTACAAAAATATTTGTATCAGCTCTTTTTGTGGTGGCAAAGAATTGGAAATTGAAGAGAAGTCCATCAATTGGGCAGTGGTTGAACAAGTTTTGATATATGATTATGATGGGATACTATTATGCTATAAGAAATGACGAGGAGGATGATTTCAGAAAAACCTAAGAAGACTTACACGAACTGATACAGAGTGGAATGAGCAGAACCAGGAGACCATTTTAAACAGTAACAGAAATATTGTATGATGAACAACTGTGAATAACTTAACTCTTCTCAGCAATACAATGATCCAAGACAATTCCAAAGGACTCATGATGAAAAATGCTATCCACATCCAGAGAAAGAACTGATGGAGTCTGGATGCAGATAGAAACCTACTATTTTTCACTTTATCTTTTTTTTTCATTTTTGGGTCTGTCTCTTCTTTCACAGCATGACTAATATGGAAATATGTTTTGCATGATTACACATGTATAACTTATATCAAATTGCTTTACCCTATTAGGGAGGGGTGAGAGGAGAGAGGGAGGGAGAGAATTTGAAACTCAAAATTAAAAAAAAATGTTTAAAATTGTTTTTACATGTAATTGGCTAAAAATTATTATAATAAAAAAGAAAATTATTGGAAAGCAAAGACCATAGCCTAAAAAGATTGTGTTATTTTAGTGCTCAGCACTGTGCCTTATGCAAAGCTGCCACTCATAAGGTGTTTGTTAAGGGAATGAAGGAATCTCATGGTTGGTGTTTGACCAGAACCAAGATAGTTGTTGAGCAAGATAAGCTACTACATAGTAGGATGTAAGCTCCTGGAGAGCAGGGACAGCCTTACTTTTGTAGTTGGATTCATAGTGCCTAATAGGGGTGAGGAATCTTCAGCCTCAAGGCCACACATGGCCTCGACATAGTGGATCCTTAATAAATACTTGTTCATTGGTTGATTGACAGGGCACAACATTGAGGAGAGGGGAATACAATTAAGGACCTTTTCAAATATAACATTTTACAAACACACCTTGTAGATGGTCATGAATCTCTCTCTCCATCAAATGAAAAGTTTGACATTGTTTCACAACAAAATTAATCATTAAGCATATATTAAAGGTCTATTATATGTCAAGTAGATGGTAGGGTGCCAGAGTTTTTTCAATGACCTGGATAAAGGCAGAAATAGAATGCTTAGTAAATTTCCAGATGACACAAAGTTGGGAGATATAGCTAACATAATGTATGGAAAGGGGCGGGGGCAAACAAGCATTTATTAAGTGCCTACTATGTGTACAAAGAGTGCTGGACTTGGAGTCAGAAACACATGAGTTTAAATTCTGCCTGAGATACTGACCCTGGAGTAGGAAATTCCTTTCTCTGAACCTCAGTTTCTTCATCTATAAAATGGGTAAATCACTTTTCTTTCAATGCACTGGGCATCTTAAGTTGTATAGAAAAGACTGACTTGCACTGACTAAGAAAATTTCCTCTCCTCACTCCTTCCCCATACCAATAAAATCACATGGAGATAATAGTGTCTACTTCAGAGGGCTGTTGTGAAGATCAAAGGAGATAATATTTGTGAAGCGCTTAGCAATTTTAAAGTGCTATATCAATGTTAGGTATTATGTGCTAGGCTCTGCATTGGGTACACCAGTTCAGCACCGTCACCAGTGGATGGTGACAAATGTCCAAATTTTGCTAAGTGTATATGACTCTGCCTTTGGCATGGACAGTAGGACTATTTCTGGCACTAGACTTATTTACAAAGGGGGCTCAACTCTATCATCTCCTCCTTAATCCAACAACCTTCATTAAATTTCTTTTTGAGAAACTATGAGTTCCTTCTCTTTTTTAAAAAAAAATAAATGTTTTATTGACATTCTTAAAAAAAAAACTATTTCTGCCCATGAATGCACTACCACCACTAATCTGTCCTAATAGAAACCCTTCCTTGTAAAACAAATGTGCAGAACAGCAAAAAAAAACACATTTGGCCATGTTCACCATTGCATAGCTCCTTCTGCTCTTCCTGGACGAGAGGCAGGAGGTGGTGTTCCTTAACAGTCTTCTGAAGTTATTTTATGATTGATGGGTGCTTTGATGAGAGTTCTGAAGTCTTTCAAAATGGAAACAATGAGTTTCTCAAAGGCTCTGCCAATAGATCTCAAGGGCATGTCTTATGAGCTGGAATAGCTTCAATGGCCTGGATGCCAGACCATGCTCCAAGTACTAGCCTGAAACAATTTTGAGAAGCTTCCTACCACAAGGTCTTGATTGCAGCCCAGTCCTAACACCACCATCTAGGGAAGCAACTCCTATGGAGAAGGGGACAACCATTCCCACCAACTGCCAACCAATTGTCACACACCCAGGGCAGGCAAGCCAGCCTTGTGGAAACAGCAAGGCACCCTGAGGGGGTATGTGTCAGAAAGTCAAACTACCATCACCACCTTAACTACCATCTTCCCTCAGACGCTGATGGAGATAGTCCAGGACCTCAGACACAACAGCCTTTGGCGCGTCTCTGCTTTGAGGTAGGGCCCTCCACTTTAATCTTAGGAGGCAACTCCTATAGAGATGCAGCCTGACAGCTACTCCACAGGTGCCACAGCCAAAGTTACTAAAGATCTAGAAAACAAAGTTTTTACTACCAAAGTCCTTGGCACTGTCAAATGTCCAACATGAGAACCTGATATGATTTTATTAGTAGAAGCGACATTAAAGAAGAGGCATTTCCATCTGCTTTGCAATTGCACCCTAAGGACCATGAGACCTTTCCATCTGACTTGGAGCTAAAACCTTGCATGTGTCTTGTTTTCTCCCTTAGAATGGGATACCCTTGAAAGCAGGGGCTGTCTTCCTTTTCTATTTGTACCTAGTGCAGTGTTTTGCACGTAGTAAGCACTTAGTAAATGCTTCATTCAATCAGTGAAAAAATAGCTTGGAGGTACAAATTATATTTACTGGACCCCAATACCTTGCCAACTAAGAGTGAAAGGGGACTTTGGGGCAACAGTTGTTTATGAGTTAATTGGCATGGCTGATTGTTGTATTCCCCTGCTCCTGTGCTGTGCACAGAGGAGAGTTTTATTAAGCAAATGGGCTTTTTGTTGTCCCAGTGAATCTAAGCTCCTTGGGGATAAGGGATTTTTTTTTTTTTGTCTTTATATACTGTGTTTAGCATATGCCTTGCAATGAGGAGGAGTTTAATAAAAGTTTGTCAGATTCAATCGATTTGTCTGTCTGCCTCTCATAGCTCAGGAAATGGAAGAGATGAGGGCATATGTGCCAATCTGAGAGCAAGGTTTGCCATGGTTTTGGAGCTGGAAAGTGTTTGGAATGTCACATTTTATGATATAAATGACTAATGATTTCTTGATAGATAGGTGTTGGTATTTCACTCTGCTTTCATCTGCAATAATTAACTGCTGTTAATCTGTGACCTTGAAGTGAGTGAGTGAAATAACACTTGGATTTGGAAGGAATGGGTGTGGCTGGTTGATGGAAATGGAACCATGAGTGATATATCATGACTGATACTCCTAGACACAAGAGCCCGGGAGATGACAGTGAGGCTAGGAGTCGTGTGTAACTGACAGCCATATAATCTGTTAGTCCTGATTGCTGACATGGTCAATCCATTACACAAATATGTGTTATGTGGAATAGAATATTTCTAAATGATGTAGACAAGGATGTCAAAGATAGATAAAGAGATGGATGGAGGGGGAGGGACATGTCCCTGGTGTGACCTAGCAAATTAATTTCAATCTCATGGACTGAAAAAGTTGGGAGGTAATAATCCAAATATCTCAAGAGAAAATTCATGAAGAAGGATGCCATCTTCCAGGAGAGGGGCAATATTTGGGAAGCATTCTCTGAACAAGTATTCCACCTACAGCCACCAAACTGAGTAGGCAAAAGCCATGTAACATCTACTAGGCAGCCAAGAATGGAGTAGACACTAACATGGCTCCATCGGGATTTTGGCAACTACTTTGGACAGAATACCAGACCTAGAATCAGGAAGACCTGAGCTCAAATCCAGATTCAGACAATTAGTAGCTATGTGACCCTAGGCAAGTTACTTGATCTTTTTCTGCCTTGGTTTCCTCCTCTCTAAAATGGAGATAATAAAAGCACCAACTTCCTGAGGTTTTTGTCAGGATCAAATGAGATGATATTTGCAAAATGTTTTGCAAATCTTAAAGCACTGTGTAAATTCTAGCTATTATGTAAGTTTGATATTAAATATTATGTAAGTATTGATTAAGTTTGAGGAGAATCTCCAAAAGTTTACAAAGAATTGATAGCTTGTAGCTTCATAAAATCCACTCCAAAAAATAAGCATGAAGTTCAAAGAGTACTTTTCTCAGTCGGGCAGAATATCTGACTCTTGTCATTACATTTATTGTGTGACCTGGAGCAAGTCACTTCATGTCTTTACATTTCAACTTCCTCCTGACAAAAGTGTGTCTCACACACTGGTTAGATGCGCTGTAGGTAGACCTGGAGGGTTTTCCAAATATTTGTGCTTTCAATTTGTACTTTCAATGTACTACATGACTAAACTTTCTGTCTCCCGTGAAACTGCCATCCCACTAATGGGCATGTGTTCCAAATAAATCAGCCTGCCTACTGGTGCTCCTTTCAGCAGTATAGAGGAAGCAAAGAGAAACTCCAAGGATACAACCCTGCAACCAGTGGGGAGGAAGTGTCTACCCTGGCCTTAGCTTTCTTCTGCCCCCTAGAAGCAGCCAAGGCTAGTTGTCCTGTCCAAGAGACATGACTCCTCATCTAGATGAACTCTAGTTCTTTCAGACATGCCTAGATCTGAGCCCATCTGGCCTACAGGAACTGAACCTACCCAGTTAACATGGATGTGATACTGCCCTGTTCACATGGATCTGACCCTTTCCTCAAATTTCACTTTCATTTTGAGTCCATAGAATCCATGTGACTCCTATCTTTTCCCTTTATCCCATATGGTTCCAAGTTTCACAGACACTATTGATCAAAATCTCTTTGGGGACTTGAGTGAGACTATTCATCTTCCTCTTTATGAACTTAGCAGTGTTC
Source organism: Vombatus ursinus (assembly GCF_900497805.2). Lineage (NCBI taxonomy): Eukaryota > Metazoa > Chordata > Mammalia > Diprotodontia > Vombatidae > Vombatus > Vombatus ursinus. The sequence continues at coordinate 30,845,301 of NW_020954546.1, forward strand.
CACATAGTTGATCCACCCTCATCTTCTGAGATTTCCTGCTTTTTTTTGATTAGTGTCCCAATTAAGCTTCTGAATCTCAGGCTCCCTTGTGTTCCTACCATAGTCTCAATAGTTAAGTGGTTAAAGGAAATTACTAGGCAGTCTTCAAAAGAAGAAATTTAAACTATCAACAAACACATGAATAAATGGTACAAATCATTTATAAGAGGAATACAAATGAAAATAACTCTAAGCTTTGATATTCACCAGAAGAGAAAAAATATGACAAAAGACCAGTACATGTTGGTGGAATTGGGGAATGTAGACACATTAATGCAGTGTTTGGGCAGTAGATAGAGTGTCAGGCCTGGAGTCAGGAAGACTCATCTTCCTGAGTTCAAATCTGGCCTTAGATACTTACAAGCTGTGTGACCCTGGGCAAGTCATTTAAAATTGTTTGCCTCAGTTTATCATCTGTAAAATGGGCTGGAGAAGAAAAGGGCAAATAATTTCCGTATCTTTGCTAAGAAAACCCCAACTGGGGTCACAAAGAATGAGACATGACTGAAACGACTGAGTAACAACAATAACACACTGTTGGTGGAACTGTGAACTGTTCTATCCATTATGGAAAACAACCTGGAGTTATATTAGAAAGTCACTAAATTGTGTAAGCTATTTGATCCAGCAGTATAAGTACTGGGCAAATGTCCTAAGGAGGTGAAAGGCATAAAGAAAGGTCTCACACATACAAAAATACTTTTTATGACAGAAAAAAATCAACCTGGAAAAAATAAGTGTCCATTATTTAGGGAATGACTGAAGACATGGCATATATGACTTGAAAGGGATATTATTTTGCCCTATAAAACAATAAATTTAAGAATTCAGAGAAACTTGAGAAGACTTGTACAAATTGACGCAGAGTGAAGTTATCAGACTAAATGGAACAATTCACATGGTGATCACAAGAAGGTAAAGGAATGAAAACAATATTGAAAATTTCAGATGCTGAGCAATTCAGTGATGAATCTTGACTTTAAAATAGTGGTCTCCAAACTTTTCATCACAAACTAATAACATTTGTTTTTTTGATCATGCACCCTCAATATGTCAGTCCATCATCAAACATTTATTAATCACTTACTACTTACCACAGTGTCAGACACTATACTAAGCACTGGGGATTTAAAGAAAGGCAAAATACAGTTTCTGCTGTCAAGGAGCTCACAGTCTAATGGTATATTTACGTGTTCTATATTCACTATCCTGCTGATTATCATGTACATTATAAAACTTACACTGAAATTGACATTTTAAAAGGATGAGATAAGATGAAATACTATTTGATACTAGTGTTAATAAAGAATGTGTGGAGTTGATTGAGTAGGGAAGTGACATTATCAGACCTTTGCTTTAGGAAACTCTCTTTGGCAGCTGCATGGGGATAGACCAGAGACCTGGGCTGGTAGACCAATTAGGAGGCTATCACAGTAGTCCTGAGAGAAGGAATCAGGGTCAGAACTAGGGAGGTGGCTATTTGAGTAAGTACAAAGAGGCCAGAGGTGGGATACAAGGAGGTAGAGTTGAGAAGACATGACAATTGATTAGATGTATGGATGTGAGGAAAAGAAAAGTAAGATGTCAAAGACGATACAAAGGCTGGGAAAACATCAATGACTTAAAGGACGATGGTTCCCTTAACAGTAATAGGGAAGTCTAGAAGACGGATGCAATGAGGGGAGCTGAAAAAGAGAATGTAGAGTTATCTACAGTCCAGATCACAATCCATCCATGCCTGTTCATTCCATGGGAATCATTCTGTCCCACCCAATATGAAAAAGGAGAGATGAAGCACATATTCAACTACCTGTGCCTCCAAAGATGGAGTCCACCATTCAAGGGGTGCCTGCCACGGCCAATAAAGGATTTAGGAGGCAGAGAAGTAGGGGTCAAATTTTCTCAGTGGCATCTCTATAGCTACTGTGTAGTTAGTCTAGGTTAAAAATGTTTTGAGGAGCCAACATTGGACTCAGAAATAGTAAAACTGAAGCTTGGTCAGCAGTGAGGGGGATAGAGAAATTAGTGGGAAATAAAGATAGATAGAATTGTTTTAGATACAAGCTCAACAAATGGTTATTACAGTGAGGCTAGGATGCAACTTATCTTCTCATTCTCAGAATGACTGATGATACACCACTTCAGGTCAGGCCACAATCCCCCACTGGGATGATGCCAGACCCTCTCTTGCCAGGAGTCCTAGCCTCCACTTTGGAGACCGTTACTCTAGAGAAATAATGTTGAAAAATACCTCCTGCTTCACAGAGAGAGGTGCTGGCCTTTAGGTCTGGAATGGGTCATAAATTATCTGATAAGGACAATAAGTTCAACTCTACTTCTCTGTTATAAGGAAGGGTTGGGAAGAGATCTTAATGGGAAATGACTTGCTGAAAAAAAGGCATCACCAACATACACACAACACACACACACACACACATACATATATATATATATATGTATAGGAATTCTATAACTATTTATTGAATTGCCTTGAATTCTATCATAAATATTCTTCCTCTGTGATCTGATTTGTTAGAATCTGTAAAGTGGGGACTGAATATCACTCACTTTTCTTCAATGAACTTCATCACCTTCAGTATAAATGACACCATTATCATGTCCCTTTCCTGTAGCCTTCCACCTCCTGCATGGGTTGGGGACCATATAAGTGTTCACCATACTTCCAGGGAGAAGATTCTCTCCCAAGAAACCCTACCATTTTTATCTCCACCTGAAAACCCATTCCTATTATATGTAGGGTTAGCTGTGTCCATTACCTCTATCCTATGTATATACATGGACAGCTAGGTGGCAGTCGGTAAACTGTTTGGCCTGGAGTTAGGAAGATGAGTCTTCCTGAGTTCAAATCTAGCCTCAGACACTTGTGACCCTGGGCAAGTCACTTAACCTTATTTGCCACAGTTTCTTCATCTGTAAAATGAGCTGGAGAAGGCAATGGCAAACCACTGCAGTATCTTTGCCAAGAAAACCCCAAATGGGCATGAAGAGTTGGACATGATTGAAAATAACTGAGCAACAATAAAAATGTGCATAAACATTTCTATCCACTTTTTTATGTTCCCCAGAGGATGAAAATGGGAGGAAAATGGAAAGGAGAGCTATGTGGCTTGGGGCAAGTCACTTAACCCCTATGCCTCTCAGTTTCCTCTTCTGTAAAATGAGAGAATTAAACTGGATTGACTCTAAGACTCTTCCTGGCTCTATGAGAAATGTAATGAATTAGTAATTAATTGTTTAGGATTAGCCAGCTAATGTTGATATTAGACAAAAATCAAAATGTTGCCAATTTGCACAATGCCTGAAGCTTAAAGCAAAACAAATGCTGACTTGGATTGTGGAATTTGAGGGGGAAGGTAAGTTAGAGGTCAGCTGGTCCATCCCCCCCTTACCTACTTTTCAGATGAGTAAAATGAGGTCCAGAAAGGTGTTTGTTACTATATGGAGCTGCCTCCCAGAATCATGTGTTGAATGCAATCATAGCGTAAACATGGAATGATAGATGATACTATAGGCAGATACGTGATTGTTCTGATATCTGACCTAATGAATAACAGCACTAATAATCTGATTATTGCTGCTCTTGTGGTCTGGTGGCAGCTTTAGCATCATGTTACTATGGTTTATATGTTTTAGTTATATATTTCTTTTTTTATATAGAATTGTGGTTGGTGTCATTCCTTCAGATCTCTGCCCAACATCATTGTTACATGATTGATCACTTGTAAATGAATATGCCCAATGAGTCTCTGGCTCAGTGTGTAATCATATTGATTCCTCCCTTATTAAACACTATTTTATTTAGATAACTATACTTTGGATGCTAATTGGTGCTTAGCATGTCTGACAGCAAGATTTGCTGTAAGTTGGCACATGCTGAGCCTAGCATATTCCTGCCAAGAGAAGGAAGTATGGGAGTTGAGATGGGAGCCTGAAGCCCATTGTTGTGTCTGACCTCCAGGGTCCCATGTGACTACATTTACACCTCTGCACTTCTGTGATGCTCCCAGAGAGCTCAGTGCTCTGGATGAGGCAGGGCCAGCCAGAGGCTTCATTCACACCACAGGTGATTCATCTTCAGACACTGCAGGATTCCAGCCTTTCATCACGTCATCTTTCTCGGTATCCATAGCCTTTGCACAGCTTGGGGAGGTGGGGAAGAACCAGGAAATGATTCATGGGAAAGAGAAGGGAGGACCAGAGAGGGTCAGAGAGAACAATACACTAGGTGGAAGGTATTAGAAAAGGTTCTTGGAGAAGAGGGGCTGTCAGAAAGCAGTTGAGAATTGAAGGCAGAGAGGGTGGGGATGTAGGAAGTGAAGGAAACACAGGGTAAAAAAGCATCATCGATTTAGAGCTAGAAGACATCTTTTTTTTGTGTGAGGCAATCGGGGTTAAATGACTTGCCCAAGGTCACACAGCTAGTATTTGTCAAGTGTTTGGTCTGAGGCCGGATTTGAACTCATGTCCTCCTGACTTCAGGGCCTGTGCTCTATCCACTGCACCACCTAGCTGCCCCTAGAAGACATCTTAAAACAGGGCTTCTTACCCTTAGCAAAAACGCTCTTTCTGGTTCTGGGAAGTGAGAATAATTAGTGTTGTTGTTGCATATTCCCCCATTGGAGAATTTGACTTATTTATTTGTATATATATGAACTTAAATAATTTTATAACTGTATTTCAATAAAATGGGTTTCTTTTCATTCCTATGCATTTTATGCATTTAAAAACCTTATTCTGGGAAGGCCTCCACAGGCATCTCCAGACAGCCAGAGGGGCCTGTGATGTGGAAAAGGTCAAAGATCCTTGCTTTATTTTTTTTTTCTAACAATGAACTACTATGGCCTCAGTACAAATGACCGTTCTAGTGTCTGCTCCCTCTTCTAGCAGAGCCTGCTCGCTCTCTGAATCTTCTCTTATACAGTAGTTGGCAGGTTGGTGACCAGAAGACCTAGTCTGGACTATCACAAGACTGGAAAGGAAACTTAAGAAGTCATGTAGTCCAACTACATCAACATTTTACAGAAGAAGAAACTGAGACCCTGAGAAATAAAAATGAATTAACTGCTCAACATCACACAGATAGCAAGTGACAAAGCTGGCCTTCAGACCCAGGTGTGTCAACTCCAAAGCCTGTGGTTTTTCCACTAAACTATGCTGTTATTCTTTTTGCAAATGAGGAAACTGAGTCCCACAGAGGTTGTGACCTTCCAAGGGAAGAATAGATAAGAAGAGAAGATAGAATCTGCCTTCCTGAGTGTAGTGGCAAGGAAAGAAGGAAGGAACAAATACTCTAAAAAGAGAGAGAAAGATAGTGAAGGGGAGAGGATAAAATAGGGTGAAAAAAATCCTTTGTAGGCTACAAGTAGGCAGAAAATTCAGGCCTTGGAAAGAGTGAACAATGAAAGGCGTCCAATTACCTCTGTTGCAGTGGCTTGCCAACCCTACACAGATTCACCAAAGTAAGGAAGGGTCCCTTGTCGAAATATTCACAGGGTGATTTGTTAATTAGCAGGGATGTGTTTGTTTTCAACGAATCTTGACAGAGAGCAAAAAAAAATACTGGCACCAAGGTTGTCAAGACTGTTCATCCCCATAACGAAAAGCCTCATTCTGCTTCTGGGAAGTGAGAATAATTAGTTTTGTTGTTGTTGTCGCACAGCCCCCGTTGGAGAATTTGATTTATTTCTTTGTCTGTTTACTTCTGATAAGTGAAGGAAATAATCCTCTGGGCTGTGCTGTGCGAACTACTGAAAGGTCAGCCTGTGTCTCACTCCCCAGCTAGTTTAAGACATTTATACCTGAAACAAGCTTATACCCGGCTTCTGCCAAAGGAGGGATTTTCAGCATCTGATCAGTGGGGGGGAAAACAATGTCTTGGCAAACAGAGGATCAGAAGATTATGAGACTTAAAGCGGAGGGAGGCCTTAGAGGTCATCTATCCCCACTCTGACTGTACTGCTTCCCACCCCTATCCCTACCCCCAGCCCCACCCCCACTCCATCACATTCATCTTACAGATAAAGAAATTAGGGCCCCTGAGAATGAAAGTGATTTTGCCCAATATCATTGCAATACTACAAAGGAGTAAGCTTATCAAATTTAAGCTCCCTGAAGATAGTTACTGTTTTGTTTTATCCTTATATCCCCAGGCCTAGAATAGTGCTGTCTATATGTCTATATAGGTGTATGTGTATGTGTGTGTATACATATATATATATATACACACACATATTTATATACATACATACACATTTATATACACATACACACATACATATACATACACACATATACATACATATATACACATATACATACATACATACACACACACACACACACACACACACACACACACACACACACACATATATATTATCTCAACAGGGCATTAGCTTTCATCAGTATCTCTTCCAATGCAGGTCTGTACCTTGCTTGGTCTTAGAGAGTTGCCTCAGGCACTGAGACATTAAATGCTTGCCCAGGACCATACAGTCAGTATAGGTCAGGAGTGGGATTTGAAAAGGGGCCGCCTGACTGGAGACCAGCTCTCCACCTGCTATGCCTTGCTGTCTCTTGTCTGGCTGGCCCTAACCTAGTTTTCCAGGTTTTCCTCCCTCCCTCTCAGATCCAGACCAGCTGGCCTACTCCAATGGCTTTTTCTTAATCCTCATCCTTTCTGATCTTTCTACAGCCTTTAACACTGTTGCTCACTCCATCCTCTTTGATTCTCTCCTCTCTCTAGGTTTTGAGGACTCTCCTCTCTCCTGGCTCCCCTCCTACTTGTCTGACAGCTCCTCAGTCTCCTTTGCTGGATCTTCATTCAGGTCATGGCTGCTAATTATGGTTGGGCTGTGGTCAGTTTCCTTTCTTCTTCTCTCTCTCTACTACTTCACTTGGTGATCTCACTAGCTTCTTTGCTTTCAATTATTATCTCTATGCTGATGATTCTCAGATCTACTTATCCAGTCCTAAACTCTCTGCTGATCTCTAGTCTTGCATCTCCTAGATATCTCAAAATGGATGGCTTGTAGACGTCTTAAACTTATTGTGTCCAAAATGAAACTTATTATCTTCCCCCCCTCAATTCTCCCTCTCTTCCAAACTGTCTTATTACTGCTGAGGGCACCACTATCTTTCCGTTCCTCCAAGCTCAAAACTGAAGTGACATTCTTAACAACTCACTCTCACCTTCCATATTCAATCTCTTACCAAGGCTTGTCCATTTTACCTTTGCAATATTTCTAAACTCGGGGGTGGGGGGGACAGCTAGGTGGCACAGTGCACAGAGCACCAGCCCTGAATTCAGGAGGACTTGAGTGAAAATCCAGACTCAGACCAAACACTTGACACTTACTAGCTGTGTGACCCCGGGCAAGTCACTTAACCCCAATTGCCTAAAAACAAAAATATTTCTAAACTCTATAACCTCCAGAAATAAATTTAAAATCTTCTGTTTGGCATTGCCCCCCTTTCTAGTCTTCTTAATTCTTTTCACCCCTCTTCGATTCAGTGATGTTGGCCCCCATGTTGTTTCTAGAACAATGCACTCCATCTCTTGTCTCCAGGCATTTTCTCTGACTGTCTGGAACATTCTTCCCCTCATCTCTGCCTCTTGGTTTCCTTCAAGCCTCAAATAAAATCTCACCTTCTACAGGAAGCCTTTCCCAATGCCTCTTAATTTTAGTGCCTTCCCTCTCTTGATTATTTCCTATTTATTCTCCATATAGCTTGTTTGTACGTGATTGTTACTATTAGATTGTAAGTTCCTTAAGGGCCTGGGCTATCTTTTGCTTTTCTTTGTATTTTCCGCATTTGGGAGTGGATGAGGAAAGGCTTCAGGCAGAAAATGATGTTTAAGCTGCATCTTAAACATTCTTTGTGATGGTGCTAAGGAGAGAAAACATTCTGGAAATGTGAGAATGCACAAAGACAGACATGGGAAAGGGGCATGATACATGTGAGAAACAGTCCGTCAATAAGCATTTAGTAAGCACCTACTATGTGCCTTGCACGAGTCGTGGGTCAAAACCTGCTCATTCCCCGCCCTCATCTTTCTTCATTGTATTTTGGGCAGTCTCAAACCTCATTTTTTTTTTCAGAGAGGGTCTTGTTCCATGTTGTAAATTCTTATAACATCCCTGGAAGAATGACTATAGCCAGCAAAGGGTAGAGCCAGAATTCTAATTCAGGCTTTCTGACTGTCAGGGTCCCATTTTATCAAATGCACCATCTCCTTGACTTTTTAAACCTATGTACATATATACATCTCTGTGTGTGTGTGTATGTCCTATATTTATATATGTGTATATATAGGTATACAAATATCTATTTGATATACACATATATTTGTGTACATATACATTTACACATATGTGTACATATACATACACAGGTTCACATGTGCACACATGTGCACACACCTATGACAGCTAGGTGGCACAGTGGATAGAGCACTGTTAAGAAGACCTGAATTCAAATCCGGCCTCTGACACTCACTAGTTGTGTGACCCTGGTCAAATCACTTCATTCTGTTTGCCTCAGTTTCCTCATCTGTAAAATAAGCCTGAGAAGGAAATGGCAAAACCACTCCAGTATCTTTGCCAAGAAAACCCCAGATGAAGTCATATAGAGTCAAACGTGACTGAAAAAAAGATTAAAATACACACAAACATATATATCACACACATGTATGTATGTTTGGATGGCTGAATGGAGGGATGAATGACACACCTGGCCATGGAAGGTGCTTGATAAATCATTGCTTGACTTCACATAACCGCCTTAATCTCCCTAGTACACCAGAAAATTGTACGTGATGGGAAGGCCACCTGGTGTTAGCCTAAGGCAGAAGAATCATCCCCCTTAATAGCACAACAGCTATTAGTTGTAGTCAAGACCAGCAGCCTCTTTCTACTTCAGCCCCATATTTATCAGGAGAGCAGAAATCTGTTTACACTGACAGAAAATTCATTTCATCCACAGAACCCTTTCTTCTCCTTCCCGTTTCCTCGTTCCCACTGACCACGCGAGATAAATGGATTCTGCAAACACTCCAGCAGTGGGACAGATAAACGTTTTGGAATGCTCCAAGTGCAGTCTCCTAATTATGCTAACTGGCAATTTTTTGAAAAGTTGCAGAACCATCTATCCAGATTAAACTACAGCCTGGGAGTCCTCTTTTTGAGGATTGCTAGTGTGGGGTGGAAAGGTAGCTCAATTGTGTTATTTCTTGAGCTTTAACATCCCAGAGAGGAATACTGAAATAGATCTTTTACGTTTGTGGTGCGAGGAGAAATTTAAAAATATCCTGAATCACCTTGCTGCTTTCTCCCCTTTAATTGAGCCCCAGCCCTTTCCCTATTTAAATAGGCATAACGACGTGTCAGAAACAGTCTGGTTATTAGCCCTGCTGTCCCAGTTTCTCCTCTGATCTAAATAAGCAAATGATTCAGGTGAGGATGTCAGAAGGCTAGCCTCTGCCTACCATCAGACCTATATTTGCTCATTTAATAACTGTTATTTATCTAGAATTTAATTGCACCCATTGTAAACATACAGGGAAACCCTCCAGGGATGTCTGTTCAATTATTGAGATAAGACGAATATTTAAAACTCAGCTCCCTGCCATGCACCTCCTTCATAAGATTGGTTTTCTTTTTAAGTTCTGGGATTCAGGAGGAAGAGCTTGCTAGCTGGTGAAGCTTCATGTAGGAGGGGTCTGCGATACAGTAGAAAAAAAATACAGGCCTTGAATTTAAAAGACCTGGGTATGAATTCTGACTTTCCAATTTTCTTTTAAAAATAGGCTTTTGTTGATATCTTTTGTGTTTATATCACTAGATCACCCTGTATCTCTCCTCTCTCCCTCCCAATGAGCCATCCTTTGCCAAAAAAATATTTTAAAGGAGGAAGAAGAAAAAAAATCAGCAAAACTAATGGCTACATTGAAAAAAATGATACAATATGCAATGTTCCACATTTATGCCACCCCCCCCATACCTCTGCAAAAGATGGAGGTGGGGGAGGTGTCTTTTCATATCTTTTCTTTGAGATCAAGTTCCTTCTTAATCATTTTGAAACATTGATTTCCAATTGCTTTTGTTGTTCTTTGCATTAACATTGTTTACTTCGCAATTATCTCCAAGATCTTGAGTAAAAATCTCAAAATCAGGAGCTCTTTTTCTGGGGTCTCTGAGCTTTTTTATGTTCTGATCTCTCTCTCTCTCTCTCTTTATATATATTTCTTCTGTATGTATACACATATATTCACAGGCAGAGTAGAGCATCTGTGATAACTCTTGCAACTGGGTAGAATTATAGATCTGTAGCTAGAAAAAGATATGAGTCCTTTCAGTCCAACCTCTTTATGTTTTCAGATGGGGAAACTGAGGTAATTACTTGCTCTAGCTCAAGAAGCTCATGACAGGAGAAATTTGAATTACTCATCATTTCTCAAACACAACCCTAGACTTCTTGTAACCTGGCCTTCACTCAAACTATATTCTCCACATGGAATGCCCTGCCCCAATATCTCTGCCCACTGGAATTTTACTCATTCTTCAAAGTGAGACTTGTGAGATGGCATCATGGAAGGTGTCTTTACCCATCACCGTTACATTACCACTAAGTCCTCTCCTGCCATATCCAGGGCCATTCAACGGCCGTGTGGCCAGAAGAACAAAACAAAACAAAACAAAAATACATAGTGCCACCATCCAGAGTTAATGGGATCCAGTTCTCATCACCAGAAGGACTGACATGACAATCCTTTATCACAAAAGATGCTGCTCCAGGCTTACTCCACTCTAGAAAGCATAGCAGCAACACACAGCTCTGGAGACTGTAAAGGTAGGAAACACTGATAGGAACTCATGAAGACTTAAAAACACCACTAGCTGCTGCTGTCATGTATGAAGCTTCCTTAGCCGATCCCTCCCTTTCAAAAACAGTATTAGAACTGCTGCTGCAAAGCTACTGCCAATCAAACAGTCAGTCAATCAGTCAATCAACTACACTTTTAAAGTCCCCTCTGTGGCCTGAATCTTTGATTATGTGCTTGGGCTCTATGTGAGGATTTCACTGGGAAAAGAATAAGGACAGAATGTTGGGAAGATAGCTTGACTGAGAGGAGATTGATGGGAGGTCCAGAAGGGACAAACGGACTGAGGACCAACACTGGGATGCAGAGCCCTCCTAAAATCCTCACCTACCCCCCAAAAAATACAAACTTTGTATCCAGCATAATTGATAGCTTTGGTCCTCTGCAGTGGCTTTTCCCCGTGGCAATGGAGAACTTCCAAAGCTCCACTGGCCCATCTTGTTCTGACTCCTCTTCTCTCCTTTACTTCAGAGGAAGGGACCTCAGAAGTCATGGCAACAAGGCGCAATGGAAAGGAGTCTGGATAAGTTGCTGTTGCTGTTCAGTCATTTCAGTTGTGTCTGACTCTTCGTGATTCCATCTGAGATTTTCTTGCCAGATGCTGGCATTTCCTTCTCTAGCTCATTTTACAGATGAGGAACTAAAGCAGAGTTAAGGGACTTGTCCAGGGTCACTCATCGAGTAAGTATCGGAAGCCAAATTTGAACTCAGGAAGATGAGTCTTCTTGGCTCTAGGCCAGACACCCTATCCACCTCCACCCAGCTGCCCAGTTAAAAGATCTGGGTTCAAATTCACGCTCTGGCATTTACTACCTGTGTGACCATTGGCAACTCACTTAACCTCTCTAAAACTCAGTATCCTCATCTGCAAAATGGAGGGGGGAGGGTTAGATGATGTCTAAATCCCTTCTGGTCCTAGATCTTTGATCCTATTATCTCTCATAGGGGGTCCTTGCCCTTGTTTGTGTCATGGACCCCTCTGTCAGTTTGGTGAAGCCAATGTGCCCTTTCTCAGAATAAAGTTTTAAGTGAGTGTGTGCGTGTGTGTGTGTGTCTGTGTATACTGAGGGACTCTGCAGTACAATGTCACTGTTTTTGCCTTATGAGATCCTTTAAGGGTTCCTGTTGCTCTTTTGAGGGGGTCCTTTCCCTCTTATTTCCTTTTCTTTTTATTTTGAACTTAAACATCAAAGAAAATGAACATTTCCATGTGCAGTTTAGAACAGGAGAGAATTATACATGAAACTACAAATCTCTACTATGAACAGCTTGCTTTTCTTTTTAAGTGTATAATAAATTCAACATGTAACTTTCAAAGCTGTCCTGCTTACATGTGATTCCTTCTGGCCTTCCTTCTGTTCTTTTCTCATTTTGGGGAGTGGGGTGGGAAAATCCTACCCCAGATCTCCTCATTCCTCTTCCCACCCCCAATGAAAAACAAACCCTTTGTAACAAATAGACACCATCAAGCAAAAAAAAAAAATCCCATATTGGCCACATCCAAAAATGTATCTTTTTCTGCATCTTGGCTTTGCTATTCCTCTCATTTGCTGACATGATTTCTAGCAAGAGTTCTTACAGTTAAAAAGGACTTTCATGTGATCATCTTCTCAGTTACTGATACACAGAGAATACACTGCTCCTTGTGATCCTTTGAGAAATGAATCCTCTTAAAGGTTAACAATCAGAGGCCGTGTTAGCTCCCTCTCAAGTACTCTGGGTAAGTATGAGAATGCATGTTCCATAAATACGTGTTGGTTAACAGATACGTGATGGGAATGGGGGCCATTAAGTCTTTCCGTATTCACACAATCTGTCCTAGAGGATATTATTAGGGTACTGCACATGGGGTCAGGAAGACCTACTTTCTAATCCTGCCTCAGATATTTATTAACTGTATGACCTGGGAAAAGTCACCTAACTGCTCTGGGCCTCGGTTTCCTTATTTGTTATATTAAGGGATTGAGTCTGATGGCTTTTAAGATCACTTCCAGCTCTAAATCAGTGATCCTATGATCAGCTGGAGCCAGACAGTAATGGGAATCACCCATCAGTAACTCATCAAACAAAAACGTATTAAGCACCTATTGTATACGGAGTGCTATGCCAGCTACTGGGGGAGATGATGCTTAGGTCGTGAAGCTACTTAGGTCAGAGATGGGTTCTGCCCTCCTGGAGCTTACAGTCCAGAAGAGGTATACTAAGCAAAAAGGTAACTACAATATACATCTGTAATAACAATTGTTCATATTTACAAAGTGCTTTACAAAGCTCTCTAGGACAACCTTATGGGGGCAGGTAGTGTGTTTATATGCCCATTTTGCAGATGAAGAAACTAAAGCTCAGAGATGAGAAATTACTTACCCAGCATCATAATGGTAGAGGTAACTGTCAGGGCCACCTGAATTCAAACCCTGAACTGCCAGGTTCCCTTTGGCATAGGGACATCTAAGGAAATAAAGGAAGTATCGAAAAACGATCTCCGGAGACATTGGTGTCACTGACATCATCAGCAAGTCAGATCACAGACATTTGTTAAATGTATATTATGTACAAGGTGCACAGAAAGGCAAAAGCAGGTTCCCTGTTCTCAAGGAACTCACATTCTAATGGCAGAGAAAAAATGTAAAGAAATATGGAAATATAAGAGATAAAGGGGAAAACTATATCTATATCTATCTGTATCTATATCTATATATATCTCTATCTCTATATATCTATGTATATATATATATATACACACATATATATATATAAATATAGTGTAAATGGGAGGTAATTACAGAGTGAAGGCATTAGGTGGGGTTGCAGAAAGGAGGGAAGAGGGTATCTAGAGCACTAGCCCTAGAGTCAGGAGGACCTGAGTTCAAATCCAGCCTCAGACACTTACTAGCTATGTGATCCTGGGCAAGTCAGCTAACCCCAACTGCCTCAAAAAAAAGAAGGCATGGAAAGGAAAACATACTTGAAGAAGGTGGGATTTGAGCTGGTTATTTTTTATTATTGTTATCCAAGCAATAGGCTTATAGTACTATAGCTGGAAGGGAACTCAGAGACCATCTTGTCCAATCTCCTCATTTTACAGATGAGGAAACTGAAGGCCAGGGTGGCTAAGGGACCTGCTCAAAGTCATATACTACATATACAACATTCAGTAAACATCAGTTGCAGGATTTGAACCCAAGCACTCTGGCACAGCACAGATGATTTCCCCCACCCCCTCTCCCACCCACATACACACTATATCTTACTCCTTTTAAATCAGATCAATCAACCAACAAGAATTTCTTAAGTGCCTACTATGCATCAGGTGCTGGGGATAGACATCCAAAGAATGAAATGATCCCTACTCACAGTGATGTTTTAAGATAAATACTGGATTATGCCTTCAAGACCAATGATTTTGAGAGTAAAGTCTGAGGTGGTTGAAATTAAGGAATTTCTTAAAGGTAAGCAACCCTGGGCTGAGTTTAGGAAGATATCTTTCTGCTGGTGTATTTTATTCTATTCAAGCCTCTAGTAGTTTATGTAGCCCACAACATGAAACCCTCCATAGGTTTAAAATATTCAGACCTTGGAACACAAATCATGCAAATCAGGGAAAAAAAAAACAACCAAAAACCCTGGGCTATCAGTTGCCCCAGATGTGCACTGCTTTCCCATCCAATTTCCCCTTGGTTCTTTTGCTCTTCTAAAGGACAATACAGAACACTTTTCAAGGTGAGAATCAGTTTAGAGACACTAGCCGGGACCACTGGGATAATTTGGCTTTTAGAAACTGGCTGCTACAGGCAATCCCAGAGGGAGGAAAGGAATAGTGTGCGCATCATGGTTATTGGCAGCAGCTGCTATCTTCCTGTTTCATAGATAAATTACCCTGTCTTCCTGGTTATAATAGTGGTAGCAGAGTTAGGCTTTGAGCCTTGGTATTGTGACTTCAAATTCAACCTTCGTTGCTCTACGACCCGCTGTCTCTCCTAGTTGTTGCCATTACAGATATGCCTCATATTTCACAGTTGATGGGCTCCAGAAAATTTATCTGTAACCTTGAAATTGTGTAAATTGAATCTTATTTACTTACACTACAGGAGCTTGCAATATAAGAGTGCCCTATGGAGAATCCTCCATGAAGCAAAGAATCCCCTTAAATGGCCCATTTTGTAAGTGTGAAATGCCTTATATTTGCTTGTCTTAAAGCAGGATCCACCTGCACAATGAATGGTCCTCTGATTTCTTTCCCCTTTACAACCTGGCCCCTTCCTACCTTTTCAGTCTTCTTATATTCTACATACTCTAAAATTGAACAACACTAGCCTTGCTTTTCCTCACTCATAACATTCATTTGCCAGCTCCATGCCTTTTCACTGGCAGTCTCCCATTCCTCAAAGGCTCTCTCTCCTCACTTCCTAGCTTCCTTGACTTCCTTCAAGGACCAACTCAAATTCCACCTTCTGTAAGAACTATTCGAATCTCCTTCTCCAACTGCTCATACCATTCCTCTAAATTTGCCTTCTATGTTCACTGTATATATCTTGAAAGTATATAACTATGTACATAGTTATTTGTATATTGACTTCCCCCATTATAATGTGGGCTCCTTGAGGGCAGGAACCATATTTTTTTCTTTTCTTTGTATCCCCAGCCCTTAGCAGAATGCCTGGTACACAGTAGGTGCTTTCATTAGATTTTAAGATCCTTGACTGTAGGGACAGTCTTTTGTTTCTTTTCTGTATCCCCAGAACAGCATCTGGAACATAGTAGGCACCTAATAAGTGTCCACTGAATTGAATTAAATTAATAGATACTTAGTTGACTTGACTTCTCCATATTTGAATAATGGCTCCCATTTTTCCTTGACAATGTAGTATAGTAGAAAGAGCACTGGATTCATGTCCAGAAAGATATGAGCTCAAGTCCTAGGGTTGATATTTTCTAACTGGGTGACCATGAAGAAGCCATGCTTCTAAGGCTTCTGTTTCCCTCTCTGTAAAATTAAGATCTCTAAATGAATATAGAGAAGCAACATCGAATAATGAATAGAGTAGTAGACAAGGGATCAGAAGGCTTGGTTTTGCATGGTGCTTTTGATACCTCCTATCTTTGTGACCATGGTCGCTTCACTGAACCTGTTTGAAGCTCAGTTTCTTCAACCATAAAATGGGGAATGAGAATATCTGCAGCATTTACCTCCCAGCGTTGTTGTGAGGATCAAATGAGATAATATACTATTAATTTTTTTTTTTGGTAAAGCTTAAATGGCTACTCTGATTGGGTTTTGGTTGGGACCCAAAGACCATAGGCAGTGAAGAAACCCGTCTTTCTGACAATACTTAGTCTCCTTGGCTCTCTCGGTGGTAGGCTTTTGGCATTTGAGCACATTCCAGTTGGAAAGAGTTTGCCTACAATGCTGAGAGTGTTTTGTGTTCTCAACAGCAGCAACAGCAACAGCAGCTGTAAAACACTGAAAGCCTCCTGCTGTCATTTGCACATTGTCATTCCTGTGAGAAATATTTCATCCCAGCTCGGGAGGGTTGGAATTTGAGAATTCATTCCATTTAATGGTAAGATATTCGCCATCTACTGACAACGCAAAACAGGTCATGATACCCAGGGATCTGCTTTGCCACCAGCTCAAATGAAAAAAGACATTCACAGTCAACCAAATCAACCCCAGGCTGCATCTACATGATGCCATAGCAGTGTGATGAAAAGTGGAAAAATTCAATTCACCTATCATTTTCTCTACATGTTGCCAAGCAACTATTTTGACTGATGTTTTTGCTGAATTGATTAAATCAAGCGATAGACAGCCACAGTGGGACATTTAAGTGCTAAGTTAGTAGGCACATAGTAGGCATTCCAGTGGAGTGGAAGGGGACAAAAAGGAATGGGATGGAGTACAGCCACGGGTTGTAGAACGGAAAAAAAGTATAGTGTAAAAAGATAATAGAATGGGATAGAATTATAAGGAGGAAGATGGAATGATGTTAATTACCACACAGTATAATAAAATAGAGCATGGTGCAGTGTGATAGAATAGGATGGAGTGAAATTGACTGCTATAGAGTGAAAGAGAATGGAGGAAAATAAAATGGAGTGGAGTGGAATGAAATGGAATGGGTAGAATCCATTGGAGAGGAATGGACTGCAAATAAGTCAAACAAAATGAAGCAGGATGGCAAAGGATAGAGTGGAATTATTTGTCATAGAGTAGAATGGAATGGAAATCAATAGTAGCCATTGCAGTCAAATGAACTGAAGGGGAGTAGAGTGCAGAGCAATGGAACAGAATGGAGGAGAGCAGAATAAAAAAAAGGAGTCAAGTGGGAGCAAGTAGAATGGAGCTCAGTGAGAATGAATAGAATGACTTGAAATGGAAGAGAATGGAATGAAATGGAGTGGACTGCTTTGTAGTGAAGTGAAGGGGAGTTGAGTAGAATGCCAGAGGAGGAAATTAAGTGGATTGCTACAATGTGGAATAAAATAGAACAGAGTGGTATGGATAGAATTGAATACTATCGAGTGGAGTAGAATAGAGTGGAAGCCAGTGGAATGAAAGGAATGAAGTGGAGAAGGATGCAGTGGAATGTAGTGGAGTATAGTGGAATAGAATAGATAGACTGGAGTGTAATTGATAGCTAGAGAGTATATGAAATGGAGGGGAGTGAAATGAAACCTAATGGCATAAAAAGAGTAAAATGGATGGAAAATAGAACAGAGTAAATGGAATGAAGTGGAGTGCTATGGGATGATACTATAGTTTGGTGTCAGACTGTAACCTCAGCAGGCAATTAGGACACATGGTCCCGCACCCAATCCCTCAATTGTACAGCCCTACTCTGTGTGCCCAGTTTTATCTCATATAATGTCTTCTTACCTACTTGGGTAGGGTGGGGATTGGTACGAAGTCCAATGGAAACACACATTATTACCACTATGTGAGGCAGCTAGGTGGTACAGCAGATGGAGCACCAGGCCTTGAGTCAGGAAGACTCATTTTCATGAGTTCAAATCTGGCCTCAGACACTTACTAGCTGTGTAACCCTGGGCAAGTCACTTAAACCTGTTTGTCTCAGTTTTCTCATCAGTAAAATGAGCTGGAGAATGGCAAACCTTTGCCAAGAAAACCCAAAATGGGATCATAAAGAGTAGGACACAACTGAAACAATTGAACAGCAACAACTATGTGAGAGGCTAGAGATAATTTTACCTTGATTCTTCCCTCTTGGAAGAGCCAGGATATGATTCTATGTTGGCAAGATGTCCTCCACTACAATACCATAGTTAAAACCAACATATCTTTCCAAAGAGGAGAGATCTAAATTGTAGAATCAAAAAATGATCAAATATGAGACCTGGAAGCCCCCCACCCCTCAAGGTCTAATCCAGTGTCTTCATTTTACATATGTGTAAACCTAAGAGGCAAAGTTTGACCAAGGTCACACAACTAGTTCTTAGGAGAGACAGGAGAAGAACTCAAGTTTCTTCTTTCCTGATACAATCCTTTTCATTCAGATTATCACTGAAAGTAGTGGTAATAAAAACCTCATTCATTCTACTGGTGTACTACTAAACAAAGTTGAATGTCAGTTGAATCTTGGTCTCTGAACAGCATTTCAGATGGATTCCCTAACTGGAGTCCTTTGATTTCTAGGAAGAGTCCTTAGGATTTAGTACCATAGGCTTAGAACTGGAAAGGACCTCAGAGGTCACATAGTTCAATCTTTTCATTGCACAGGTTTTTGTTCAGTCATTTTAGTCATATCCAACTCTTCATAAGCCCATCTGAGATTTTCTTGGCAGAGATACTGGAGTGGTTTGCCATTCTCCTTCTCCAGCTCATTTTACAGATGAGGAAGCTGATCTAAATAAGTTTAAGTGATTTTCCCAAGGTCACACAGCTAGTAAGTATCTGAGACCTTCCTGATTCCAGGCCCTGTGCTCTATCCATTGTGCTACCTAGCTGCTCCATTGTGCAGGTAAAGAAACCAAAATCAAGGGAGCTTGTGACATACCCAAGGTCACACAAGTGGTCATACTCTCCATCTCCCTTATTTTACAAAGCAGAGAAACTGAAGCCAAAGAATCTTCAATGACTTGCTCAAGATCACATAAACTGTCAACAGCAGAGCAAGACGTAAAAAAAATTAATTTGGAAGAATGAAAGGTCAAGAATATCAAGGGAATCAATGAAAATAAAGTGTGAAGGAAGGTGGCTTAGCAGTACCAGATCTAAAACTATATTACAAAGTGGTAATCATCAAAACAATCTGATACTGACTAAGATATAGAGTATCAGATCAGTGGAATAGATTAGTTAATACACAGTAGTAAATGACCATAGTAGTAATCTGTTGTTTGAAAAACAAAAGGATCCAAGATTTGGGGACAAGAACTCACTATTTGACAAAAATTGCCAGGGAAAATAGAAAGCAGTTTGTCAGAAAGTAGGTATGGACCAACATCTCACAGTGTATACTGAGATAAGGTCAAAATGGATGTACACAATTTAGACATGAAGGGTGGTACCATAAGTGATTCGCTTATGGGGAGCATGGAAGATTCTACTGTCAGATCTATGGATAATGGATGAATTTTTGACTAAAACAAGAAATAGAGAGCATTATGGAATATAAAGTGGATAATTTATTACATCAAATTAAGAAGGTTTTACACAAACAAAAGCAATCTGGCAAAGATTAGAAGGAAAACAGGAAACTGGTGGAAAGAATTATATCAAGTTTCTCTGATAAAGACCTCATTTCTCATATATAGAGAAAATTGAATCAAATTTATAAAAATATAAACCATTCCTCAATTGATAAATGATCAAAGGATATGAACAGAGAGTTTCATATGAAGAAATCAATACTAGTTATAGTCATATGAAAAAATATTCTAAATCATTAT
Source organism: Vombatus ursinus (assembly GCF_900497805.2). Classification (NCBI taxonomy): domain Eukaryota; kingdom Metazoa; phylum Chordata; class Mammalia; order Diprotodontia; family Vombatidae; genus Vombatus; species Vombatus ursinus. The sequence continues at coordinate 30,865,153 of NW_020954546.1, forward strand.
TGATTAGAGAAATGCAAATTAAAACAACTCTAAGACTACCTCACACCTATTATATTGGCTAATATAACAGAAAAAGAAAATAGCACATAATCGAGGGGATTTGGGAAAATTGGAACACAAATGCACTATTGGTAGAGTTTTGAATTGATCCAGCCATTCTGGAAAGTAATTTGCAACTATGTGCAAAGGCATAAAATTGAACCTACCCTTTGACCCAGCAATACCACTATTAGGTCTGTACCACAAAGAGATCAAAGGAAAAGGAAAAAAAGGATCTATGAGCATAAAAATATTTATAGCAACTCTTTTAGTGGTGGCAAAGAAGTGGAAATTGAGGAAATGCCCATCAATTGGGAAATGGCTGAACATGTTGTGGTATATAATTGTGATGGAATACTATTTTGCTACAAGAAATGATGAGCAGGATGCTTTCAGAAAAACCTGGGAAGATTTACATGAACCAATGCAATGTGAAATGAACAGAACCAGAAGAACATTGTACATAGTAACAGCAATATTGTAGGATAATCAACTGTGAATGACTTAGCTACTCTGAGACATACAATGATCTAAGACTATGAAAAAAATGCTATCCACCTCCAGAGAAAGAACTGAGGTGTCTGAATATAGATTGAAACACACTTTTGAAACTTTCTTTATTATTCTTTTTTTTTTTGGTCTGTGTTTTCTTTTGCAACATGGCTAATATACACATGAATAATCTATGTTAAATTGCTTGGGGGAGGAGGAAAAATATTTGGGGCTCAATTTTTTTTAAAGAATGTCAAAAATGTTTGTTTACGTGTAATTGAGAAAAAAATCAAAATTAAATTTAAAAATAGCAGAGCTAGAATCTGAATCCAGATTCTCTGATTCTAAATCCAAAACTTTCCCCTCATTGCACTTAGTTTTTGTTTTTATTTTTCTTGTGCAGGTGTTTTTTTTTTTTTAACAATGTCTCCTGAAGCAATTTGAAAAATCTTTGCTTTTCCCTTCCTTCTTCATCTGCACCAATATATCTGTTTTGTAATGTGAATTTTTAGAAACTGTTTCCCCCCTTTCAAAACAAAGCCTGCTTGTAGTAGAATTGATTGTTAGTAGTCATAGGTTGAAGGTTAGTCCCTAATTACAGCCAGTATAGAGGTAAAATTATCTTTATGTTTTTACCTTGAGGCTAAACCAAGCAAAGAATCCTCAGGGAACCAATGTTTCAATAAGTTTAGAATAACATTCTCAAACTCTTGGCCTTGGCACAAAAACATTTTTTTGCCCTTTCCCCTCTACGGATTTGTTTCAGGGGTAAGTGCGTAAAAGTCAGCTTGTGTTTTGTGAAATGACAAAGCTTTGTGAGTTACAGATTTAAATGGAAGAAGGGATTGTAGAGATCATCTAGTCCCACTCCTTCATTTTAAGGATGAGAGACACCTTTCTGAGACCCAGAAAGGGAAAATAATTTATTTGCCCAAGTTCACATAATAAATAGCAGAGACAGATCCTCTGATGATAAACCTGATGATTTCTTTATTATACCACACTTTGTGACTAAAATCTCAGTTTTCACTTTCAATCATTTTTATAGTCACAAATTATAAAATGACATTTTCTTCTTGAAAATCTCAGCTTTTAAAATAACTTAAATTATTTAGAAATTTTCAAAACTACATTTTTTCCTTTTAAAATTGGGGCACTTAGCAAATATGTTTTTTTTAAGTTGGGGGTGGGGTGGGAACTGATATGGGATGGGCCAGATATGAAAGAGCCATTTGTCCTGCTTGGGGTTAGGCTAAACTCTAAGGCTCTAATCACTAGAGTGACTATAATAGAGACGAGCTCTAAATTTGTCCCATGGAGAAGATGGTAGTGGCTAAGGTGCAAAACCTGGATAGGATCTTGGAATATTAGGAGTGAAAGAAGATCCAAATACGTTCCCAAAATACCTTTCCCAGTGGGCGGGGGTGGGGGGGAAGAGAAGGAGAGGAAGAAGACTGAATTTGTAATCAGGAAACATGGGTTCAAATGCCAGCTTCTCATTTACTAGCTGTGTGACTTTAGGCAAGTCATTTCTCTTATCTGGGTCTCAGCTGAAAGTTTTGGAATAGGTGGGTTTTTAAAATCCTCCCTGCCCCCAACCCAGTGATTTGTGTCCTCAATCTGAACACTTCCTAGCTGTGTAATCCTTCCCTTAACCTCTCTATGCCTCAGTTTCCTCATCTATAAAATGAGAGAGCTAGGCTTGGTGGCCATTACGGCTCCTTTCAGCTCTCAATCTATGGTCATATTATTCTTTAACAGAGGACCGAGCCTTCCATTCCATATGGCTTAAAATGTGAAGAATCCTGGGAGAGGGAACACGGTGAAATAAGGAAGAAAATTTCCACTAAGATATAGCCACAGTTCCTCAATGTAGGGCTATATAAGATATAATGGACAGAGATCAGAAGAAGGGGAGATAGGAAGGGAGTGAGAGAGAGCAGGTGGGCACTGGATACCTTAAGTAGGGAGAAGGATGGAGGGATGGACTACCAGGGAGGACAATGGTAATTGGTTATTCCTCTTCTTACCCTCAGACAAAAATGAAACCACTCCTGCCCTCAAGGAGTTTGTATTCTATCTGAGGAGATGAGATAGACATATAAACACATTCAATGATTTCCTATTATTCAAGTTTATCTCCTCTAAAGGCCAAAGGATGAGTTCCAACTCTCAAATCTACTAGCTGAGTGACCTTGGGCAAGTTGCTTTACTCCTCTGGGTCTTGGTTTCCCCACTCATAAAAAGGGGGATGCTAATCCTTCTCTCAGAGTCCTACTCTGATGCCTGATCTGAGAACAGAATTGACTTGGAGTTCTTCAAGGTAAGCTAGCAAGACACAAGCTCGGGCAGTTTCTGTCAGTCTGGGAAAGCTTGATAGTGCAGTCCCAGAAACAAACTGACCATTGGAAGAGGATAAGAAGGCTGACCACTACATAAGAAGTCCTTTGATGGTGGTGACATATGGAACAGGTAAAAATCTGTATGTTCCGCCTTTCACAGGGCTGTTGCAAAGACGCCATTATGCTTGGAAGTTATAGAGAGCTCTATACATAGCACATAGTGCACTGGAAAGAGTAGAATGGCTTTGGATTTAGAGGATCTGAGTTGAAATCCTGCCCTTGAATCATACTAACTGTGTGGCCATGGACAAGTCATTAAATTTCTTTGCTATTGGTCCTCTTCAGGAATGAAGGATGAGCAGCACATTTCTTCGCACCTCCGTTTCTTCTGCTATAAAATGAGGGAGATTTGATTAAGATGGCCTCTAGATTGGTAATCAAGGGGACTTGGGATCCTGGATTCAAACAAAGTAATGAGTGAAAAACACTCACCATTAGGACTGCCTTCAGACCATAGAAGCTGTCCCTTCATGCCCTAAAGAAAAATGACCCATTTACTGGTATGGATAGGCTATATAAGTCACTTTCCCTCTCTGTGCCTTTGTTTATAAAATGAAGGGGGTTGAACTAGATAACCTTTGAGTTCTCTTCTGGAATGAGCCAAGGATTTCTGAGCCTCAGTTTCCTTCTCTGTAGATGAGGGGTTGGACTGGATGATCCCTGAGGCCCCCTCCCTGCTCTACCATTCTATGCTTCCCAAATGGGAGCTCTTATGATAAAACATGCATAAGAACTGCATGGGAGGAAGCTGCAGAGGGGTTTTAGTTGGCATAGCAGGGGGGAATGTTGGCTTCAATAACACCACAATGCACTCTCAGCGTTAAAGCATTCTCTTGAAATTAGAAGGCACTGTAGGTGTTCTTCATTCTGCAAACTACCCTGTTTACTTGCCTATTTCCCCACAGGCACACTGTGAGGAAGCAAAATGTACAGAAAAAAGCTTTTCCCCACACAATTCCCCTCCTTTTCTATTTTCTGCTTTGAAGAAAGTCCCAGAAAACCACCTTTAATCAGAATGTGCTTGGTCCTTCCAAACAGATCAGAATTAAAGGAACAGCAGGTGACTGGCCAAGAGATGGGAAGAAAAATGGGGAGAGTTCCTTCACTGGATGCCCTGTTCCTGCCTGTCTACTGAATAATTATCAATTAACAATAACTGACATTTACATGGTGCTCTAAGGTTTACTTTGAGAATAATGAGGGTAATGTTAATTTTGCAAACTCTTGAAAAGGAGTGATTCCTTGCTCTTGGTCCCCTTTTTTCATCCCTCTGTCAGCATCTCTATAGAAGCTGGAGGTATAGGATGGAAGGCTGTTTTGCATTTTTATCTGTGGCCCAGAATTAAAAATTCATCACCTAATGGCCTTTCTTCTCCCAGATAGGTTGGTCCTCCCATGCTGGACTTGGTCTGTTGCTGGGACTTGACTCAAAGCCATTGCAGCTTGAGGATATGTGCAAGGGCTTTCACTCAACATGAAGCATAGCATCAAACAAGATGATGGGGCTCATCAAAGGTGCTTGGAACTGTTACTGAGAATATCTTGCACAAAGGTCAAATCAAAAAGAGATTCCCTACTGATGAACAGAGACTTTAAAAGAGCTCTTTCTTTCTTTTTGTAAAGTTAATCTCTATTGATGTCTTTTGTTTCTGTGTCTCCTTCATTTCCAAATATATCTCAGATTGATACCATTTCCTACAATCTCCCAATCCTGGCCTCACTCTCCACTATATCCACTATATCTCCACAGGAAACTCTGGCTCTCCGCCCCCCCCACCAAGTTCTGATAGGTCAGCTTTTTGTCTCAGTTAGCCAGGATCCAGGCCACTAGGACACTTTCTGCAGTCTTCATGCCATTCTCATTCCTCCTCCCCACTCTTCCCATCGCCTCTTTATGTGTTGACATCTTGCATTAGAATGTAAGCTTCTTGATGGTAGGGACTGACTTGCTTTCTTTTACATGCATCCTCAGTGCTTAGCACAATACCTGGCACATAGTAAGTACTTAATAAATGCTCACTCACTCACTCAGCCACCCTATCTATCTAATCTATTATCTATAAATTATCTTTGTCTCTCTGCCCCACCCAGTGAGCCATGCTCTGTAACAGAGTTAAAAAAAAACAAAAAAGAGGAAAAAAAAAAATAAAGCAACCCAGCAAAACTTACCAACATAGTAACTGAGGCAGTTCTCCATTTCCATAGTTCATTACCTGTCTAAAGAAGGGAAGTAGGTATATTATAGATGAACTGGTTTTAAATATATTCCTGTTGGCAAAAGACATTGTGCTAATGGCATTGAGCTTGGTATAATTACAGGGCATCTTCCATTATACCTAGTCCCTCAAAATAAGTCAGCTTAGCAATCCACACAGAGAAAACAAGGTGGATGAAGGATGCTTATTGCCTATGCAACTAGGAGGTGCTACTGTTGAGCAGGAGAGGAGCTGTCTGCCATTGGAGGTTGGTTGAGGAAGACATTAAATTAGGCTGTTAATATACACAATCATGAAATCATGGTTTTAGAGATGGAAAGGAACTTTGAGGCCATCTAGTACAACCTCATCATCTCACAGGTAAGGAAACTGAGGCCCAGAAAGGTGAAGTTACTGTAGGTACTAAGCGTCTTCAAGTCCACTGCTCTTTCCTTTGTACCGCACCTTAAACAGACCTTGACCTTGACCCAGAATTGAATAAGAAGAGGAGAGTGACCTGGATTGTACTTGGGAGACTATAGCATTCTCCATTATCTCAGGCTTTGTAGTTGACCAAAGCATATCTAACATCAGCATTTTCCCAGTATGGCCATGGACCACTGTGATCTTAGAAATCAGTCAGTCTAATAAGTATTTATTAGGTACTTACTAAATGCTAAGCACTGGACTGTAAAGGCAAAAACATGAACTTTCCTTGATCTCATTAGCTTACATTCTACTGGGGACAAAAACATGTGAATAATTAGATATTATAAGAACTCAGGTCTTCTTGACTCCAGGCCTGACGTTCCATCCACTGGCCACCTAGCTGCCTAAGGAACTGCAAGTAGGGATATTTAAATGGCAGGAGACTCAACAGGAAATAGAAAACAAAACAAAACATTAATTTTTAAAGCCACTCACCTTTACAAATGGTAGGGCTTATAAATAGTCTAATAATCTATACTAGTGAGTCGTAAAAGTAAGTCGTAATCTGCATTTTATGATTTAATTTTTTTAAATAGAAGTGATTCAGAAGATGCCTTCAAGAACATGTATAAGTGGGGCCTTCCATGGAGGAGTGATTATGTAGGAAAAGATGGTTTATAGAAGACAGATGGCCCCAGGATTGCACTGATATTGAAAAGACATTAAGAAAACTAGAAATCCATTGGACCATTGGGAAGAAATTCTCTGGGAGATATACATAAAGAAATGAGGAGAACTGCATAGAGAGAGGGACAGAGAGTTAATCATTCATATTCTGCACTGATGGAGGAGTCCCCATGCCCTCATGGCAACAGATCAATTTAAGTATTGAAAGATTCCCAAAGTACTTCAAATATATTTTCTCTTTTGTATCAGTTTAATAAATGTTTATTGACTTGACTTGACTTGACAAAAGCTGTTATCAAAAGTTTAGTGTAGGGGCAGCTAGGTGGTGCAGTGCATAGAGCACCAACCCTGGAATCGGGAGGACATGAATTCAAATCTGGCCTCAGACACATGATACTCACTACCTGTGTGACCCTGGGCAAGTCATGTGACCCCGATGGCTTCACCAAAAAAAAAAAAAGTTTAGTGTAGATGGGACCTTTCTTTCTGTCTATGACTTCCTTGGAGTATATGCCAGTGGTATAATCATTGCGTCTAAGGGTACAGACATTTTAATCATTTTATTTTAGCTCAATTCCAAATTGTTTTCCAAAATGATTTTTGATTCCTAAATGAAATTTAATCACCGAACTCCCTGTATAAACAAGATATTATATAAAAATACATGCCGAAGGAGACCTTAAAGATAATCTAGTGTAAATCCCACTATTTGTAGAAAAGGAAATTAAGGCCCAGAGAGAGGAAGCACTTGGACAAGTGCTACAATGGCACCATCTGGTATCATCTGTTCTCAAATCTGGTCAAGTGTTTAAGTTCACTCCTGTTGCTCTCACTGTCCCAGATAAATTCTCATCCATTCATCTATTCATTTGTTCCTTCATTCATTCAACATCCATTTATTGAGCCCCTTCTATATGTGGCTGGAGAAGGAAACGGCAAACCACTCCCCATTGACAAAGTCCATGGGGTCATATAGAATCAGACATTACCGAATGACTGAACAACAACTACATGTGGAGGAGGCAGTATGGCAAGGAGGGAAGAGGACTGGAATCAGAGCCAGGAAGACTTGGCTATCCCATCTCAAGCATGTATTGGTTGTACGTCCCAAGGTAAGTCCTTTAACCTCCTAGCGTTCTAGACAACTCTCTAAGATTATAAATTGCAGAGAAGGTGTTAATCTGCATGGGTAGAGTGAGTTTCCAATGAAATTAGAAGTCTAGTTCCTATCCCTAACTGTGGGCAGAGGACTGTGGTAGGTGCAGGCAGGGAGATAAAGTGTAGATAAGATATAGTCCTTGGCTTCATCAAGTTTACTGTTTCACAGAAGAATAAGGGCAAAGGCCAAGTAACCATAATACTCACCTCTGCATGAGGGAATGGGTTGGGGGGGGTGGAAGTACTATATGAGCTCTGAGGGGGAGTTGGTGGCCACTGGATCTAGGAAAGCTTCATGGAGGAGGTGATATTCAAGTCAAGCTTTAAAGGATGAAGACACTCAAAAGGGAAAAGGAGGAGAGGGAAGCAGGGAATAGTGTGAAAAAAAGCACAGAGGTAGGAGAATATTTGAAGTGTTCAGGTGGTGTTTCGTAGGTCTATTTGGCTGAGCAGTGTGTGTGTGGGGGGGGCAATAGAAGATAAAGCTGGATAGATACGATGATGCTAGATTACAGGGGACTTTGAATGCCCAGGAAAGGATTTTAATCTTTACCCAGGAGGCCAAAGGTAGCATTTGAAGGATTTTCAACCAGGCTTGACATGCTTATGAAGGTGATTGCGGTAGGGGCATTCATGGCAGATTGGAGCTGAGAGAAAGTGGAGGCAGGAGGTGAGAAAGCTACAGCAATTGTGCTGGTGGGTGATGAGGAGAATCTGAACTAGGGAAACACCAGGGGAAAGAGACGGGAGTCCAAATGAGAGAGATGTTACAAAGGAGGAATGGACAGAACTTAGTCATTGATTGGAGTGAGAGAGGAGGGAGAGAGGAATGATTAAATATAACCTCAAGGTCAGGAACACTGGAGCCAGGGGTAAATGGTTGTGCTGCAGACACAGAAAGTAAATAAAAAGGAAAAAGAGGCCTAGTAGAAAGATAATAAATTTGGTTTTAAACCAAGTGACATAGATTTAGAGCTGGATGAGACCTTAAAGATCATGAAGTCCAAGCCTCTCACTTTACAGGTGAGGCATTTGAGTCAGGAAGGAGAAGTGATTTTGCCTGAGGGTATACAGGTAATTAAAAAAAAAAAAACAGGGATTTTAACCCAAGGCTCCAGATTCTGCATCACATAGCTCTGCTTCTCTCATGAGCAACATTTCAAATAAACATGTTACGTTTTAAAATGTCACCTTCATGTCTGAATACGCCCCTCCTCTTGTCTCTGTATAGTGAGCCATACCTTGTTTTGAAGCAAACAAATGAAATCACTCAGTAAGTTTAGTGATATGATCTATTGGAAACAATATTTGGATATTTGTTAGTAAAAGGAAGCTAGGTGGCTCAGTGGCTAGAGCTTTGGACCTAGTATCAGGAAGATCTGATTTCAAATGCAGTCTTAGACACATGCTAGCTATACGACTCTGGCCAAGTCACTTAAATTCTGCCTGCCTCAATTTCTTCTTCTCTAAAATGGTGATAATAATGGCACCTATCTCCTCAGGTTATTATGATGGTAAAATGAGATATTTATAAGGTACTTTGCAAAATTTAAAGCGATGTTTAAATATTATAATTACTGTTGATATTATTACTATGATGATGATGCAGTTGTTTGGAGGAGAGTTATCCAATGAAGAAATCCCTCCCTATTGACCAAGTATTTTACTACTGACATAAGAAGCCTAGGATTTAGAGGTTGCTTGTGAAGATGCTTCCAGAAAGTTAAAGAAATTACCTCATAGTATATAAGGTTTGAACTCAAGTATAAATCAAGAACAGAGTGTTTATCAAACAGAAAGGGAAAACAAGTAAAAATATATTTTACGATACTAGATCATAGCAGTCAGGGTTACATAGCTTCAAGGACCTACAGGATGAAATAAAGGTACTATAAATCACAATTCAAAAAGAGTGGTTTATGAGAAAAGATTTCATTTTGTCTTGGCCTATAAAAATTGTGTCTTCTGCTATCATATAGGGTGGGCTAGTACATAGACCCTATACTATGAGGTAGAGGAAGTCTGGAGTGCAGCAGCCTGGAGAGAAATGAAACATGGTTGACATAGGTGTACTCCTTAAATGGAGTTTCTGGGAGGGAAGATGGCTCCATCAGAGGGAGAGGTCAGAGGGGCTGAGGGTACTTCCAGTGCATGAATTCCAGGGCATAAGATGAATAAGAAAGAAGAGATTTAGATTCTTAAGTTGTACAGACTAGGTATTGCTAACCTGGCTTCCAAGAGAGGTTCCATATTGCCCATTTGTGGGAGTGGCATGATGGGGAAGGAAAAAAAAACACTTGGTCAAAATGAATTTGGAAATACCTATAGATGTAGATCTAGATATAAAAAAACAATTATTCAAATGAATTTATGACATGGTCAAATTTGGAATTGCCTCTAGTGATGCAAATTGTAGCCCATCTATGCCTGACCATCCCAAAGGATTATTGCCCTTGTCTTTCCATAAATTCATCACAGTAGACCTACCCAATATGCTGGAATCATTCTTCAGCAGAGCACTCGGGCTGTCCACCTGTTATTTTTCACCCTGGTCATATAATCAATCCATCTTTCCTTCCTATTACAGAATTCCATGATGACTTCTTTTACTCCTATTCTTCATTATCAGTTTCATCGATTATACGTTGCGTTGTATGTTCACAGCCACACCAGGGCATTTCTACTGCCCTCTCAGTCATATTCATTTTTAATTGTTCAGATTTAGATATAAGTGAGCCTGGAGTCAGGAAGACCTATGTTCAAATCTGGCCTCAGACACTTACCAGCTGTGTGACCCTCAGCAAGTCACTTACCCCTGTTTGTCTCAGTTTACTCATCTGTAAAATGAGCTGGATAAGGAAATGGCAAACCACTCTAGTATTTTTGCCAAAAAAAACCCCAAATGTGATCACAAAGAGTTGGACATAACTGAAAATGACTCAATAACAAAATAGACACAAGTACAGATATGGATTCAGTTATAGATATTTGCAGATCTAGTTATAACAATAGATAGATATAAGGATAGGTATAAACAGATATCACTATAGATTAGGTATAGACCAGGGGTGGGGAACCTGTGACCTCGAGACCACATGTGGCCCTCTAGGTCCTCAAGTGCAGCCCTTTGACTGAATCCAAACTTCATAGAACAAATCCCTTAAGGGGAGGCCACATGTGGCCTCGAGGCTACAGGTTCTCCACCCCTGGTATAGATAAAATATAAGTATGACATAGGTATAGACAATATATCAATATATCTATAAATAAGCTATAGATATAGCTATAGACAGATATAGATAGATGATATATAGATATAGACACAGACAGACACTGACATTGATATATAGAAATATCTCTTTAAGACTATAAATTGTACAAGAGCTTCTTAAATGCATTGGTAGAGGTTTCCTTGTAGTACAACAATGAATTTACCTCATCTGTAAAATGAAGGAGTTTGAGGAGATGATCTACAAAATCCCTTTCAGCTGTAGATTTATTAACCACAGTGCCTAGCGCAATGCCTGGTACAGAGTAGGAGTTTTAAAAATACTTGTTTATTTGAATGAATGAATGAACCAATGGGGGAGTTAATGGGTAGGTCTTCTTTAATAGTGACTGTGAAGCACTATTTTAAAACCAACACTGTAACTAAAAGCATACAAATAAAGAAACCATAGAAAAGGCAGCTAGGTCTCAGAAGCCTTAATAGAGCAGTGTGTGTAAGGTACACAGAGTGCTTAGTTATCAATGGGTTTTATGAAAAGGGAACACATTCCTGTAGCATTTTTTTTCTTCCAGATCAACTAACAAGGTTCAGTAGCTCACATAATGAGATTATTCCAATCTAGAGGCCAATTGGAAAAACAGTTACAGATCATTAATGCGCCATTTCTGCGGGCTCCTCAAGCCCCTGCTTGCCTTGGTCATTCAGTTCTTCCAAATACTACCTCATTGGTTACCCCTTTATCTTCAGAGGGGAAGGGCCCGGCTCCCACTCACTCAACATACACACACACACACACACACACACACACACACACACACACACACACAGTGTCCAGCAAATGTCTGATCGGACGCTCAAGGAGAAAATTCAGAAAATAACTACTGCCCCTTAATTGATAAATAAACAACTTTATCCAGAGCAAGACTGTTACCTATTCCCTGAACTCAATATATCATCTCCTGTCTCCACATATTTGGACAAGCTATTTCCAGTGCCTGCAATGCACCCTCTTCTGGACCTTCCAGAATCCTTTTTTTTTTTGTTGTTGTTGTTGTTTTTGTTTTCAAGTCTCAGCTCAAATACAATTCCATCTGTGGAGCCTTCCCTGAGCTCTAAAACTGAAGACAGCCAACCCCTCCTCATATGTGTTTTAAAATTTAATTGTGTTTTTAATATAAATTTAACAATCATCAACAAACACAAACATTTTAATATACAATGAACTGAAAAGAGGATACGATGTGAAACTGGGAACATCTGTTATATATTGTGAGTGTCTGGTTTTTTTTTTAAGTATGTATTAAGTTTAATAAGGTAGCAAAAGATTTGCCCTGTTCATATCTTCTTCTGACTTTCTTTTGTGTTTTTTTCCCTATGTGTTTAAATGCTTTATTGATCTTTTTTTAAACATCTTTATCACTATCCACTAACTCTTCCCTATCCCCATCCCCTCAACAGAAGCCCTCCTTATAACAAAGAGGGGCAGTCAAACAAAACACATCAACACATTAGCCAAGTCTAAAAATGTGCTTGCTTTTACACCTCTCTGTCAAGAGGCAAAAGCCGTGTATCATCATCAATTTTCAGAAGTCATCAGAGTTCTGAAGTCATGCCATTATTTTCCTTTACATGATTGTGGTCATTGTGTAAAATGTGTCTCCTGGTTCTGCTCTTTTCATTCTGCATCAATCAGTTTAGACAAGTCTCTCCTAGTTTCCCTGAACTTATCTTATTTGTCACTTCTTGTGATGCAATCGTATTCCATAACATGAAAATACTCCAGTTGGTCCAGCCATTCCCCAACCAACAGGGACTCACTCTGATTCCAGTTCTTTACTAGAATAAAAAGGGTTGATGTAAATATTTTTGTACATATGGGTCCTTTCCTCTGTGTTGATCTCTTAGGGGTATATGACTAGTAGTGTTAACACTTTGTGAAGGGGTACACTTAGAATACTGTTCCAAATTATTTACCAATTCCACAAAGAGTACATCAATAAGCCAATTATACCACAGCACTGCCAACAATTACTTTATACATAGAAGACCTTACGGAATATTGGTTGAATTAAATGGCTCTGAACTATCTGGGCCCATAAAACAGGAACAATAATACTTGTATTGCTATAGATATACAGTTCCTCGAAGGATTAAATTAAATAAGGAGTTCGGAAGCTTTTTTTTGCAGTGATAAAGGCTAAAATGAATAAAGTGGTAAACAAATATTTACTATTATTAAAAGGCAAATCCACCTGGAAGAGCTGACACCTGAAGGCTTTACCAAGAATGGGTCTTGCCAGACTAATCTAATTTCCTTTTTTTTGACAGACCTACTAGGCTTTTAGAGCAGAAGAATGCTGTAGCTATAGTTTACCTAGATTTTTATCAAGGCATTTAACAAAAATGCTCATACTGTTCTAGTAGGCAAGATAGAAAAATGCTTCTGCAGTTAGTTGGATTTGTAACTGGTTGAATGGCCAAAGTAAAGGCTCAGTGTCAGGTTGGAAGGGATTCCCTAATACAGTACCCAAGGGATCTCTTTGCTTGGCCCTGTGTTTAATTTTTGTATCTGTGATTTGGATAAAGGCATAGATGACATGTTTATCAGATTCGCAGATGATGCAAAGATAGGAGAGATATGTTAACATATAAATTATGAGAGTCAGGACTCAAAAATATCTATATTAGCTAAAACATCAGGCCAAATAAAATGATAAGAAATATCATAGGGATAAATTTAAACTCCCTTGGGTTCATAAAAATCAACCTCACTTTACAAAATGGTGGGTGGTGGAGGATGTGACTGGACAGCTGTCAATCTGTGATATGGTAGGAAAGAAAGCTAGAACAATGAAAGGGAATCTAGTGACCACGATGTAGGAGGAAAAGAGTTTGGCACGTTCTGCTTTGGTCAGATCACAACTGAAGTGTTTTGTTTAGCTAAGTGTAACATTTTAAGATAGATGTTGATCACACAATGCTTCATCTAGAACTAGAAGGAAGCCAACTAGACAATCCATTTTTCAGATGGAGAAACAGAGGCCCGTGTAGTTTAAATGACTTGCCCAAGGCCAGGTGTTGAAAATGGGATTTGAGCCCAAGTTCTCTGAATCCAGAACCAGGGCTCTTCTTACTACGCCATACTGCCTTCCTGATAAGCTTGCAACTTTCCAGAGGGAGGCAACTTCCAGATGGTACAGACCTAGAACTCATGTTATATGAGGACTGGTCAAAAGAACTAGTGATGTTTAGCCTGGAGAAGGTAATAGTGTGTGTGTGTGTGTGTGTGTGTGTGTGTGTGTGTGTGTGTGTGTGTGACCCTGGGCAAGTCACTTTCCTGCTTACTGACTGACTGACAATTTCCCCATCTGTTAGAGAGGGAGTTAGACTCAACATCTTCTGAAGTTGCTCCTATCTCTAAATCAATGACTGTATGATTCCTTGGCCTCTGAGGTCACTTCTAGTTCTTGATCTATGATCCTTTGTGGGGACAAGGGGGAGTAAACAGTAAAGAGAGGAAGCATTGGGTCTTGGGGAGCTAGTCTCATGAGGTAATCTCACTGATTATGGAGTGGCTGAACAAAATGTGGTCAAGGAATGTGATGGAATACTATTCTGCCATAAGAAATGATTGAGGGTCAGATTCAGAGAAGTTTGGGAAGACTCGTGTGAACTGGTAGAGATTGAAGTAAGCATGACCAGGAGAACCAATTAGACAGTAACAATATCATACAGAAAAAAAAACCTTGAGAAACTTAAGAAGTTTGATCAATAGTGCAGTAATAATACAACAACAATCAGTCACGATTCCAAAGGACTGATGATGAAGAATGCATGAGGGTCTCACTGTGAAGAATAAAATGCACATTTTTTAACATGACCAATATAATATGGTGGTTTGTTTTGGTTTACTATACACATCAGTTGCAAGGGTTTTGTTTGTATTTTTCCCAATGGAGTTAAGGGGAAGTGAGAAGGAGAAAATATACATGTTTGTTAACTATTTTTTTAATTTTCTATTTTTTTTTTGAAGAGCCAACTTTGAAGTTAGGAAGATGGGGGTTTTACAGTGTACTGGTTGAGCGTCCCTGGGAATGTGCCTTCACCTTTTAGTAGTTTCTAAGTTGTGGAGTAGTTGTTTGGTAAAGAGAATTTTATCAATTGCAATTCTCCATACACATGAAATCCCATTTGGCAAAAATAAAAAAAAATCTCTGTCTTATAGATCAGAGAACTGAAACCCAGAGAAATAAATGGTGTTCATCCAAATTCTAGCAAACAGATGGTAGCCCACAGGTCTTGTGACTCAGGCTTCAAGGAAGACATTGGACTAAATGACTGCTAAGGTCTTTTCCAACTCTAAGCTTCTATGCTTCTTTTCCTGGTGGGGAAGGGTGAGTAGTTTCCTACTAAAACTGACTCCATTAATGCCTATATTTCTATGGAAATATGACAGAAGTTCAGGGCTCCTGCATAATTTTGTTTTGTTTTACTTTTTAAAAAATCTTTTCTCAATTAAATGTAAACAAAAAATTTTAACATTTGTTTTTTTTTAAATCATGAGTTCCAAATTCTCTCCCTCCCTCCCCTTTACCATCCTTGAGAAGGTAAGCAATTTGGTATTTACCAAATTTGGTATTAGCCATGTTGAAAATGAAAACACAGATCAAAAAATCAAGAATAATAAAGTAAAAAAAAATTTTCAATCTGCACTCAGAGTTCGTCAGTTCTTTCTCTGGAGGCAGATAGTATTTTTCATCATTCTCTGGAATTGTTTTAGACCATTGTTTGGCTCAGAAAAGCTAAGTCATTCATAGTTTATCATCACATAATATTGCCGTTACTGTGTACAATGTTCTCCTGGTTCTGCTCGTTTCACTTTACATCAAGTCATGTAAGTCTTCCCAGGTTTTTCTGAAAGTTTCTTTCTCATTATTTCTTATAGCACAATAGTATACCATCACAATCATATATCACAAAGGGTTCAGTCATACTCCAATTGATGGGCATCTCTTCAATTTCCAATTCTTTGTCACCAAAAAAAGAGCTGATGTAAATATTTTTGTACATATATGTCCTTTTCCTCTTTTTTAAAAAAAATCTTTGGAATATAGACCTGGTAGTGGTATGGATGGGTCAAAGGGTTTATGCAGTTTTATGGCCCTTTGGGCATAGTTCCAAATTGTTCTCCAGAGTGTTGAATCAGTTTACAATTCCACCAACAGTGCATCAGTGCTCCAAATTTTCCACATCCCCTCCAACATTTGTCATTTCCTTTTTTTATTTCATATTAGCCAATCTGATAGGTACGAAGTGGAACCTCAGAGTTGTTTTAATTTGCATTTCTCTAATCAATAATGACTTAGAGCATTGTTTCATATGGCTGTAGATAGCTTTGATTGTTTCTTCTGAAAACTGTGTGTTCATATCCCTTGCAGAGTTTTGAAATATCAAATAATCCTCCCATCAGATCACCTTTGCCATAAAGGCAGCATCTCTCTCCCCTATCCCCACATGCTGCAAGGGATGAGGGATCAAGAGAATCAATTTCATCTCTCAGGTTAATGCATTTTGCATTGCTCCTCCTCAGAGTATAACCCAGCAACCTAAGCTCAGCTGCTTCTAATTAACATCGTAACAATGGATCAGGTCTTAGTCGAGGTACTTGAAGAAGAAGCTGTTCACAGGGAGCTAGATCCCAGCAGGATTAGGGCACTAAAACAGAGTGCTAAGGTAGGCACAGGCTCTAGCAATATCTGGTTCTTCCCAAGTCCCTGCAGACCAGTAGTATTTTAACAAAACACTTCCTGAAAAATAATTCTGTCCTGAGTTTTGTGAAGAATGGTCTTCCCTTTCCCCAGATACATGTAGGTTATGACTAGTCATCTGTCAATAGATTAGATGTTGAGAGGCCTGGATTCTATAATGGCTGATCTACTGATCAGCTTGGTCACCTTGGTCAAATTACTTGAATTCTCTAGGCCTCAGTTTCCCCTCATGTAAAATGATAAAGTTGGACTAGATGGCTTCTAAGACCCCTTCTAGATCTAACATTGCATTGGTATCAGTCCCAACCCCCCCCCCCCCCAAGAAAAAAAGAGCTTGGTAAATTTCTAAGCCCTGTTTTTTTTAAATTCTTGGATTACATTATTCTATAACTATCAGCTAGGTCTCATCTTAGCAATATTTTAAAATCAGATACTTTCTTTATAATACTTATTATTAATATTCCTTCCTCCCTCCCTCATAGGTTGTGTATAAAATGCTGCAACAGGAATTTTAAGGGTTGTAAAGCAAATAGATGCATGACTCCTGTTCCTCATGGAACTGACTCTGGCTGGAAAGATGATGTACTTAGGAGAGTCATAACAAAAGAAAAATCTATGATCTGGAACAACATTGTTGTTGCTCAGTCATTTTTCAGTCATGTCCGACTCTTCATGACCCCATTTGGGGTTTTCTTGGCAGAGATACTGGAGTTTGCCATTTTGTTCTCCAGGTCATTTTATGGATGAGGAAACTGAGGCAAACAGGGTTAAGTGACTTGGCCAGAGTCATACAGTTAGTAGGTATCTGAAACCAGGTTTGAACTCAAGAAGATGAGTCTTCCTGACACCAGGCCCAGCACTTTATCCACTTTGCCACCTAGCAGCCTCTCTGGAACTACATATAAATGCACTATGTCTGGGGGTCATTGACCACATGCACAAGTAATATAGGATAGGGATTCACATTTACGGAATACCAACTCACTACTTCCACAATGCCCCCATTTATATACACTGATATATAACATTTAAAGCTGGAAGGGACCTCAGAGGACATTTAAACTAAACCCCTTGTTTCGTAAATAAAGAAACTGAGGTCCCAAGAACTGAGGTGACAGGCCCAAGGTCACTCAGGCAGAAAATGGCACAATCAGGATTCAAGTTGAGATCTTTTGCCATAAGAGTCAGTCCTTTTCCAATGCAACCCCACTGCCTCCATAGGGGATGGCCAAGAAAGGCTCCATAGTGACATTGAGTCTTGCTTGTGCACCTGAAATCAGCCATATGACTTGACTTAATGTAGGAGAAAAGGAAAGACATTCCAAGAAGGTAGTAGGGAAGCAGCATCAGCAAAATCAATGGGGGTAGTGGTGTGGTGGAGGGCAGAAAAGGCCTGTCTTGAACAGGGAGTGTTTAAGAAGAACACTCTGGGAAAGAATGGATGTATTTAATTCATTAATAACATCAATCTGAACTAGTGGGCTGCAAATTCAGTTCTGGTGAAATAGCTGGACTGACATCCTTAGAGATAACAGTCCTCTCTCTAAACTGTCCTGCAGCTGCCCTCTCACTGGTGCAGGTTTAACCCCAGCCCCATGGAAGTCTACAATTAGGATAGGATTCCTCATAGCCAGCAGCCATGGTTAAATGAAGAAAAATAAAGTTTATTCAAATGAAATTCAAGGTAAAAGGACAGTGACAATAAGAGACAGAAAGAGAGAGAGATAGACAGAGACAGAGAGAGACAGAGAGGCAGAAACAGAGACAGAGTGAGAGAGAGAGCAAGAGATAGAGAGAGGGGGGAGAGAGAGAGAGAGAGAGAGAGAGAGAGAGAGAGAGAGAGAGAGAGAGAGAGAGAAGGGGAAAGAAATAGAGAAGAGAAAGACAGGGAGACAGAGAGAAAGAGAAAGGGAGAGAGGGAGAGAGAGAGAGCAAGAAAGGGAAAAGAGAAAGCAGGACAGAGTAAGAGAGTGAGAAGGTAGAGAAAGGAAAAGAGAAAGAGAGACAGAGAGAAAGAAAGAGAGAGAAAGAAGAAAAGAGAGAAAGGGAAAGAAATAGAGAAGAAGAGAGTGACAGAGAGAAAGAGAAAGAGAGAAGGGGAGAGAGAAAGGAAGGAAATAAGGAAAGAAGGAAGAGGAAAAGAGAAAACAGGAGAGAGAGAGAGAGAATGCTAAGTAGGGTAAGTTTCTCATATTTTTTATTTAAAAACTATATCAGACTACAGAACATCAGTTGCTTCGAATTAGATGTTATTTTGAACAAAACTGGTGCTAAGCATGTTTTCCTTGGACATGGTACATCATAATCGAAAAGAAAAGTCAGAAAACACCTTTTGAGGGGTGAGTCACCCTCCTGGCTTTAACTCCCCCTCCCAGTGCTTGTCTTTCCTCCTCTTCCTCTTTTTCCCACACCCCCCTTTCCTATCCCTCCCAGGAAGGACAGTAGGATGATAAGATTTAGAACTGGAAGAGATTTAAAGAACATCTGGAAAATCCATTCATTTTATAGAAGGAAACTAAAGCACTGAGCATGTGGGTTGACTTATTCTTGGTTTCACAGGTAGGGAGTGGTAAAGACTACACTTGAACCCAACTCCTCTGATCTCAAAATAAAAGTTCTTTCTACTACAAAGGTATCATGAATTCCCAGAGAGTAATAGGATCCTTGACTCAGAGTTAGAAGGCATCTTGGATACCACCTAGTCCATTTCCTTTCATTTTACAATTGAGAAAACTGAGGCCCAGAAAGATTAAATGATTTGTTCAAGGTCACTCAAGTTGTAAGGAGTATAGCTGGATTCAAACTCAGATCCTACCTGGTCAACATGGGAATTTGTTTTTGTTTTACTGTATATTCATTACTAGGGTCGTCGTCGTCATCATCATCATCATCATCATCATCATCTTCTTCTCCTCCTCCTCCTCCTCCTCCTCCTCCTCCTCCTCCTCCTCCTCCTCCT
>NW_020954546.1:30884520-30967709 GCF_900497805.2 Vombatus ursinus
CTTCTTCTTCTTCTTCTTCTTCTTCTTCTTCTTCTTCTTCTTCTTCTTCTTCTTCTTCTTCTCTCTCTCTCTCATAGAGGGGAGCTGTGAAGGATGGGGCTATGGAAAAGGTTGTCATAAAAAGGAAGAAAAATGTTGTTGAATAGTTTTTAATGCACATAGGAGAACAGAATGAAGGCCAGAAGGTATCACTGATAAGCAGGACAACTTTGAAAGTTACAATTTGAAATTATTAAATGCTGAAAAAGAAGATACACCATATAAAATAGAGATTCTCAATTTCATGTGCATGCTTTTTCTGCTCTACTTGGTATAAGGAAATGCTCATTTTGCTTGATGTGGGATACAACTTAAAAGAAAAAAACACCTTAAAATCCAACCTCCAAGTTCAATGTTATGGCTGTTGCACCATCCTGGCCTCATTTGGTACTGGGGAAGAGCAGTTGTTGGATGATGAAGAAGGGGTAAAAAAGAACTCGGACCCAAGATCATAGAGCTAAAAGGGATCTTAGGAACCATGGAGTTAAAATTCCTCATTTTTTTCACTTTACAGAAGAGGAAACTGAGGCTGGGGTGGAGGAAGGAGACCATTAAGATGGTGCAGCAGGCAGGCAGTAGATGCTGGATTTCAATCCAGGCCTTGTGACATGGAAAGAAGTCCACTTTACACTGCTTCTCTTGTGGGTAGGATAGTTTATCTCCCAGCTCTGCCACTAAACAGCTACAAGGCATTGCCATATCAGGGTTTCTTCATCTAGATCACACAGTAGAAACTGCTGGACACAGAGTCAGGAAGACCTGGGTTAACATCCTGACCATGACACAGTGTGACTCTGGGCAAATAACTCAACCTCTCTTGACTCGGACATGATTAGTCATGATGTCTCCATTTGTCTATACTCCTGCTATCTTTCCATCTCCTTCCCACCAGAAAACTGGACTTCACTTCTAGAATCACCTTGGGCTCCAATAGGCCAGCTTTGGCCTTACCTTTACTTAGTTCTAGGTCTCCAGACAACTTCTTATACACAATGCAACTGGTTATGTACTTCTTTTCCAGTTCCCTTTTATGTGTTTTCTTCTCCCATTGGACTGTATGTATGTCACTGGTACACACCATGATGCCTGGCATATATTAATCACTTAATAAATGATCTATATATTTATTTATCAAATGAAGGATTAAATTCTCAATGACCTCTATGGTTCCTTCTAGTTCCAAGCCTATAATTCTATATGAATGCAGTTACCTGTTTTGTGTGTGGTGGGGCAGTCTCAGTGGGTGATTCCCCAGTGTTGGTGCTACCAGTAAATCCAGAATCATCATTTAGATCTGGGCCTATGCCCAGCTGTTGCTCAGACCTGTTCTATATCATAGGAGGAAGTTAGGACAGTGAGAAGCCAGGCAAAATCTAGATTTTCAAATCCCAGGATATGTGTAAAAATGAGGAATAGTCTACGAATTCACCAGCCCCTGAAAATGTACTGACCCATCTGCCATAACCAGAAGGTTTAGAAAGACATCCCCCTACTCTCTGTCCCTTACAGGACCCTATCTTTGAGTAGTCTGGTTTGAGTCATTTAGCTAGAGATGACATGTACTAAAAGTAAGGGAAATACAGCTCCCAGGGCTGTGTTGGTGGTATGGGAGAGGATGGATGATGTTTGCAGTGGCAGCAATTACATGTTTTTGCTCAGGAAAAGAGCTGAGTTGAGTTCTTCACCTCCCTCACCTTCTCCCTGCCTCATGAAGGCCTTGATGGGGCCTTGTCATCCTGTTTGCCCTCATGCTGTGAGATAACAGGATAGCACTGGGCATGAGCTGAAAAGCAGGAGGTGATCTGTCTCCCATCACTGAATATAGATCTAGATGGGTCTCCTCAGTGTTCATGCCCCCACATTCTGAATACACATGCATATCATGTTCATTCTTATCCCTACCCTTTGGCTCCTGCTAATACCCTGACATGGAGGGCCCTCTCTTTTGCCCCCTGGCTTATCCAAAGCCAACTCATCTGTCCAGACTCAGCTCAAACCCCAACTTCTGCACACACATTGCCCTAATTGCTCTAGCCTCTTTCAAGACCTGTAGTCACCATGCAATTATTGTCATCTCCTCTCCCTTTTGACTCAGCTTTCTTTCTTAGATTATTGTTGTCGATGCTGTCTGGTCTGGTTCTGCTGATCTTGCTTTGCATGATTTGTATCAGTCTTGTTTAATTAAGTTCAATTTCACGAGCCTCTTGTGAGATAAGAAGGGGAAGGAAGAATTGAAGAGGGGAAAATTGGAGAAAATAAGCAACAAGCCTAGAGAAACAGTGTGGCATAGTTGGAAGAGCAAGGAATTAGGAGTGGGAGGACCTGGACCTGGGTTCAGCTTCCCTCTCTCTCTCTCTGTCTCTCTCTCTCTCTCTCTCTCTCTCTGTCTGATGTTTACTGTAGTTATGTGACTTTGGACAAGTCTCTAAGCCTCAATTTCCCCTATCTGTAAAATAAGAGGAGTTAGACCAGATGATTTCCCCCTCAACTCTAAGTCTATGACCCTATAATCATTTCCATCTCTAAATTTTATTATCTGAATTGTGGCTCTCCAGGATTTTCTTCTCCCCCTCCTCAATTAAAACAAATTTCTGATAGACTTAAAACCATTCTCTGGATGCTTATCTCCAGCTGTGTTTCCTCTTCCAAATTGGCTGGTGGGGTAGGGGTTGGGGTACAGGAAGGGGAAGAAGGAGATGAACAGGGAGAAACAGTATCTTTTGGGAAGGCACGTTGCTTTACATACTGTGGACCTGTTCTGCACACCTGGCATCATCTGGGAAATCTTTTAGCAGAATTCTCAGTCTGGTTCTCTTCTCTTGGCTCTGTAAGGCATGGTGAGCAGAACACTCTGGAGCTACAGGAGTGGGAAAGCCCTCCCTTTGTTATCTCTACATAGGAGATGAACTCTCTCACTTCCTGAACTAATCCAGACCAGCAAATACAATAGAATTTTTTTTTAAAAGTAGATTAATGGTAACACTCCCCCCTCCCAATCTTAGATCTGCTGACTTATCATTATTATCTTTGCCTTAAATGAAGTATCTATGATCAAATTTTTGACACTCCCCATGGAGATACTTTGAGAGTGACAGCTATGGGATTTTACTCTGCAGGGCCTCCACCATGGCCCTCACCAAAGTTTCTGCAAGGTTGGTCTGTAGGACAAGAATTCTGGAAGGTCACCAGCTTTCAGTCCCTCTGGTCATTTCAGCAGAGACCACTAAAATGCTTGTTAGAAACAAGCGGTCTGAGCATCGCACCTTCCCCAAAGAGTCATTTAGGGGCTTATCTATCAGAACCATGGATGCAGTAGGACAGCTGTGGAGACTGAAGATGGTGCACTGTAGTATTTGCAATGCTCTTTGAGCGATTTAATCAGTGCTCAGTTATTTTAAAAGTGAGACCAGTTAACCTCTGGCTTCAATCTCTGCTCCTCCCTCCCTCCCTGTCCCAGACTTTTCCATGAGCCAGAAGCATAATGAAAAGAGCCACTCATGTCCCATTCAACCCTGGGCAAATTCTGAGTCCCGTCGCAGCTAAACCTCAGAAGGGCTCTTAAGGAGCCAGAGTGGAGTCCATGACAATGTGACAGAGATGTATTCATGCCAAGATAATAATTGCATTAATGATATTCACAAAGATCTCTATTAAATATGAATGTGGATGAAGCCTGGAATGTCAAGGGGGTCTTCTGGAGTTAAGCCATCTCATAACGTGCCTAGAGTCATGACAGGTGGAAAGAAGTCCTAGAATACAGTAATAGCTGCAGAGGGCCAGGAGGGCTTGGCTCGCTCCTGTCTGCTGGATGTCAGTCTGTTCCTCATTCAGTTAGATAATTAGAAGTATTTAGCGAGCACTGCCATCGTTCTGGACCTGTCCAGGGTGCTAGTGGGAAATGCAAAGAAAGAGCAAAGGTCTCTGCCCTGTAGGAATCAGAGCCAGGGTTTGCACACAGCCAAGTTGTTGTTGTTGAGTCTTTTTGTTTTAATTTGTGTCCTACTCTGCATGACTCCATTTGGGGTTTCCTTGGCAAAGATACTGGATTGATTTGCCATTTCCATCTCTAGCCCACTTTACAGATGAGGAAAGTGAGGGAGGCAAACAGGGTTAAGTGACTTGTCACACAGCTAATAAGTGTCTGAGGCCAGATTTGAACTCAGGTCTTACTGACTCCAGACCCGGCACTGTATCCATAGTACCATCTAGTTGCCCTACTGCACACAGTAGGTCCAATAAATATTGAGTGAATGAATCAGTGGATGACAGTTCATAGCATTTCTGTAACTGCAACACCCTGGAAACTGCTTTCTATTTACTTTGTACATGCTGAGGCAGCTAAGTGGTACAGTGGATAAAATTCTGCACTTGGAGTCAGGAAAATGTGAGTTCAATTTCTGCCTAGACACTTACTAGCATTGTGAATCTGAACAAGCCATATAACCTCTCTCAGTCTCAGTTTATTCACATGTAAAATGGGGTATTGGTAACACCTACTTTATAAGACTATGATGAGCATTAAAACCAAATGTGATAATATATGTAAAATGCTTTACAAACCTCACAGCACTAAAAAAAAATGGTAGCTTTCATTATATTTGCTTTCCTGTGTCCTAAACCAGATCACTACTGCCACTCCCAACAGAATGTAAGCTCCTTGATTCCCTTCACTTCTTCTCTCTTCCTCATACTCATGAAATTATAGACCTAGTCCATAAAACAATAATAATAAAGCTACAAGAGGCATTCCTAAAAAGAAGTTAGAAATAGATTGGCAAGCAATCCCTACCTTAGATCTAGTAGGTCCTCTACTGCCTGTAGCCAGCACAGAGGACAGCAGCCCAGCTGAAAGCTGCAGTTCTATCTGATGTAAGGGAAAGAGGAAAATGAATTCCTCAAATCAAGACTCTTCAGCTAACCAGGAAGGAACAAAAGGGCAGCTAGTAGACCTATGAGTTGCAATCTTGCCTCAGACAAATACCAGCTGTATGACCCAAGTCACTTAAGCTCTCTCAGCCTTGGGTTACTCTCCTGTAAAATGAAGATAACAATAAAAATCTGCCTTACAGGGTTGGTGTGAACAACACATGAGCTAATATCTCTCAAGTGCTTTTGCAAAATTTAAAGTGCTATGCAAATGTTAGCCAGTAAAAGAGAGGGAAGAAGGGCAGAACCTCTTACTCTATTGTCCACCAAGAAAAAGGAAAGAAAGAAAAGCAAAAGAAAAAAAAAGCTTCTGTGTCTTGTCCAATTGGAAAGAAATTGTCTAGGGTCAAGGGGAAGAAAGATTAGAAGACATTTCTTTCTTTTTTTTTAACCATGTGAAATCATGCAAGATATATTATCATATTTCAAAAAAAAAAACATGAAAAGTAAAGAAAGTGAGAAGAGTATACTTCATTTGCCCTCAGAGGTCCTCATTTCTGTCTTTGGAGGAGGATTGCATTTTTCATCATGAGTCCTTTGAATTATCTTGGATCATTTTATTCATCATAGTAGCCAAGTCTTTCACAGTTGGTCACCATTTTAACATTGCTTTCACTATGTACAATGATCTCCTGGTTCTTCTCCCTTCACTTTGCATCAGTTCATAGAGGTCTTGCACTGTTTTTTTCAGAAAACATTTCTTGAAGCCTTTATATCAAGCCTGGTGACATCCTAGCCCCCAGAAATGCTCTTCAGCTCTTTCTCCGAGGATTTCAGGAAATACAGAGTTATGAATTTAGAGTTAGAAGAGACATTTGAAAACATATAGCCAAACACTTATTTTATACATGAGAAAACTAAGACCAAGGGAATTTGTAATTTGCTCAAGGTCACACAAATAGTAATTGACAGGATTGGAACCCAAGATTTCTGACTCCAAATCCAGCATTCTTTCCACTGAATCATGACACCATAGCTGAAGGTAAATAAAAGTGCTATTCTCCTAACTTTTTCCCAAGTATAAAGTCAGTTTTGAATCAAAGCAGGCCTGGCCCTATTCAAAATAGAAAGGCACCCACTCAACTCAATTACCATAACTCATTGGACTCCCATTCTGAACTAGAAGGGTGAAGTATTATACTGAGTCCTTTTCACTCCACCTGAAGATCTAGAATTTTGTCAGTTGCTAAACAAAATATTGCCAAAAATAACCAAGTGGGCTTTTAATTGATTTGGACTATTTTGCTTCTAAGATTGATTACAGCTTTGATATTTTAAGTTTCTATGATTTATAAGATTTTTATACAGTTGAGCTTCTTAAAACGGGACATACCTCAGTAGTACATGACTGCTATTGGTCTCATAGAATGAAAGGGAAGTGTACATATTTTAGGAGGCTTCCAGAGAAGGACCCTGCCTTGGAAAAACTGTAGCAAGAAAATGTATTATTCATTTGGCTTTTCTTTCCAAGTTTTGTCTGTCACCCACAGGGTGAAATATGTGGAGTTGTGACTGCTTGAAGTTGGAAGGAAGTGGTTTACCGATCTTCTTTAAACCTGATTTCTTCTTGTCACTCAGCTACTAAAAAAAACTCATCAATGGGTTCCCTGGTGGGTAATGAGTTCCCTTCATTTACCTACCTATTGTGGCAGAGAACCAGTACATGTCAAAGACCAGACTTGAACCCATGCCTTCTTGATTCCAAGTTCTACTCTCCACTTCACTGTTTCACACACACACACACACACACACACACAAACACACACAAGTCCCACTTGTTCTACCTTCTTTACCTACAACAATTTATGCATGATCTCTTGATCCCCTAACTTTGCACATCATTACTCTGGGAAAGAGCAAATGTGAGAGCTGGTTTTGAGTCCTAAATTCTTAATTCTCAACCTTTTCCCAGGCTCCCCACTTGAACTTCCCCACTTAAATGGAGGAGGGGAGATTATTGCTTTCTCAGAGTCACTGTTTTCTAAGTAGTTGGAATGGAAGTCACTTACTGTAGAGGCAAGTGTTATGGATTCCTACCCCCACTTACTCTATTGTAGAAGCTGGATGGCATACCTCTTCAGCATTTCTGCAGGCCACCCCTGGTTGTGGTGCCATGAAGATATCTGCTTCTGGTCCCAATTCAAGTCAATACAAGCTCCCTCATGGTAACCTTCGGGCAGCAGTTAACTATGAACTTTCCTCCTCAACACAATGTCCTTCAGCATAACCTGCAGGCAGCAGCTGAATGGCCAGTTAAGTTAGCCCAATACAACCAGTGGGATTCCACCCACCATCCTCCCCATTATTGGTCTGACAGCGTGACTAAATCTAATCATCTTCTATCTAAGTCTGCCAGATGGAAATGATTTCTCAGTCTGGCTGCTGCTGAATTCCACAGGCATTTCTAATTTCCTTTTATTACCTAGTTCTATTTTTCCTTTTGTTCCTTTTTATCCCCTACTCTTCCTGGAAAGAAACAGGAGTTTTTAGGCTATTCAACAGTTGAATTCAACACATTTATTAAGTGCCTAATGTAGGAGAGATGTTACAGTGGAAATAGCTCTAAATCAGGAGTGAGAGGACCTTGGTTCAGGTCCTACCTTGGACACTTAGGGAAAGCATTTCACCTTCCTGGGCCTCAGTTTCCTCTTCTGTGAAATGAGAGGGTTGAGATTAGATAGATTCTGAATGAATGAAAAAGCACTTATTAACCACTTACTATATGTTAAGCACCAGGGATATAAATAGAAGAACTGAAAACAGTCCCTGTCTTCCAGAAATTTAAATTCTCAGAAGGGGAGACAACACATATAGTGGAATGGTGGCCAGGGAGGGATCGTTTTGGTTTGGAGGGTTACCAGGATGATGAATGGAGCCATACCAAAGTAAGCAGACCTACTCTTTCCAGGAACAATCAGAGTTAATTTAATTACAGCCTCAGAACTGGAAAGTGGAAGAGAACAGAAGCTGCATTGCTGATGAAAAAGGTGGCAAGAGCCAGACCTAGATGTAGCGGGTGGCTGAAGCAACCACCAATCAGAGTCTCAGGGCCTCGGAGCTTCCAAACATGAAAGTGTTAAGTTCTCCAGGACTTGGTTTCTGGTTTGAGTGACTTGGAAGGCTAGGGAGAGTCTGAAGTCCCTTCATGTTCTAGATCTATGACCTACTGTGGGAGGCACTGGGAAGATACAAAATCCAGACAGCACACAATTCCTGCCCTCCTGGTTCACCTTTCCTAGGAGTTTTGGGATCAATAGGAAGTTGGTCACCCAGGTGCAGAAATGTGGGATGATATTTAATCACAGATCTTTTTCAACTCAAGAGGTGGTAGCATCTTCTCCTTGGAGGTCTTCAGGCAAAGGCTGGGTGAACTTCTTACTTCTTTGGTTATTTGGCATTAATTGGTATATATTTTACATTTACTTATAATATGACTTGTCTATTCAGTTGTATCTGACTCTTCATGACTCCATTTGGGGTTTGCATGGCAAAGATACTGGAATGGTTGTCATTTCCTTTTCCAGCTCATTTTTATAAATGAGGAAATAGGCAAACAGGGTTAAGTGGCTTGTGCTGGGTCACTCAGCTAGTATCTGAGATCATATTTGAACTCATGAAGGTGAATCTTCTTGACTCCAGGCCCAACACTCTATCCACTGTGCCACCCAGAAATGTATAGGGTGTTCAGGGAGAACTAGTACCTCTGGAATAAGGGCTTGCCAAGCCATTTTCAGGGCACCTTATCTACCTTTGGTGTCCACCTTCACCCAACTCTGTTCTGTGGCTCCAAGAAGCTGTAGCAAGTGCAGTGGTTACACCCCAGTAAAACCATTTTGGCAGATGGTCTAAACCAGGCTAAGGGTAACCAACAGGCCTCTACCCTATCGGTGAGTTAGAGTGATTTCTACCCCAAGCATGTAAATACTTACTCTGGTGGAATGGATGGATGGATGAGAACAATTTGTTCCAACAGCCATGAAGGTGGCCAAGTAAGTGCTGTGGAGTACTTAGAGCTTGGTCAGACATAGAAAATGCCAAGGTCATCTATTGCATCCTGGGCCATTGCCAGTTGTTCTGACTTTTGTCCTGCCAATGAACTATGAGGACTCCAGAAGAGAGAGGCTGACGACTCTGTGCAACTCTACCTCACTTAAATCCAATTCACACATGAATCAAAACATCACCCCATGACGTTGTTGGTCCTTTTCAAAAATGAGGGATGAATGCCACCACTTTACGTATGTGTGTATGTATGTGTGTGCATGTGTATGTATGTATGTATGTGTAAATGTACATATACACACATTGTATCCTCCTTTCCCCAGTAGAATATATATACCTTGAAAGAGTGAAGACTATTTTTTGGTCTTTGTATCATTAATTGACCATGATTCCTAACATTTTAGCTTTAAGTTTCTTGGTGAATCAGCCTTCTTTCTCACTACATGTCTCCATCCTCCCCAGTCCTCTCCATCTAGCCTGCTAATTATATATGGAATAATAGAATCTTAGAGATGGAAGGAACCTTAGAGATTAAGAGAGTAAAAATGGCACTAGATCTGTAGTTATACCTGTGTATGAATCTCCAGTTAGCTGTGTGACCTTGGCCTAGGATGAGCCTCAGTTTCCTCATATGTACCCTCATACAATTAAACAAAAGTCAAAATATGCTTACAATTACATGCAAAGTATTAAGCTAGATTCTGGGAATAAAAAAAGACAAAAATAAAAATGGTTCCTACTCTCAAGGTGATTATATTCTATCTGGGAGGAGAGAAGTAAATATAAAACAGTTGGAAGACAGACTAGGTGCTAACAAAGAGTTATCAGGGAAGACTTCCTCTATTCCAGGGGATCTTCACCTTGTTTGTGACATGGACTCCTTTGGCAACCTACAGAAGACCATGGTTCATTATACTGTGAGCTTCTTGAGATCACAGACTGTCTTTTGTCTTTCTTTATATCTCCAGAGCTTAGCACAGTGCCTAGAACATTGCTGTTCAGTTGTTTGTCTGTTCAGTCATGTGCGACTCTTAATGACCCCGTGGATCACATCATGCCAATATTGTCCATGGGATTTTCTTGGCAAAGATACTGAAGTGGTCTGCCATTTACTTTTCCAGTGGATTAAGGCAAACAGAGACTAAACGACTCACCCAGGGTCACACAGCTAGTAAACGTCTAAGGCTGAATTTAAGCTCATGTCTTCCTGAATCTGGGCCCAGTGCTTTATCCACTGAGCCATCTAGCTGCCTCCCAGAACATAGTAGGCACTTAATAGTAAGCACTGTCTAGAACATTGACTATGAGCACTTTCTCAGAATAATGTTTTTAAATTCATAAAACATAATATAAAGGACTTCAAAGGAGGACAATTACATTGAAATAAAATAGTCTAAAAATCAAAACAAGTTCACAGATCCTTAGGTCCCAGATCCACTGCTCTAGGATGTGGCATATAATCTGAAAATAAGAAGGTAGAGTGGAACCAATTATATCAAGGGGACTGTTAAATTTTATGTTATGTGAGTCCTTGAGGCCAGGACTTGGGAGAAGTCCAAAGGGAGAACATTAAACAAAGAGGACCCATGAAGAAAGATGAAAACTGATGAAACTGGAGAGCCTCAAGCTAAAAAAAAAAAAGCCTTGTCCAGGGTCCTACAGAACTTGCTGCAGAGCTACTCAGAGTAGATTTGCTATGCCTTGTTCAGGGCAAGGGCAGATCATCAGAAATGGCGATGAGGGAGTTGAGGGTATCAAAGTGCCCTTTCTTGGTACTTTTGGCACCTTCTCCTGGTAGAATGTAAATCCATGTAGGGCACATACTTTTTTAAAAAATTTTGGCTTTTTATCCCTAGTGCCTAGTGTCTTGCATGTATAAGCCCTTAATAAATGCATATAAAACTGAATTCCATGATGTAGAAGCAAAGTGGAAAGATGGCCAGATTGGGAGTCTGAGTATCTGGGTTCAAATTCTCACTCCTCTACATCCTACTCACGTGACCTTTGACAAGTCACTTCAGCTGTATGGGTGACCAATCTCGCTGCTACAGAAACATCCGATATCCTTTCCTTTTTGAAATGCCTGTGGTGCTTTGAAATGGATGGGGATGAGAACTTGTTTCATGAAAACCACAGCAACTCACAAGAGCTTTCAACAAATTGGTGCCACATAAATTTCTAACCACGCCAAGAGCATCTCCCTTAGTAGGAATCCTTTGTCTTTAACGTTTTTTTAGTTTTTGTCTTGCCATAAACCCACCACAGAGAAGATATATAGATTCTTTTTTATAGTTGTTTAATATTCGGCGGGTATCAGCTCAATGCCCAGGCTGCCCATCTGTTGCTATCCCTCAATTCACTGCACAACCAGCTCATCTTCTTTTCTCTTCCTCCATCCCCCTGATGATATCCCTTAAGCCACTTGTTGTGTGTGAGTTATTCCTGGTGATGTTCAGTGGCTGACCTAGGCCCTCTGTGCATTCTTCCACTGACCTTTCAGTCACCTACAATTTTGATTCTTCACAAATCATGACACTGTAAGACATTAGTGTTGATTTTTAAAATTTTTCTTCTGTATATGAGGGAACAGCTTGAGACCATTTAAAACCCTCTGCAATTTCCTAAATT
This sequence comes from Vombatus ursinus, assembly GCF_900497805.2. Taxonomy (NCBI): domain Eukaryota; kingdom Metazoa; phylum Chordata; class Mammalia; order Diprotodontia; family Vombatidae; genus Vombatus; species Vombatus ursinus. The sequence continues at coordinate 30,896,116 of NW_020954546.1, forward strand.
CAATCCAGCCCACTCACTTCCTCTTGTTCAAGTCTGGGCCCTATTCATTGTCCTTCTGCAGAGTCTGTCCCAGATACATGTAATGATGAACTCACTCGGTAGGCTGCCCACCCAATTGCACATCACGGGCAATAACCGTTCTTTGTCTGTTTCCTTTTTCCTGGATGGTTTGTTAGGCCAGTATCTCTCTTTTTCTTTGACACAGAATCACAGAATTGGAAGGGACCTTGGCACCCATCTAGTCTAATCCATATCTGAAAGCCATCCCTGCTGTAATACATCAGACAAAAGGTCTTTGAAAGCCTACACAGAAGGAAAAAACCAGTACTTCTGGAGGACAGGTTATCTTTTCTTGATGCCTTTTGTTTTCACATAACAATCATTTTGAAGTGGAATAATCCTTCCCTTCAGATTAATCCTCCTTCCCTTTATTTTGTAACAAATAAAAACAATGAAGCAGAAGCATCCATTGAAGTGACTATATTACACACACACACACACACACACAATGTGTATATCATTTTGTCTTAGTAGTTCCTTGTCTCTCTACTATGAAAAGGAAGTTCATAAGGTTACATATTTAGAGCTGGAAGACACTGTAGAGGCTACCAAGCTTGACCTCATTTTACAAATGAGGAAACTGAGTCCCAGAGAAATTAAATGACTTTCTCAGTATCACACAGCTAGGAAGTATCTGAGGCATGTTTTCCTCCCTCTAGGTCTAGTGTGCTAGACGCTACCTCATGCTGCCTCTCCATATTATCTCTGGGATCTTCACCTATTATTCAGTTAATCAGAGGTCAGCTTCCCTTTAGTGAACTTTTCATTGATATTATTGTAGTTACTGTGTTTTTTCATTCTGCATCAAGTTATACAAACTCTCCCATCTTTCTCTGAAGTTTTCATATTTTTCACTTCTTACTGCATAATAATATTCAATTATATTCATGTATTTCCATTTTTTCTAGTGGAACTAATCAACACAGTTTCACTTGAAAATAGGAGCATTTATACCATCTGTTGGCAATCCTTTTTCCTTTTTTGGACTCTGCATATTTGTACTTACTACTGTACACTGAGCCCATAGTATGAACTCAATAAATATTCATAAAATCATAGGACTTCGAATTAAAATAATTTTAGATACCTTCCCCCAAGTACTCTGACTCCTCTTAATGGTATATGGTTGTTTCACAATTCATCTAGGACTTTAAACCCTTCTTTGAGATGTTTTTTACTATATTAACTCTGGCACTTTATTGTGACCCAAGTCTTATGGAAGGTCCAAGCTGGGCTAGCCAGAATAGCGCTTTGTTGCTGAATGCCTGAAGGCTTCACTGAGACCACCAGAGGGCAGCAGCAACCAGGTTGGACATTGGTTAAGCTTACTGCTAATGGCTGATGTGTGGGAGTAGGACATGTTCAATTCACAGCTATAAGCTATGCCATAGCAGTGTAGATAAACACAGGGAGCAAAGGGACAAAAGAACTGGATTAGCAAAGTGAGGGGGCAGTGTAGATAGGGCATATACCTGGAGCTGAGGGATGGTATAGATGGGATACATGGGCTTAGCACAACAAAAATGGGAGGAATGAATTGAGACCAGGAACCTGAAGTAGACCTGGCTCCAGGGTGGACCAGAGCTAGCATTCAGGTAGCATCTAGGGAGGAGAATTACACACAGGAAGGACTCTGAAGGGGGTTGCCTGACCTTGGCCAGTTCCTCTGGACCTCAGTTTTTTACGTTGTAAATGTAATATGAGGGTTAGACCAGAAGGCCTCTTTCATTCCTTCCGTCTCTGAATCTGTGATCTTTGATCAAAGAAAGGCAGCCATGTGGCCATTTTTCTCATCACAGGAGGCAGAATCTCAGTTAGAAAGGACCTCACAGGTCATTCGATCCAATCCATACCTGAATAGAAATAACAGCTCTGAGAAGAGGTCATTCACCCTCCACCTGCAGACCTCTAGTGAGGGACAGAGGTGTGATGGACTCAAGAGGCAGAACAAGCCACACACTTTTATAGATGGCCAATATTTTTCTTTTTTTTCCTTTTCAATGGGGTGGTGGGTGGAGAGGAAATGACTGCTTATAAATTGAAAATAAAATAATTTAAAAAAAACCCTCTAGTGGTTCTAGTGGAGCATACCAGTTCCTGAGGAAGGCCATTTTATTATCAGATGACTAACCATCATCAGCTAGATGACACAGTGGATAGAGCTAGAGGCTTAGAGTCAAGATGACCTGAGTTCAAATCTGATCTCAGACACTTATGAGCTGTGTGACCCTGGGCAAGTCACTTTACCCTGTTTGCATCAGTTTCCTCATCCATCAAATGAACTAGAGAAGGAAATGGCAAACCACTCCAGTGTTTTTGGCCAGAAAACCCAAATGGGGTCATGAAAAGTCAGGCATGATGGAATAACTGAACAAGAAGCCGTCAGAGAACTTCTGCAAATATGAAATCTATACATGACTCTGCACTTCTTACTTTTCCTAGTTCTGTCCTCAAACGCCAACAAGAATGTGTCTAATGCTCTCAGACCTTGAGAATTCTTCAGATGCTTGGAGGTCACTCTCAGGTCCCACTATTACTTGCCTCTCCTCCAATTCCCACTACTGCTCCTCACTTGGCACCATGTTCCATCTTCTCACAATGGTGGTCAGTATTCTCTGGACATAGCCCGGGTTGTCACTGTTCTTTCTGACAAGGTTAGTGGCCATTAAACCAGGGTCTTGACATTCCTTTCAAGTACCACTCCATCATTTTACTTCCTAGTAATGAGAATGGCAAGGAGAGGAATGGGAATATTAGGGTGTATTTGAACACAGACCAAAGAAGGAAGGTAATTGATGGTGTGCCTACTATGTATGAGGCACGGTGCTCAGAACTTCATAAATATCTCATCTGATCCTTACAACAAGCTAGGGAGGTAGGTGCTGCCATTACCTCCATTTTAGTGTTGAGGAAACTGAGACAGACAGTCTCAGTCAAGTGATTTGTCCAGGGTCATATGAAGTACCTGAGGTCAGATTTGATCTCAGTCTGTCCTGACTCCAAACCAAGCATTCTGCTAACTGCCTCTAAGGAAAAAACTAGGCTTGATTCTTTCCTAATACTTACTCATTATGTAACCACAAACAAGTCTGTTAATCCCTCTGAGACTCAGTATCCTCATCTGTAAAGGGGTGAGAAAAATACCTGTGATATGTAGATACCTCACAGGTTGTGTAATGACCAAATGAGATGTAAATGAATGTAAAGAATTTAGCAAACTTTAAAGCAATATATCCATATCAGGTCTTAACCACTGAGTAAAGTTGTTACTTATCCTAAATATAGCTCTTTGTGGCTTGAGGCATGGGAGGGAGGAGGAGACTTCGGAAGATTGGGAGGGGGAGAAGAATGGCTTCCAGTCCTGGGCTTAAAGAATTTGTTGCTAAAAATCAGGGTTTCATAAGACTCTAATCAGTCCTGCTCTCAGCCTACAGCCTTTGTCCTTCTAGACTGACAACCCTACTAGTCCTCACTCAGGGCATGGAACGCTACACTTCTCTATAGATGCCTGCCAAGTGAATTAGAAGGAAAGGCAGCATGTGCCAGAGAAATTCAAACAAAACAGAGATTAGGCAGTTTCCTTCCCCAAATCTGATTTGCATAAGTCTTTGTAATATTTAACCAAACATGAAAAAGGATTAGTATTTTCCCAGTTTAGCACCTTCTTCTCTCCCAAATCAGGTCTGAAATTTATCCATCAGGAAGCTTATTTCCTACTTACATTTATTATTATTATTAAAAAAAAACAAAACAATTTTCCTTTGCTTATTTTATGGGCAGCTGGAATTTAGCTTGTTAAATTTCCTTGTCTGAAAAATCAGGGGGTTGGGCTTCTGAGGATCCTAAAGCTTCATCCAACTCTAGGATTTTATGGTTCCATGAGCCTATATTTTAAATTTTATTTTCTTTGAAAAGCAGGGGAGGCAGTATTGCTTCATGGTTAGAAAGCATGATGAGATGAAATGTACCCTGAACTTGAAGTTACAGGACCTGAATGAATCAGGGCTTGGTCATTACTCATCTATTTTAAGATGAAGATTTGGATTAGTTAACCTCTTATGTCCTCTCCAGCCCTAGATTTCTGGTCCTTTAGGCTCAGGATATGGAGCAAGGAAGATGTTGGAGTCAGTTTTCACCTCTGACACTTAATACTTTTGTGATCTGTGCAAGACATTCTCTATACTTTATAAGACCATAAATTATAGGTGGGTCGAAATCTGCATAGATAAAGAGATTTTGGGGTCCTTGTTGTGTTGAATTAGCTGAAAAGGGTGTGGACCACACCAGGGCTTGTGCATCTCTTATCTGAGGCCAGCTTAACCCAAGAGGTCCATTACCCAGATGATGGACACCTGGTGATGTCTTTTTTGTTTGTTTGTTTGGGTGGGAGCTAATCATGAAGAGGATCTATTAGCAATTTGTGAAAGAGCAGTGTTGCCATCTGATTGATGGAGGAAGGACTCCCATAGATCAAATTATACTAGCAGTTAGACTGGTGGGCTTATAGTCAGGAAGATTGGAGTTCAAATTCAGACTGAGACACTTACTAGCTGTGTGACTGTGGGCAAGCCACTTAACTAGCTTCAGTTTCTTCGGCTATGAAAATGGTGATAATAATAGCACCTACCTTCTAGGGTTGTGGTGAGCATCAAATTGTATAAGATGTATAAAGCGTTTTTTTTTTTATTTAATTAGGCAATAATGAGATTAAGTGACTTGCCCAGGGTCATACAGCTAGTGTTCTGTATCTGAGGCTGAATTTGAACTCAGGTCCTTCTGAATCTAGGGCCAGTACTCTATCTACTGCACCACCTAGCTACCCCTATAAAGCATTTTGAAACCTTAAGATTATATATGTGTGTATACAGATATATGGCTCATATTTATGTCTACACATATAGATATAGTTATAGATTTTCAGTAGTTTTTCAGTTGCGTCCAGCTCTTCACAACTGTATTTGGGTTTTTCTTGGCAAAAATACTAGAGCAGTTTTCTATTTCCTTCTCCAGCTCATTTACAGATGAGGAAACTGAGGCAAACAGGCTGAAGTGACTTGCCCAGGATCATATAGCTTGGAAGTGTCTGAGGCCAGATTGGAACTCAGGAAGATGAATTTTCCTGACTACAGGCCCAGCACTCTATCCACCATACCACCTAGCTACCTGGGATAGTTATAGATATCTATATCTATATCTATATCTATATCTATATCTATATCTACATCTATACAGATATAAATGTGAGCTATTATTAGAAATCCTTAAGCATCTGAAAGGAAGTACAATGTTCCCTAGGAAAGCGAAGGTGCTCCTATGCTAGAGTAGAATACTATCAGTTTCTTTTTTTTTTCTCAACTGGATTCTGGCATTTCCAGTGGCTTGTAATAATAGTAACTTATATTTTTTTATATCACTTCAAGGTTTACCAAACATTTCCCTCACCATGAGCCTGATAGATGGGCAATGCAGGGACCATTGCACCCATTTGACAGAAAAGGAGCATGAGATTCAGCACGGCAAAGTACATTGCCCAGGGTCACACAGCCAGTTAAGGGCTGGAGTGGGGACTTCTGGATCTAAGACCTGTCCTTTCCCTAGATCACACTGCCTCTCTTGTGGCCAGTGGAGAGTTCAAAGATTTCAACTTCCAAGCATCTTTTTTGTTCATTCATTTGTTTGTTTGTTTGTTTTTCTTTTAGTGCTTTAATAGGTAGCTCTCACCTATTGATTAGGTCTAGTTTAAAACTACAAAAATGCCAGAAATTGCCTCCTGCTGCTTCAGCCAAATTTCTCTTGGTTTTCAAGGTTTAAGCGAAGGAAGTTACTAAAGAAGAACCCAAACTAACAATTCTAGCCCTTGGAATAAACACAGTAACATATGCTTAGGGAAGATCGTTTTAATTAAAAAAAAAAACAAAAACCTCTTTAAGACAAATTCATTTGGGAGGGGGGTAAGATTTAGATCTTAGGAGGATCTTCTTGACCCCAAGTCTAGGCCTCTACCTACTATCCCAGCAATACATGGGAGGCCTTTACTGATCTGCCCTGTGGCCAAAAAACATTACCTTCATTCTGCATAGATTTTTGTATGTACATGTTATCTCCCCAATAGAATGTAAGCTCCTTGAGAGTGGGGACTGTCATTTTTGCCTTTCTCTTCCATTAGTCTTTGCAGGCAGCTAAGCATCCCAGTAGGGAGAGTGTTGGACTTGGAATCAGGAAGATCTGGGTTCAAATCCTGCCTCAGACACTTACTAGTTTTGTGACCCCAGGGAATTCACTTCACCTTTCTCAGTCTGTTTTCCTCTTATGTGAAAATAGGTTAATAACACTTACCTCTGAGGATTATTGTGAGGCACCACTGAGATAATATATGGAAAGTACTTTGTAAACCTTAAAGTGCAGCACCAGTGCCTGCTATCATAATTATCTTGAGAGCCTAACTCTGTGCCCAGCACCTAGCAGATGCTTACTAATGTGTTTATTAATTGCTTGATAATTTACAAGTTATTTTTAACATTTTATATTGCATTTCAAAATGTAACTTATTAGAAGCATCTCCAATCTAATCCAATCCAGTCCAATGAGCAATTATTAAGTGCCTATGATGTGCAATGTACCAAGTTAGGCAGGCAGTAAATACAAAGAAAAGATTTTTTAAAAAATGTTTTGATTTCAAGGAGTTTACATTCTACTAGAATATAAACTCATTCAGATTAAGGAAATTTGAGGATGATGTCTGACCTTCCTTACCATTTTCCTTCTAGTCCTGACTTTTCTGAATGTTATGAATGGTATCTATCTCTTAACCTGGCCTGGAAGTCCCTCTCTCTCTGACTTTGAAGTGAGTGCATTCGGGCTCTGGTCTCAGCCTGAGGAAGTAGGTGTCCTGCTTCTCAGACTCCTATCCTAGGGGCTCCTAAGCTATAAGAATAAATGTCTGGCAAGGAGGGGACAGTAGCAGTCTCTATCTGCTTGGCTTCCAGTAACTATCAGGTGCTTCCTGGCACATTAATAACTTGCCTGCTAGGTGATAGAGCAATAGGCCAGGTATGAGAAAGAAGAGCAGGCCCAGAAGTGGGAGTCTGGGAGAGAGCTGAGGACTGACACCGCTGGAGCCATTTGGAGCTGGGATTCCTATCAGCACCTTAGATCAGAGCAAGGGAATTCTCAGGGAAAAGTGTCTACCCGTATTTAATCTCAGCCAGTGTTCCCCCTTTGGTTCAATAGCTCCAGATGCCTAAGAATTGGTCCTTTCCAGGGTACAAAAGAAATAAAGTTAAAAGAGGCTTGTACATGCACCTGCCTGAATATCTAGGGCCTTCCCTCCAGACCCTAGCTCTACATCTGTTTCCTCTATTTCTGTGGGTTTCCTGGTTGTTGACAGCTTTGCTTGGCCTTTTGACTATAGGCTTTTCTCTGCTCTGCTGCCTGTCTCAGATGTCCTGATTACTCACTACTTGGGTGGGCTTTGGACCTCTGCTCTCTGGTGTCTGTGGATTCTCGTGTTCTGTTTGCTGACTGGCTTTTGGGCTACGTGGTCTCAAAGGGCTCCTTCCAGCTAAACATCCTATGCTTCTATGATCATGGTTGTAGAGTCGGAAGGGGGCTCAGAAGCCATATAGTCTGATCCCTTTATTTAACAGATGAAGATATGTGGTTAAGTGACTTGCCCAAAGTCACACAGGTACTAAGTGTCAGAGGGAGGATTTGAACACACCTCCCATGCTTCCAGAGCCAGTGTACTTTCCACCATCCCACACTGTCTCTATGTTTCTATGATACTTGTGTTCTATATGGGTCATTTTCCCCATTCCAGGTTCTTTCCCTCATTTCTCCGTCCTGCTACCACTCAAGACTACAAATGATAGACAGGCACTGTGGCATGTGGGACAGAGCATTGGGCTTGACGTCAGGAAGACAGATTCAAATTCCAACTTGGAGTCACTTAATTGCTTAATGTCAGTTTCCACACTTGTAAAGTGAGAATAATTATTGCACCTAGTGTTGTGAGGATCACTTAAATATTATATATCTTCTTCTCCTCCTTCTTCTCGTTACTATCATTACTTATAATTATCATCATCATCATTGATTTCCTGAGCTCTCATATTTCTTTGTCCTTGAGATATGACTCTGACATACTGTCATTTAGACCTTGGAATCTTACGGTGACCTTGGACCCTGTTTGATTCTGGCTATATCTTGGAATTCTGGACTGTTGCTCTCTAACTTTTTCTGCTTCCTCTTTATCTACCATGAGCCTTCCAATCTTCACTACTTGATGGGGCAGGGATAGGATTCCGACACTGTGTTGACACGGATGATTCCTTCTAGATCCTATCCCGCTGATGCCACTTGGCTTAGATGAACTACAATGATCACTTAAACCTCTTCCTGAGGCATCCTGTGCTCCGACAGCTGCAACACACATATCATACTGGTTGTTTATTGCCCGACAATAAACATAAACAAATAAAATAAATACAAATACAAATAAACATAAATAAAATAAAAAAAATTTATTGGTTCGCAGATGTCCCTGAGTAACCGCCTGAAGAACTAGTCCAATTGTTCTTAAATGCTACTCCTTAGTGTATTGGTAGCAATTGCTGTAGGTAGTCATCAAAAGGATTGGAAAAATATGCAAGAATAAAAAAGAAAGGACAAGTCTCATTAAAGAGAATGATATTGATGTAACTTTTTCCAGCCAAGAGCATCTGTATGACCTCTGATGGGGGGGGGTGGTTGCATGCCCAAAATCATTCAACAATCATGAATCAAACAATTACTATGTGCCAGAAACCATCCTAGATGCTGGAGATACAAAGGCAAAAATGAAGCAGTAATCTCCCTCTTTTTTTTCCTTTAGGAAGCCCCCGGAGAGAGGCAACGTGTTGCAGGGGAGGGATAGAGGACTTATCATGTCCTCAGAAATGCCCGGGTTCAAGTCATGCCGCTGGCAAAACTCAAGCTGTTTGACCAAAGGCAAGTCACAACTTCCCAGAGGCGCGGACAACCCTCCAAGACCTCAAGTTATAGACCAGTTGTGAAATCTTACCTGGAATGTAATAATAGCATCTTCTTTGGTCTTCCTATCTCAAGCTTCTCTCTGCTCTTGTCCATCTTTTGCAAAGTCAACAAAGGGACTGCCCTAAAGCATGGGTCCACATATGTCGTGTCCCTTCTGAAAAATCTCTCTAATGTCTCCCCATTACCTCTAGGGTCAGACATACCTCTGTTTGGCATTGAGAGCTCTTTACCACCGATCGTTTCTGACTTCTCCATGCTTCTTTCACTATTCCATTACAATCCCCCTCTGTGATACAGTTGTCCACTTTCTGTCTCTCATGCATGATACTCTGCTTCCCAAACGATCTTTGCCCTGACTGTGTCCCACGCCCTAGTAAACTCCCTGCCTCGGTTCCTGCTTCTGGAGATCTCTGGTTTACTGCTTTCGTTTCAAGAGCTACCTTCTACATAAAGATTTTCTGGATCTTCTCAGCTGCTAGCTCCCTCCCTTCCTAAACTATTGTATTCAATTAGTATCTGTTTCTGTATGTATATGTTATCTATGCTATTAAAAAATTTAGTTCCTTGAGGGCAGGGACTGTTCACTTTTGTTTTTGGATCCCCAGCCTAGCATAATATCTTGCACATAGTAGATACTTAATCAATTCATGGGTAGCTAGGGGACACAGTAGATAGAGTGCTGGGCCTGCAGTCAGGAAGACCTGAGTTCAAATCCAGGCTCAGACGCTTGTCAGCTGCTTGACTTAACTCTGTTTGTCTCAGTTTCCTTAGCTGTAAAATGAACTGGAGAGGGAAATGGCCAATCACTCTGGTACCTTTGCCAAGAAAACCCCAAATGGGGTCATGAAGGGTCAGACACAACTGAAAATGACTGAACAACAACAATAATAAATTCATATTGACTGATTGGTTGATAAAAGGACAGGTCTGAACCAAAGGCAAAAAAATCCCAGTACTTGTCTGGTGACCTGTTCTGGTTATATGTCCCTACAGTTCCTACTACAGTTGCCTACAGGAGAAGACCACAGATATTTTTCTTTCTCTCTTGATCTGCTCCCTGAATATAGTCCATAGACCTTCTTAGGACATTGTCATTGTTTTAAAGGTTTGCTGATTTACAAGGAATACATACATGACAAGTTCAAAGGTTCACAGCTGTCTATTATGATCTAATGTACAAATATGCAGTGCTGTAAGGCTTACATGTTTTAAACTTTCCCTCTCTGTATAATCCATTGGGTCCTGAATCAGCCCTGTCCATCTGTCCATTGTAGTTCCCATTTATTTATTGGCCTGGGTTTTCCTATAATTCTTACTGCAGTCTCTACCCTTCCAGTTCCCTTATTCCTGCACTTCACACCCACAGATGGTAACCTTCCCCCAGGTGGGACAATAGGTATAAATTATAATCATCCGGGTACCAGCAAAAATCGATTTACATCTTTGAGGGTGTTGATTTGAAGTCTCCACATCCGGTATCTCCTTGACCCTGGGTGGGGGAAGGTCATATCAGACCCTTTCTGCTCATTGGACACATACCAATCACAGATCATGGCCACACTGCACTGTGGCAGATCTCTTGTGCTAGGGATGGTCATGGCTAAGATTTTCATGAGAACTTCAGTTTGCTGTCCCTGATAAGTTCTGGTTTCGGGAGCAAACTAAGTTAACCCCTTGGTGCTCTAGTCTGCAAAATCGAGATGAGTATATGCTCTGCATTCCTTTCTAAAAGTATTGTAAAGAATGACATAATAAAAAAGACAGTGCTGTAAGTTAGAGGAATCTTTGCTTAAGGTTTGCTCAGAACTAAAGTTCTAAGCTCACATTGACTGGGCTCACTGTGGTGGGGGCTGGGTGCTGTTTCTCACAAGTGATACTCATTGGGGGCATCTAGGTGATGTAGTGGATAGAATGCTGGGCCTGGAGTCAGGAAGACTCATCTTCCTGAGTTCAAATCTGGTCTCAGATACTTACTAGTTATCACTTAACCCTGCTTGCCTCAGTTTCCTCATCTGTCAAATGAGCTGAAGAGGGAAATGGCAAAGCAATCTAGAACCTTTGCCAAGGAAACCCCAAATGGGTCACAAAGAGTCAGATACGACTGAAACAACTAATGATAACAACAAAATATTCACTGACATGCAGCCCTATTAAAAGTCCATCCTGAGAATATTAAACTTTTACTTCAATCTCCCTAAGAGTCCTTAGGTCATTTGAAAGTACTCAGCCTATTGTTATAGGATGGTTTTGTTTAACCCAAACAACAATACAAAGCACTAGTACTCATAGAGTCGAAACAACTTTTCTTTCTGGAGGGTTCCCCTCTCCAACATTGGGAAAAAAAAAATTGGAGCTTGCTAGGGATTACAGCAACCATTCACTCTGATGGATTCCCACCATTCCTTGGAACCTACACAGTCCATATGACTCACAGTAATAGCAGGGAAAGGATACATTCAAGTTGTTCTATATACTGTGTCTCCATGCTGTGTCTATCCACCTGCCCCTCTTGTTTTCTTTCTGCCATGTCTCTCAGCAGCCGCTCTCTGGAGTTTCTTGTGTATTCTAGTTTAGAAAGTTCTCTCCTCTCTGCTCCTCATGTGCCTACAGCTGGCATGGTTCCTCCATGAGCATGCTCCTCAACAGGCAACAGTGTGTCCTGTGCCATACCCCTTTTCTCTTAAAGTCAAGTTCAAAACTATGTGGACTAGTTAGGAATTTGAGTTTGTGACAGAACAAAGTTGTCATTGGTACATCAATGAAGACTCAGGACAAATGGAATTTACATTTTGTCTAGTGAATTTATGCTTTTCCAGAGACTCAAGAGGTTAAGCATCCTTTCTCAATTTATCTTAGGGGCATACCTAGGCACACCCATTGCAAAAGCATTGTGGTATAATAGAAAAATATTTAAACTAGTCATAAATTTGGTGAAAGGAGACCTGGGATTGAACACTGGTTCTTCTTCTTACTATCTGTGTGACTATGACTAAACCATTGTTTTAGTGTTTTAGTGTTGATTACAGATGAAATTTCCATTTCTTAACCAGACTTTTTTTTTTCATTTTGATCATGTACTATACTCTTTTAAATAAAGGATCTGTAATGTGAATTTCAGCCATCCTTTTCACATTGATAATAGATATACCTAATTAAATATATTCAAGTCCATTTAATTTTTAATTTAGGAAGCTGTTCACAATGAAAATAATTCAAACATCCAACTTGCCCCCCACCCCAACCCCCAAACAAATTCCATTAACTACGTGGGTATTTTAATGGTACATTTAACTAATGTTGAATTATGATGGGCCCCTATGGAGGTACCTCTGCCATCTCTGTCAATTCTGTTTTGGAAGATGCAAGATTTTAACAATCCCTTCAGTTCATTAGATCGCTACAATGAAGTTATCAAGGTCACTCTTTGCAGCACATTATTAAGATGAAGAACATTTTCCCCAACCTTCCCCCAGAATGAATATTCTGTCAGATCTAGTGTTCCTGCTGAGCTACAAAGGCTCAGCTACTCCTGAAAACACTCTGCCATTGTATTTGCTTAGTACCTGTATAGCACAATGTGGGTGGGTGGGTGCTAAGAATTCAGAACTGTGATGTTTTTATTCTTTGTCTCCTTTGGGAAATTGAAGACATGTGGGGTTCCTGTAGCAAATCCACTAGACCACTAGGAAATGATTTGGTAAGTTATATAATAATAATAGGGTATAAATGACACAACATTCATTGACAATAATAATAATTACTAGAAGAAATTGATGAAAAATTTATCCTCAAAGAACCTAGACTTATCAACCAGTAAAGATTTTGCAAAAAAACCATAAAAATTATGCACCATTGTCACTGAAGGATTAAAAAATATAGCATCTAATAAATACCTAGAAATATATGATCAAGTGATCAAAATTATATGCCAGAAATTCAATATTCTTCATATGCTAACAGATGACAAATCTCTGCACTAGAAATTCCAAAATATCCTTGAAAATTCAACTAATGAACTATAATAAAACCAGTGTGTTATTACATAATCATAGAATTTGAGAGCTAGGAGGGAACTCAGAAGCCATTTAGGACAACCCATGCCCCCAAAGGACTTTGCTCTATAGTATTTCTGAGAAGTGATCATCCAGCTACTGCTTGATTATCTCAAATGAGGGGAAACCTCAAACAAGTCAAGATAGCCATTCCACTTTGGGGCAGCTCTGTTAGTTTTTCATGACTTCAACCTTAAATTTATCTCCTTTTAATTTCTGCTCATTGATCCAAGTTCTGCCTTCTGAGACCAAACCAAACAAAACTAATTCATCTTCCACATAATGGCCCTTTGGATATTTGATTGCAACTATTCTGTTCCACCCCTCTACATACAAACCATGAATCTTATCTTCTTCAGGCTAAAGATGTCCAGGAGTCACTTCAACCTCATATGACATGGGCAAAAAAGGAGAGGATCTCAGATGGGGCTGGCAACCAAGTAGCCCCTCCATTTGCTCACTTGCTGGAAACTGGAATTTCTGTTTCATACAAATCCTTAGGCCAACTTCCCACTTCCCAATGTTTGTTGGTTCATTTCCCTCTAAGCTCCCCCACCCTATTCTGCTAGACAAGTACACCAATGTACTCTAACAATTCCTGGGTTTTGCCATCTCCTCTGTGGCAGCACCCTCCTTTAAAAGTTGTCTCATCCAATAAGAGTTTGAGCTCTTAAAAACATTGACCTTCTTCTTGTTCTTTTTGCTCTTCTTCTTGTTCTAGTTCTTCTTCTTCTTCCTCTTCTTCTTCTTCCTCCTCCTCCTCCTCTTCTTCTTTTATTTGTATGTTCATAACTTATCACAGTTTGGGGCACATAAGCACTTAAGTAATTTTAAAAATTGTATCCATTAATTTAAATTTTGGTTAATTCATTAAATCACAAGATCCTTTACCATTCTGTTTACCTTCCCCTGGATATTCTCCAGCTTACCAATTTCCTTTTTAAACTAAGGTACCCAGAACTGAACTCAAGACTCCAGTTATAGTTTGACTGGGGAAGTATACAGAGGGATGATCAAATCCTGATTCTTAGCAGCTGTACCTCTCAACCCATTCCAGTAAAATGTTGACTGTTTTGACCACCACAACACTCTGATGATTTATATGGAGTTTTCAATCAATCCATTAAGTCTCTGACTTTTTCCCCCATCTTCCTGAATTCAAATTTGGCCTCAGACACTTACTGGATGTGTGACCTTGGGCAAGTCACTTTGCCCTGTTCGCCTCAGTTTACTCATATGTAAAATGACCTGGAGAAGGAAATGGTAAACCATTCCAATATCTTTGCCACAAAAACCCCAAATAGGGTCATGAAGATTTGAACACAACTAAAATGACTGAACAACAACAATCCTACCAAAATGCTCATAATCTCCAAACTATGGAGAATTAGAAGCTCTCAAAACATAGACACCTAGAGGAAGACATCCAAACCATGATCCATACCATTCTCATTGTCCTCTCTGCTACTAAGGCTGTTTCATTAAATGTTCAGTGAGAGCATAGAAAGAATAACAGGATAATTACTTATCCTAGGACTGTTTCTCTGTAAATGCCATTGAATATAAAATGAGAAAAACAAGAAATTAATATTGATAATGATGGTGATAAAATAGTAATAACAACCACATTGCATAAGAAATAGAAAGCTAGCTTTAGAACCAAGAAGGCAGGACTTCAAGTCATAACTCTGATGGACTCTCCCTGAGTGACTATGGGCAAGTCACTGAACCTCTTAGTATCCAAGACAGTTATCTAAGCCTATAAATCATAGAGAAGTAACTAAGCTATGTTGCCAGTGGAAAAGTTGCTAAACTGGGAGCTTCTTATATGTCTCAAAGGATCCTAAATTTGAAGTTGGAAGGGATGTCAGTGGTCAACTACTAGAGTGGTGTCAAACTCAAATAGAAATGGTAGCCACTAAACCACTCATAAGGATCCTTGCAGGCCACATATTGATTTAGAAAATCATATGTGTGTGTGTGTGTGTGTATACATGTATATACACATACACATACATACACACAATGCACATACATATACACAATATACATGCATATATTAACACATAGCGATATATGTATACATATATACACATATATACATATATGTATAGCATATATGTGTACATATATGTATGTATTCATTTGTATATATTATGTTCAACATTTCCCAATTACATTTAATCTGGTTTGGGCCATATTTGGGATTGATATGGGCTGCGTGGGGCCCCATGGGCCATATGTTTGACATCTCTGATCTAGTATACCCCCTTGATTTTATATATGGGGAAATCGAGACTTAGAAATTCTAAGTGATTTGCCAAAGATCACACAGATCATAAACAACAGAATCAGGCTTCAAACTCAGGTCCTTTGGCTCCTTATGGGGTTCTGTTTCATATTAAAAAAAAGATCATTTCATAGAAGGAGAAGGGCACTTTCTCTTCCCTTCCCATTTGCCATTTATGGGTTAAGAGTAGAGAATAGAGATAAACATTGGAAGGGAGGGACCAAAAATGAAAGAGAAAAGGAGGGGAGTTTTCATAAAAACCATGCTGTCTGCTATAAGGACTATAGTATCTTCTGTGTGAAATCACAAGTCATAGCACAGAGAAGAATACTGGCTCTTGAGTTAAAGGATCTGGATTTCAATACTTTCTCTGATGCTTATTTTGGTTTTGACTTTGGGCAAGTCACTTAATCTTTGTTCCTGAATTTTGTCATTTGTAAAATGAGGGGGTGGATGAGATGTCTTCCAGCACTGTATCTATGAATCTATAATCCTTTAATTTCACCTTACCGAACATCATCATAATCAACACCACCATCAGCAGCAAAAGCAACAACAACCACCCAATCACAATAACAACTGGAATTTCCATAATACTCTGAAGTTGGCAAAGTGCCTTTCAGACATTGTGTCACTTGAGCCTCACAACAACATCACAAGGTAGGTACCCCAGGTATTATGTATTATTCCTTTTTTTATAGATGAGTAAACTGAGATTGAGTGAGTGTAGTAGGACCAGAGAAGCAGATAATGAACCAATCAACTTCCTGCATTTTAGAGTCAGGCGCCTGGGAATTTGTGTTTAGGATGAGTTCCTAGAGAATAATGCTCTGATTCTTAGGATTGGGGCAGGGTGGGGTATGGGACCTCTCCTAAAGACCTCTCCTCTGTCCCTAGAGAAGATACAAGCCTATCCTGGGTAATCCCAAATTTGAAAGAGCTATTGGAAGACTAGATCTGTTCTAGGTCTACTCTCTACCTGAATGCAGATCCCAGAGGGACAGTTTGGGACACTGGTGAGAAAGTTGAGAATATCTCTGGAAGATCCAATCCACTCCTCTCATTTTGCAGAGTGGCAGGAGGTGATATTTGACCTACTTAAGAGAACAAACTATTCTAAATCACTTTCCTACCATCATTTGCATACCAATAGTTAATAGAGGAATTATAAATTAGTCACATCTATTCATCAAAGCTGGCCTCCTGAGATCTCTACTTGGCAACTTTGTTTACTGTTACTTCAAGTTATTCTTGGTACTTGAAAATAATAAAGAGGCATGATTTAAATAATTATTTTATAATTCAGGGACTCAGGAGACCCAGCTTCTGCTTCCTGTGTGTCACTGTACCACTAACAACTTTCGGCAAATCAAATCACCTCTCTGGTTCTCAGTTTCCCCATGTATAAAAAGAAAAGTTTAGATGAGATTATCTCCAAGGTCTCTTACACTTCTAAGCATCTGAGCATCTATAATATGTTTCGGTAATTGAATCTGACCTTTTTCCCACCCCATACCTGCCAGTCAGTCTAAATAAGGGAGATATGAAGATATTTATTATCAATGGCACTGCTGATTCTACAATGGCAGTTTTCTGGAGGTTATAGCTCATAGAATGCCCACTCTGAGTTGTACACAATGATGAAATAGCTGGGAATCAGAGACTGACTTCAGATAGGTGCATTAGGATGTTTTGCTTCCCTGGGAGAAGATGTCAATATTCTAAATTTCATAGGATCTGTGAAAAGGTACTGTAGAGATAGAGCAGCTAGGAGGTGCAATGGATGGAGTTCAGGGCCTGGAGTAAGGAAGACTAGCTATGTGACCTGGGCAAGTCACTTAACTTTGTTTGCCTCAGTTTTCTCATCTGTAAAATGATCTGGAGAAAAAATGGCAGGTATCTTTGCCAAGAAAACCCCAAATGGGGTTACAAAGAGTTTGACACATCAGAAACCACTGAACAACAACAGCCTTAGAGATAACAAGTTCAACTCCTTTGCTTTGTAAGGAAGGCAATTAAGAACCAGAGAGAGGAATGTGACTTGTCTGACTGAGGTCACACAGATTATTTCCTCCTCCCTCTCCATTTGCTTGAGAGAATGGAGATGAACATTATGTCTGTGAAGGAGGAAGGAAGGGAGAGAAAAGGGGAAGGAAAGAAAAAAAAGAGGGAGGAGGAGGGAGAGACAGAGAAAGACAGAGACAGAGGTGAAGTGACTCATCTAAGGAAAAACAGGTGTGTGAATCTATATTGGCCAACTCCAGGCTAAATTTAGAAGTGAGTAAAGTTCATCACTGGCAATCTTTCTCTCCCATTCTGTGTCCCTCCCTGTTCTTCTGGCATCCTCAAACATCCCCAAGCCAAATTATCTCTTCTGAGAGGTTTAAATGAAAACAATGTTGGATATGGGAAACTTTGGAAGGAAAAGACAGTAGGTTTGGTGTATGAGGATCTGGATTCATATTTTGACATACTTGTAATCTAACCATGGAAAAGTACTTCAAAATCTTTCTGACCCTGTTTCTTAATGTTTTAAACAGGGATAGTAAGTCTGACATATGGCAAGAGGGTTATCATGACCATCAAATGAGAAAAGGTATATAAAATGCTTTATAACCTTTAAAGGACTATTTTAATAATAGCTAATAATAATAATAATAGCTAACATTTATAGTTATTTAAAATTTGCAGAACACTTTACAATTATTACCTTATTTGATCTTCATAAGAACCCTAGGAGGTTGGTGTTATTATTATCCTCATTTACAGATGAGGAAACTGAGAGTTTAAATGACTGCCAGGGCCATACAACTCTTAAATATCTGAGGAGGAACTTGAATTCAGATCTCTCTAACTTCAAATCCAGCACTCTATCCACTGTGCCACCTTATCCCACCTCTGATTATATTTCTCTCATATACTTATCACGTAATCTGTGCTAAGATGTTTGCTGATAGTGTCTAAAAGTGTTAGACCTCCCAGGAGTATTTGCTTTTAATAGAATTCTAAAAGTTAGAGCTAGAGAGGTATTAAAATCATAGACTTAGAAGCCAGAAAATTTTTTCGAGATAATATTGTCTAACTCTCTCAGTAGGAAATAGGCACAAAGAGGTTTATTAACTTGTCCATAGATAGAATGACTCAGAACCAAGACTTGAAGTCAGGTCCTCTGAATCCAAACCATAACATCAACTCCAGCCTAGGACCTATCATGGAGTCACAGAGCTGGAAGAGACACCAGTGGTCTTCTTATCCAATTATCAGTAAAAGGAATTCCCTTAACAGGGCATCCAAAGAATGTTCACCCACTGTGTGTTTGAAGGACTCTTTAAGAAAGAACCCTGAACTCAGGAATCAGTCTATTCCACTTTTAGCTAGCTCCAATTATGAAGAATTTTTTCCTTGCCTCAAGCCTAAATTTACCTCTTTGTAAGTTCCACCCATTGGACACATTTCTGCACTTTGGGGTCAAGCAAAACTCATGTTTTCTGTTTGTTTCCCTTTCCCTGGGTCCATCCATTCAAGCTATTGAACTCTGTGCTCCCAGGTCCCATCCTCATCCCCCACCCATATCCTTGATGGGTAGGTAGTATGAGAAGAAAGAAATATCTTCTTAATTTTGGCTTTAAAAAGTCTAATTATGATCACTGTATGCAAATTAGTTGTCTATTTACAAACTTCTATTGAGGCATCCCTGGAGAGAAAATATAATCTCCCCAACAATTGCTTGAGTAAATCATCAGAGATCACCTAGAAAAGAGACTGTATGTAGTATAGGACAGTGAAAATGTGATTGGGGTCAGGGTATGTTGCTCATCGCTGTTGGTCAATTGAGCTGAGGGCTAGAGATGCTCCTTTCATTGGAAACAGGAACTTAGTGAGAATACTAATGAGGCACACTTGGCAAGGTGGAAAAAAAGAGATAGAGGTATGGGCTCACCATAAGAGAGAGCTGGTAACGTTTAGGTAGGCAACAGGATTATGGTGTCTACCATCAATATCACAATGGAGTGAATTTATAAAAGTGAAATTTCAGGTACTATGAGAGGTAGTAGAATGACAGTGTGGAATGATGAAAAGAAAACAAAGAAAACAGAATAGGAAAGTAAAAGACTTAAATTAGAATCCTGGATCTGACATTTAATATCTGTGTGGTCTTGGACAAATCATTTAAACTGTCTGGGTCTCAGTTTCCTCATTTGTAACATGAAGGGGATGGACTAGACAGTTTATAAGTTCCCTTGACACTAAAATCTATGATCCAATGATAATTGGTATGAACTTTCGAGTCACAATTTTCCTGGGTCTCAGTTTCCTCACTTGTGAAATAAAAGAATTAATTAGATGAGCTCTAAGCTTCCTTCTGTCTCTAAATCCAGATAATGAGGGAGATAACTTTGGGCTAGGGATACCTTCTGAGACCCTCACAAATTACTCCACATTGATAGCTACCTACACACCAATTCCATGTATTATCTGTCTGTCTGTCTGTACGTAGTAGTTATGAGGAGAGGAGATACACAGTTGGCTAGACTTGTCAATGGAATGTAGAACCCCCCTCCCATATTTTATGTCCTGAAAATGTCCCTGTATTTCACTCTAGATTTTTTTTCTTAGCTTTGGTATGTCTCAGATTCTTTGTAAGAAGCTGCCACTACCTGGTGGCAAAACAAAAGTAGATTCCGCCTTCCCAGGTCATGTTCTCTTATCCCTATCTTTTCACTGGTTTCACCAACATGTCTATTATAAGTTAGCTACACAATCAACTTGGCTATTTAATAATGACCCATTTATTAGAATGCATGCCAGGCTTACTGGCCTATCTACACTTTGTAGTATTCAAGGTGAAGAGATCTTGGATTCTGGGTTATTCTCAATTTCTGAGTATGAACAGCATTGGCTCATGCTAATCCATATTAAGCAATCTTGCCTAGGAAACAGTTTGTTGTCTGTTTCTTCCTTTAAACACTACAGTCTTATGAATAGAAAGGAACTTAGAATACATTCATTTCAATCATCTACCCAGTGCAAGAATGTCATTGATAGAAGCCCTGACAGTAGTAATCCAGGCTCTACTTGTCTGCTTTCCATGGCAGGAAGCTGTCAGCCTACTCATTGTTGGACAGTTGCAGATGTTAGTTTTTCCACAAAAATTGGCCAAAATTTTCCTCCTCTGAGTTCCTTCTTAATGAATGACAAAGGGCTCATACTAGATTTTGCCCACATTGGGCTCCAGATTTTTCTACCTTGGAACCTCCATACTGCCATCCCCAGCTCCCTGCCTCTTTTAAAAGAAGGAACTTCCAATGATCTCACCCTTCTCTTTCCTCATGTGATCATGTTCTCATTCTTGTGACACCCCAGTAGAATCCTTTGCCATCTTTTGGCTCACGGTGTGAATCCCAGCCCTGTTCTTACTTGGCTCCTCTGGACTCTTCATCTTCAGCTAAATACTGTGGCTATCATCATATTTCCTTACAGTTTATTTCCCTACAGTTTATTTCCCTCCTGGTGGCATTATACATACTCACATATCAAAGATGTCTCCCTTAAACTGAGACTATGCTTTAAAATATTGAATGCTTGACATTCATACTAGAATCTAGATCATTCTGCTCCTTTCCTGGAATATCAGGAGATTCATCAGGGTTTCACATGCAACCCAATGAGGAGGGGGTGTAATTTTCACACATATCTATGGGTGTGCTAGGGAAGCCAATGGGGGTGTGAGTATAAGAAGACATGACCTGCAAAAATATGAATTGGACCCTTACAGAAACACTTACAAGCTTGTGTCATGGCAGCTGAGAGGAAGGGATAAGTAGTTTTCCATTAGTCTACAAAACAGCATCAGTGAATACACTAACAAGGTGCTCCATGTTCTTTGCCTGAATTGAGAAGAAAGCGGAAGCAAGAAAGTTTTGGTCAGAGAAACTCAGGTTCACCGACGCAATTGAAGAGCTGTCAGAGTTTATGCAGATGTGAGCACTCAGCTCCATTTGCATTCACATCAGACTCCTCCCTGCTGACAGCAGCCTTGTCTCTTGAGGGGGGGATACAGATGTAATTATCCTTTTGAAAGTGCATGGCACATTGACAGGGCTTTGCTCTAAAAAAGAGAAAAGCTCTAGAAGCAGTGTTTGGGGATTGCGAAAGGGGAGGGAAGGCTCCAACTCTTCTTTTTGTGGCTTAATTTTCCCTCCCAAATGGTAAGTAGGTACAAATCACTCCTCCAAATCCCCTTTCCCTCTCTTTTTTTTCCCTCAAAGTGGTGATGGAAAAAGGAAAACCAGATGGGAGATATCAGGGTAAGTGGTGATAAATGTGGAACTGACCATTCAAATTTTATATTATCCTAATCTTAAACTATGCTCAGAAATATATTATAGGGAACATAGAGAGAACCCTAAAACCTGTAATTTCATTTCCAAAAGGACTTTGTTATTTTTCCATGGTTAAAAAGTTGTTCAATCCAACATCACCCTGTTTAGTTTATTGTGTTGGCCTTAATACCCTAATGGTTTGAAACGGTGGAGGCAAAGGGAGAATTCACCTCTTATGATTTATTCCCTAAGAATCTCAAATAGATTATATTCTTCCCTCCACCCTAGAATGCATAAGAAGTAATAGAAACTTCAAGAAAGTCCTGTTTCCTGGATGATGCTCTGTGACAGAATGCCCAAATCATAATCACTTTCAGTCATGGGACTCATCTGGTTGACTTACAGTGGCATCTAGAGTAGATATGGTTGAGGTCCTGGCTAGTGGGATAGAACTAAAAAGTTAGTTGAGAGTTTTTGATTTATGGAAGCTAAGGTTCAGGAGTACTAAGGCAAGAAACAGAGTTGGGACTTTGGAAAGCTCAAAGGTAGGCTGAGGTGAGATGCTGCAACTGGCACTGGCCAGAAAATGACTCGATTGAAGATTTTCACAGCCCCACACAAACCACTCCACTTCAACTGTGAATTAAAAGCCAACTTAATGTACTGTTCCCCTCCTACCATTTTAGGCAGTGTCTTTGGCCAAGAAGTGAATTTGGTGGCTCATCTAATGGTTTGGGGTTAAGTCTTAAAGGATGTCAAAAAGATTTCAAAGCCCATTCTTAGGCTGTCTGTGGGATCTTTCAAGTCCTCTGAGAATCTAGTGTTGGTTCCTTTTTGGGCATTTGGCTACAGGGGCAAGAGAAGTAGACCTGGATCCCCAAGTCCTGGGTCACAATTCAGCCATTTAGTAGGTTTTTGACCTAGGACAAATCACTTTTACCTCTCAGTCTCAATTATGTGTAAAGTGATGGAGTTGGCCTAGATCTAAATTGCCTTCCATCTCTAAATCCTATGTACATCTTAGTCCCCTTAAAGGTCCATGAGAACTCTAGGGAATCAGTCAACATGCTCACTTTCATGATCTTTCACTGTTAGTACTCTGTAAAATTGCCTAGTTTCATTTCTGTGATCCAGTCTCAACTGAACATGATCCCCATGAGCCTCACTGGCTTTCTTTTTACCATAACTGCTAAAGGCCAGCAACTATCTTTACATCTACTCTAATGACTCCCAGTCTTCAAGGAGTGTCAGTGACCTACAGTTTGTTTAATTTTTCAAGACTCTCAACATTTTTCTTTAACCTCAAAGTGTTGCAAACACTCAATTTGTTTTAAAAACTAAAACAAATTCCACTTCAGTTGGGCTGGAGATTGGATGGCATTTTGTTTCATTTTCAGAATTTTACAACTTTTTCTTGAGATAATTGGAGATCACCTGGGGATGTCGTTAACCCAGACTTGGCAATTCCTGATCTTTGGTCTGCAAAACTAGACTGAAGGATGATGCTGGACATTTCTTATTAAAAATGGAATCTGCTGAAATTACATGTATGTGTGTGTGTCTGTGTGTGTATGTGTGTGTGTGTGTGTATGTTGGGGTGAGGATTAAGAATGGGATGTGGAGAAACTTATGATTCCCCCACCTTAGGCTAAATGGCAGATATGGAAGAGGCTAGGAACCAGAATGCGTGTTTATGTTCTGCCACTAACCAGCTGTGTGACCTTGGGTAAGTCACTTTACCTCTATAGGCTTTTGTTTCCTCATCTGTAAAATGGGGATAATATCTCACTACCCATTTAATGGAATTATTAGAGAGTCCAAATGAAAATGCAGGATCATAGGATCTAGAGAAGTAGGAGAGACCTTATAGGTATTCGATGATTCTAGTCCAAATCTCTTATTCGATAGGTGAGGAAACTGAGACCCAAAAAGGTGAAATGACTGGTCTAAAGTCACATGATTAGGAAGAGTCAAGACACATCCAAATCTCCTGACTTCAAATCCTAAGCCTTTCTACAGAAATTACTGCTTCCCTAGAAGTATATTTAAAAGCAATTTGAAAAGCATAAAGCACAAGACACACATGAGGTATCATTATTACTATTACAATTATTAGGGAAAATCAGCCTGTTCTTTTCCCCTCTATGACACACTCCCTTTCTCTCCACCCCCATCCCCATTATAGAAGCTGATTCTTTGATAGAAAACATACTGAAAAGGAGCTCCATGTACCTTTTGATAGTACATACTCCACTACTATATACAGAATTCCTGACTCTATCAAAGGGGACATGACTAGAAATTACAGTTCAACTCAATATAAAGAAGAACATGATAGCAATGATATTTGTATCATAAAGGAATAGCTTGCACTCAAAGTTAGCAAGCTACTCATTACCACAAGTATTCAAAAAGAGGATGAATGGTCATCTAACAGGGGCCTACAGAAGAAATTTCTATATGGAGTAGATGACTGAATTAGATAATCTCTAAAGCCCTCACTGATAAAAGATTACATCATGCCACTGGCCAGTAATGGAATTTTTTCCCTGCTCTTGTCTTCACTGTCTTGTCCATACTGAAAGTACATAGAGGATACATCCCTCTATGGGTGGATTGTGATCAGAATCCAGAACCCCTATATCCATTCTGTATATCTGTATCAAGCTTTACGGTTAGCACTTTCACATCAATCATCCCATCGGGTCCTCACAACAACCATGTGCTCTAGTCAGTGAAGATATCAAAATGCCATGGAATCTCAAAGTGGACAAAGATATCAGGAGCCACCTAATTCAACCTGTACCTGAAAAAGAATCCCCCCGATGATGTGGTCATCCAGCTTTTGTCTGAATACTTCCAATGAGGGAATCCCCACTACCTCCCAAGGAAGCCCATTCTATTAGGGGATAGCTCTAATTGTGAGGAAGCTTCTCCCTATATCAAACTGAAATGTGTGTCTCAGCAGCTCCTGTTCATTGCTATTAGTTCTACCCTAACTATCCCCATTTTACAAATGGGGAGCCTGAGGCTGAAGAGGGTGAATTGGCACAGCTATGGTCATGCTCAATAGTGACTTGTGAATCTGGCAATCATGCCCATGTCCTGAGTTTGAGTCTTGTGCCCTTTTTACGACCATTCTTCAATCACAAAGACTGATGAGCAAGGAGATGTCAGATATTTGTTAATGATATTTATAGGGAAAGGAAACGGTTTTGCAATCCTTAGATAATAATAATTTATGTTTATATAAGGCTTTAAAGTTTTCAAAGTATACATAAATCATCTGATTGGAGCCTCATAACATCATTGGGAAGTAGATTCTATAGGAATTATTCCTGTTTTTTTTTTATTTTTTATTTTTTACATGTGAGGAAACCAAAGCTAATTGAGGTGAATGGCTTGTTTATAGTCACAAAGCTAGTAAGTGTCAGAGGCAGTATTTGAACCCAGGGTTTCCTGACTCCAAATCCATCGTCATGCTTCCTTTTAAGCACTGCACAAACATGAGTTATATAGTAAAAGCCCAACAAGAAACCCATAAAGGAAGCCAGCCCAAGACCATCTCTCCAACAGGGTCAGGCTGCAAGAAGAACCCCCTCAGTGTTGAGCAGACAGTCTCTTTTGCCAGAAATACAAATGTTGTGAGGTCCCAGGGGATTCTACTGCTGTTAACATAAGCTTGATATAGAGTATTTGACATGAAATCAGATTATTATTGCTTTTATAAAGATATAAAGTGGCATTGAGATGATCTACATTTTATTTCTGTCTGGACTGTTTTTACTCTCTCTTGCTGTCACAAATCCATTTCTGCTATGCACAGTGAAAGCTCCGTGTAAAAGAACCTGGAAGCAGTGGCTATAGGCATGACAAAGGAAACCCAGGGAGAATTTGCTCGGTCAGACGGTACAAGATAAGGGAAAGTGGCATGAGTGGGGAGTCAGGAGATTTAGGTTCTAGGCTTGGATCTGCCAATTACCTGCTGTATGTCCTTGGTCAAGTCTCTTCTCCTATTTCTCTAGTCCTCAGCTTAATTCTCTAGAAAATTAGGATGTTGTTTACATAGTATTTTAAGATCCTTCCAGACCTTATGTTTGATGCTCTAAGAACTTTGAGATAAAATATCATAAAAGTGAATGAATGAAAAAAAAGTATTTATTTAGCACTTATTATGTGTTAAAGATTGTGTGGCACACTTGGGATATAAATACAAAAAAATAAAGACGGCCCCTGCCCTCAAAAACTTACATTCTAATTAGGGAACGTATATAGGGAGTGGTGGCCAGTGAGGGGAAATTTGTTTTGAGATATCCCAGGAACAGTGAGAGCAAATGCCTTGATTGACATAAGCTTCTAAGAAATGGTAGTCTTGAAATAATTATTATTTCAAGATATAATTATAGAGAAACAAAAAGGTAAACTTGAAAGAAAAGTCATAAGGGATTCAATATAGTTAAACTGTTTACATTTCTGTATGGGAAGATGATACATGTAACTCCTAAGAATTTTATCATTATTAGAGTAGTTAAAAGGAGTTTACATAGACAGAGCCATGGGTGTGAGTCAATTATGTTGGAATGATCTCCAAAATAAAGGAAACGGCAAGACAGAGAGACGCACTGGGAGAGAGGGGAAGGGAAAGATAGAACGGGGAAAATTTTCTCACATAAAAGAGGTGTGCAAAGAAGGACTTTTACAATGGAGGGGAAAATGAGGGGGTGGGTTGGCAATACTTGATAAAAGTTTCATTTCTCAAATATTCGCTGAGTATAAAACTGAGTTGAATTTATAGAAATAGGTCAAAGGATGTAAACAGGTATTTTTGAGACGAAGTAATCAAAGCTATCTATAGTCATATGAAAAAATGCTCTAAATCACTATTGATTAGAGAAATGCAAATTAAAACAACCCAGATACTATCTCTCACCTATCAAAAATGAAAAATGCTGGAGGGGGATGAGGAAAAAGTAGATACACTAAATGAACTGGTGGTGGAATAGTGAACTGTTTCAGTGATTCTGGAGAACAATCTGAAACTATGTCCAAAGGGCTATAAAACTGCATACCCTTTGATCTAGTAATATCACTACTAGGTCTGTACCACAATCAGATCAAAGAAAAAGGAAAAGGACAAATATGTACAAAAATATTTATATCAGCTCTTTTTATGGTGGCAAAGAATTGGAAATTGAGGGGATGCTTATCAATTGGGGAATGGCTGAACAACTTGTGGCATATGATTGTGATGAAGTATTAATCTGCTATAAGAAATGATGGGGGAGGACATTCAGAAAAACACTGGGAAGACTTAATGCAAAGTGAAGTGAAAAGACCCAGGAGATCATTGTACAGTAATAACAATGTTGTAATGATGATCAATTGTGAAAGCTTTGGCTACTCTGATCAATACAATGATCCAAGACAATTACAAAGGATTCATGATGAAAACAATACTATCCACCCCCAGAGAGAAAGAGAGAGAGAGCTGATGAACTCTGAGTGCAAACTGAAGTATAATATTCTCACTTTATTTTTTTTTGCTTTTTTTTGCAATATGGCAACTATGAAAATGTTTTACATAGTTTCATATTTATAATTGATACTATATTGATTGTTGATATATTAGTATAATATTTATTGTATCAATATAGTTGATATAATATTGATACAATGTGATATAATATTCTCAGTGGGTGGGTGAGAGGGTTAGAGAGAGAGAGAGAATTTGGAACTTAAAACTTAAAAAGAAAAGAATATTAAAAATAAAGATGTTTAAAAAGAAAACTTTAAAAGAGACCAACCAAAACTTCCCTCTTGTGAGAAGCCTTCTTCAATCAACTATTAATAGCTATTATATTACATATATTGTGTATGCATATAACATTACATATATCATACATATATACACACACACACATATATATGTATATAAAACACAACAGCTATTATATTACCTATATTATCCCCTGTGATCTTCACAACAGCCTTGTGGAACAATTATTATCTACAATCACATTTCTCCTGATTCCAAATCCAGTATTCTTGTGCTAACTCAATCTTTCCCTGATTGACTGCACTCTAGCCACACTTGTATTGCACACCTCCTCTGCATTTCTATTTGCACAGGACCATGTCACCCAGGCCTCATTTGTGGGATACTTTGTCACTGTATTTACCATATGGAAAGGCTGCCTCCCCAGTGAGACAGTAAGCTCCTTTAGATTGGGGCTTATGTTTCCCTTATCTTTGGTATTGTCACAGTACCTGTTACAGTGTTGAGCCAATTTTCAGTACCCAATGTGCGCTTGCTGTGTGGATTAATTTCTCACAATTTCTGTTTGGGTTGGATTTTATTTCTAAGCTCCAAATCTAAACCTTCCTCTTCCACACATCTTGTTTGTTGCCTCTGGTGCTTTCTCTGTATCAACTTATTGACCGGTGAAATTTATCAGGCTCTAGCCGAGCATACTGAGTCATCTGGGCTCTTCCCTCATAGGAAACTCCACTGATCCTTCTGTCATATATCTGAGGTCCTGGGTGGTGGGAGGCACTCCCTCTGAGCCCCAGATGTTTCTTCTTTCCAGCAGAAGGGAGACCAGTTGCAATCATTTGGAGTGAATAATAAATATATACTAAGTCCTTACTATGAGCCAGGCCCTAGGGACACCTATACAAGTAGTTAAGACAATTCCTTCCTTCCAGGAGTTTATATTCTAATGGGGGAAGGCAGCACGAAGAGAAGATAAAAAAAATTGGGGGGAGGGGGAGAAACATGCCAGCAGCATGTTTTTTAAATGGCCAGGAAGTGATGTGGAAGCCTGTTTCTAAGCAAGGTAAAGCAGAAGCTCATTTATCAGAACCTTGGGTCCCAGGAGAAGAGTTCCTCCTGTTTGTAGCAGCAGGGGAATGAGGAAGATAAATAATAAGGAAGGCTGGAGTGCAGGCAGTATGGTTTGTTAACGACTTAGGAATTCTGCATAATATATGCTTTCAGGTTGGCCCTGAGCCTACCCTTACTCCTAGCCCTGCAAATAATAGAAAGCTGCTAAGTGTGAAAGTACCCTGTCCCCCAAACAGACACCCATCATTTGATTGTCCTGAATAGCTTGGGCCAACACTCACCAAATCTTTAATGGTGCAGAGATTCAGATGGATCTTAATTGAGGTTTAATGATGTTCACTGTAATTTAACTCCAGGGTAAAGTGCTTTCAATTAACAAATGTAAACACAACATCTACTTATCCCATAAACTCTGCTAAATGTGCCAATTAAGGGCTAGATCTTTTAGAAATGGTTGGAAGTAGTTAGGACTTCCCATTGTACTGAGTTCTGCCAAGATGTACCCAACAGAAGTAATAAGCATGGTCACTCACTCACTAAAAGATCTTTGATAATCAAGAGAACTGGTCCTAATTGGGTCACTAGCCACTCCCCTCTCAGTTAGTGTTTTGACCTGCTGGGGGATACATCCACAGCAAAACTTGCAATGCAGGAAAGACTCCATTAGGTCAAACCCTTCCAAAACTTGATCTGGCAAGCCAGTGGAGATAGGGTGCGGTGGATTGAACAGTGTGGCCCAAGAGTCAGGGCACTGGAGTTCAAATCCCATCTCTGTCTTTCACTACCTATGGGCAAATCATGAACCCTCTGGGTCTCATTTTCCTCATCTGGAAAATGAGAGGGTTGAACTAGCTGGAGTCTAAGGTCTCTTATAACTCAAACTTTTTGATTCTTTGGTTAAGACTTGGACCGTATGGAGAAGATCACAGGAAAAAAAGTAATGAATTAATGGCACTTCCCTCTTCAGAAGGGAGAAAAAATAATTAGCTGAGCATGTTTTCTTTTTTTGGGGGGGGCAGGGAAGAAGGTAGATGGAATGGAGGTAGAGAGTAAGGGTAGAACTGCTGACAGTTTAGGGATTTGGAAGTGAAGGCAGGAGAGAAACCTCTAATAGTTAATTGCCTGGACCAGAGGCAGTAGATTCCAGGCTCAACAACCAAGGGAGTGAATATTCACACAAGAGGTTCTGGTCACCAGAGGAGCTGTTCATGTTGGAGGTGCTGTGAGGAGGTGAAAAGGCCAGTGGGAGACACAAGCCATTTTAATCTATCTCTTTCTTTCCTTTCACTTAGTCACAGAGAGATTCTTTCCAATTAGAGTCCATGAGGGTACAGCCATTAAGAAAAAGCAATTCTTTCTTTCTGTGCAGATCCTCCTGTGGAGCCCCCTTATTCCAATGGATATGTTCGTCTAATCCTAGGATTCAAGAACTACTGTGTGCTCCTTGAAGCTAAAAGGAGGCAGTTATTGGGCTGATAAAAAGAAATGTTACTTTACACAGTAAGAGGTAATTATATGGAACTTAAGACTCTGAGGGGTGATATGGAAAAAAAATAGAAATTCATTCAAACACCATTTACATTAATTAAAGCACAAGTATCTAGAATATTCATGGGAAAGTTTGTGATCAACACCCAGGGAAGGGTGGCCAGGATGCTTGGCAGTCTGGAAACCATGATGCCCTGGGAGGAGTTGGTGGAGCCAAGGGATGGTAAGGATGACGAAGAAGAGATTCAAATCTTTAAATATTTGAAGGGTCATCGTGTGGGAGAAGGGTTGGGAGCAAAGGGCGAAAGTGGTATAAAGGAAGATTTCATTCAGTTCCATCACAGGAGAAACGTAAGAAATGGAGCAGTCTGAAGTCAAAGCAAAAGCTTCGTGAATAAATGAACTCCCTTACTGTGAAGGGTCTTTTTCTAAATTAAATTTTCTCTTTCATTATGAATTATATTGTCAAAAATACAAATATTTCATCTTCCAAAGAAGAACAAAAAGGCTGGACTATGAAGTTATAAACTTCTGCATATGATTATTTGAAGTAAATATTAAATGAGACTATAACAAAACTGGCCTGTTTCTGTCCTCTTCTGAACTCAGTAGAGACCTGCAAGCAGTCAACAGATAATGACTGATTGGGGATGTTGTTGTTGGGGCTCGTGCTTCACAAAGGGTGGGACTAAATGATCTCTTTGTTCTCTGTCAGATCTGGGGTTGTCTGATCCTGTATGTGGCTTCAAAGCTGGGTGGGAACAGCCAAGGGCAGAGAGGTAGTACTTGAAGTAATAACAATAAGGCCAGCAACAGCAATAACATTAGCACTTAAGCTCTACAAAGCATTTTACAAATGTTATCTCATTTGATACTCACAACGATCCTGGGAGGTAGGTGCTATTCTTCTCCTTATTTACAAGAAAGGAAATTGATGCACAGAGAGGCTAAGTGACTTGACCAGAATCACATAACTAGTAAGAATCTGAGGCCAAATTTGAACTGAGTGGGTTACAAGTCTCACATTTTATCCATTGAGCTTCCCCAGTGGCTGACATACTGCCCTTACAAAAAGACATTGTATTGGACTGGTTCTTCATGGGAGAACAACTCTAAGATGATGGTACTTCATGCTCTCCTGGCCTCATTTCTTAGGTCTGGCTCTTTTTGCTCTTGCACTCAGTTCATACCTTCCTGCCTAGCAGGAAGATAGCAGATTCCTTGGATCTAGTGACTTTGGGAATTACTGATTTTGACCTCAATCTGACTTCCTATTTACCTGCTTCTATCTTGGTTTTGGTTTTACTTTCCCCATCCCCCAAGGTACAGTTTCCCTTTAGTCCTTTTCATTGTTGCTTATCTCTAGCACATAAGATTATAGTGTCATTGCTTTTTTATTTGTATGCCCAGTGCTTAGCATAATGCTTGACATATTAAGTACTTAATACATGTGTTTTCATCCATCCATCCATCCACCCATCCATCCATTCATCCATCCATCCATCCATCCATCCATTCATCCATTCATTCATCCATCCATCTATCCATCCATCCAAAACAATTACCCCAAAGTCTCTTTGCTAGGAGATCATGAGATAACAACATATGATAATAAAGAAGGTAAGCATGATAATCATCCAAATAGGACATTGTGGGATCAGAAAGAAGAGAAGAAATCAGAATTGGAGATAGACCTAAGAGTTCATTGTATGTGAATGGTATTCCCAGTAGTGAAAATTGTCATTTTAGTAAACAAGGTTTACAACATTGGTAAAGCAAAGGACTAATTGGTTTCCCTAAACCTTAAATTCCCAATTAAGGAATTTATCAGGCTGATGTGAATCAGAGGTCATATGGCAGTGCTAAAGATAAAGTGAGATCCTATAGTTTGATGATATTAGTCAAATATACTAATGGAGAGGTGATATCATTGACTTGAGAATTTCTTCTAACAATGGAGATATGAACCTATCCATGCCCATCTCACATGACTTGTTCATGACCTCCCCTAATTTTGCTATAGGGGAGTCTACACAAGTTGCAGAAGGCCTCCTTCTATATCTCCTCATATCTCAAGGATATCTGTGGAGCCCTCAGGCTGTCCTTGCCATTAGACTAGTCCATTCTTTTTGTCCTTCATATTTCCCTAATGACACCTTCTATTCATTTCCTTCAAAGTTCCCCTTGGACTATACAAGCTATCCCAAAAATTTTAGTGTGGTTTTATACTATTAAGTGATCAGCTTAATAAAAGCTATTTGTTTAGCTATTGAAGCTTAAAATTGCCCTGACTTTTGGGAAACCCTATATGTTGCAGCCTGCAACATGATATCTTGTATGTATCTCTCCGCTGTCTTCTGTGTGATACTCATTTTCAATTTTTCAGAGACTGTTTCATGATAATATTAGTCAGTGTAAAAAAAAAACTATGCACAGAGAGGAGAGGGGGTTAAATTCTAGGAGCTATAAATGTGGTGTCAGGAACATCCTGGAATAAGAGAAATCATTTGGGTTTTTGAAAGGGTGAGAGAATTCTAAAGTTATGTGTGCTGCAGAGTGATGCAAAATTTTATATATTTTTTTAAAAACTCAAGGTTTTAACTAAAAAATAATGGTGTTAGGGTTAGGTATCATCTTTTAACCACTCTACTAGGGTTTCACTGTTAGGGAGGTCACTTAGTTTCTCTGAGACTCAGTTTCTTTTTCTGAAAAAATGGGAATAATAAAGAACAGCTTGTTGTGATGATCCAATGGGCATTAGGTCTGCCACTGACTTACTGTGTGATGTTTGGCAAGCCACTTAGGTCCTGGTCCTACTTTTGTTTTCTATGAATGATAGAGATCACACTAAACTGCAGCATATCCAGTATGCTGGAGACCTTCTTTGGATTCTTTCAGCATTCCATGAGTACCAGTGAAGCACTAGAGCTGTCCTTCTGCTATCTCTAATTTATACTATTGCAATTGCCTGTTCATGAGTCTGCCTGCCTCAAGTCTCTCCTCACTCCAAATCCATCTTCCATTTAGCCGCTAAGTGTTGTTGTTTTTGTTTGTCCTTCTTCTTGAAGAGAACCAATGGCATCAGGAAAGTGATGTCCTGACATGCAAGTGAATTGGAATTAAGTGAGGCAGGGCTGTACAAAGTTACCGGCCTCACTCTATCTTCTGGAGCCATCTGGGTCCAGTGGCAAGATATAGATCAGGACAACTGGAGATGGCCCCTGATGCAGTGGGAGACCTTGGTCTTTTTAAGGTAAAGTCTTTCCCAGGTCTCAGTTTGTCTGAAGCAACACCTATTCAGTGATTAAGGCTAGGTAAGAAATGAAGCAAAGAAGGCTTCTTTTACCAAGTTACAAAAATCAGTATGAGAGGGGAAGACCCTCAGGGTTTCTGGCCAGAACAGAAACAGTTGCTATTTACACTCATTCTGAGCCATCAGAACCTAAACAATGACCAAGTAAGGCTTGGGCTGGGACCTGTTTTTTCCGTCAGTCAATGAAAGCCAGAATGATTTGGGTTTAAGGCATGGTCCTTAAAAAGAAATCTAGCCATAAACCACCCACAAATCTATCCATAAACCCCAAGATCTTGTGAGATTTCATCGGTCAAAATTCATATTCCTTTGGGCAGAGCACCCACAGGAAGGGTATGATTACCTATGTGGACAGAGAGAGAGGAGGAAAGGAAGCAAGGAAGGAAGGAAGGAAGAAAGAAAGAAAGAAAGAAAGAAAGAGTGAGAGAAAAGAAAGAAAGAAGAAAGAAAGGAAGAAAAGAAGGAAGGAAGGAAGGAAGGAAGGAAGGAAGGAAGGAAGGAAGGAAGGAAGGAAGGAAGGAAGGAAGGAAGGAAGGAAGGAAGGAAGGAAGGAAGGAAGGAGCAGCATTGCCCAATTGGAACTGACTGGTTGAGTCCCCAGGGGGCAGCTACTACTACTTATAGTGATTTCCCTAAAGTGCAAATCTGATCATGCAGTCCTCTACTCAACAAATTCCAGTAACTCCCTATTGCTTCCAGGATCAAATAAACCATCTATTTGGCATTCAAAGACCTTCATAATCTAACCCTCTCCTACCTTTCTAGTATTCTTATACCTCACTTACCACCAAGTACTCTTCAATCTAGTGACAATGGCCTCCTTCTTATTCCTCCAATTAGACACTCCATCTCTCAGCTCCAGGCATTTTCTCTGACCATCTCCCATGCTTGTAATGTTCTCCCTTCTCATCTCTACTGCCTTTCCTCCATTCTTATAAATTCCAAATAAAATCCCATCTTCTGTAGGAAGCCTTTCTCAACTCTTATTAATTCTATCACCTTCCCTCTTATTTATGTCCTATTTATCCTAAATATAACTGGTTTCTACATAATTATTTGCATGTTGTGTCCCTCTACCCATTAGAATGTGAGCTCCTTAAGGGCAGGGACTATTTTTGCCTCTTTTTGTTTTCCTAGGGCTTAGCACAGTGACTGGCACATAGGAGGCACTAAATAAATGTTTATTTACTGATTGAATTACTAGTAAATGACTGGCCTTTTCCAGGGATCTTAAACAAACCATCATTGGGAACATGCTGCAGCTTATGAATATACCTCTCTCTATTACTCTTTGTTCTTTAACCAGAGGTTTTAACTTTTTTGTAATTATTATATTCTGTGATACAAAGATATATAACATGAAGAAAAAAAGGTTATTTTTTAAAGTGGCCCTTTTTGGGGGGGGGAGGGGGGAAGCAGTGAGCAACTTGGGCTTGTTCAAAGTGCTATGTAATTTCACAATGTGATCCAGTCTAATCTTCTCCTATTCAGTTTCATCTCCAGCTCATTTTGCATAATATGCATTGATGGTGGCAACAAGGCCAGGTGCATTGAGCACTGGACTTGGAGTCAGGAAAACTGGGCACTTATATGTGGCACTTACTGGCTATGTGATCCTGGGTAAGTCAGTTAACTCCCTAGGGAGAATTAGCATGGCTAATGGGGAAAAAAGAGGCCTTAGGTCTAAGAGGATCTGATTTTAAGTCCCATCTGTGACAGAGACCCTGGGCAAATCACTTAATCTTTAAGTGCTCTAGACAGCTCTCAGGGAAGATACAAACCCATCTACATTGGTAAGGGAAAAGCAATGAAATCACAAGTCTGTTCTCTATCCCTAAATCCCTAGGAGTTACCTATGAAATCCCAGATAGCTTGCATTCTACATTGGTGGAAGGCATGCCCACACTAGGAAACCCTATATTCACTAAATCATGGATCCTTCACAATGACATTATCTACCTTTATATTATCTAAATATTACATATATATTCACATTATATAAATATAGGTATATGTGTGCATTTGTGTGTGTATGTATGTGCAAGTAGGTATGTAGTGGATAGTTCATTGGGTTTGATCCTTCCTCTGACATTTATTAATTGTGACTATGGGTAATTCCCTTCTGAGTCTGTTTTTCATTAATAAATAAGGGGGAGGCTAATGCAGTTCTTTCTAGCTTTAGCTCTGTGATTCTACAAAGTGTGTGTGTGTGTGTGTGTGTGTGTGTGTGTGTGTGTGTGTGTGTGTGCATGTGTGTAGCTATGTGGTGTAGCAGGTGGAGTGTTTGACTTGGAGTAAGGAATTCAATTTAAATCCAGCCTCAGACACTTACTACCTTTGTGACCCTGGGCAAGTCACTTAACCCTGTTTGTCTCAGTTCCTTATCTGTGAAATGAACTGGAGAAGGAAACGATAAACTACTCCAGTATTTTTGCCAAGAAAACCCCAAACAGAGTAACGAAGAGTTGGACATGACTGAAAAAATATGACTAAACAATAACAATATCTACGAACGAATGAATATATA
The DNA here is from genome assembly GCF_900497805.2 of Vombatus ursinus. Classification (NCBI taxonomy): domain Eukaryota; kingdom Metazoa; phylum Chordata; class Mammalia; order Diprotodontia; family Vombatidae; genus Vombatus; species Vombatus ursinus. Next base: position 30,932,046 of record NW_020954546.1, read on the forward strand.
AATAAGTAAATAAATGAATGAAAAAACAATATGCCTCCTTGCTTTGTGCTGTTTTTTGATATGTATGTGAGGCAGAAACTTGTAGAACTCCAAAACATATGTGGAAGACACCTTGATGGAATACAGCCTTTGAAGCTGCATTTTGTTTTGATGGCTGAAAAAAATTTTAATCACCAAGCAATAGATAACGAATGTTAAAATATTCTCTACACCTCACAATTCAGAAGTATGAATCTAAAGATGTGATCTGCTACAGAAAACTACTTGTAAATGTTTGTCTGCTCTCTTCTGTTTTCCTCAAGACTATTCTCATTATGTTAAAAGGAAATTCTCAGGAAGGTTTTACAGAGATGAGAGATGATGGCTGCTGGCATCTTCTACATTACCTTTCTCCAACTCCTTGTTCAAGAGCTATCTGTGATCTTTTCCATTCTTTTGTAATCAGCCAGTCTTTGAGATATTTTAGAAATCAATTTCTGAGTACCTCTAAAGCATTTACACCTCCAACATGGATTTCATTTGTATATGTTGTAGAGATCCAGCTGCTTTTCCTTTACCTCCTTAAGTTCCACTGATGTTTTCTCACACAGTAAAATGGATACTGATGTGTGGGACTTTTAAGTACAGAATTCCCCCCTACTGTTGCTGCTGAGAATAGGTCATTACAGACATGATGAGAGATCATTCCCATTCACATATGTTTGTTTTCTTGCTTCCAATTACCTTCACAAAAGCTCTCGGGATGATTTGGCTTAGCTGGGTTTCACATCACCTACTCTGCAGGCTTGTTTTCTTAACTCCTTCTCCCTCTTTTCCATTCTCCTCTATGATGTTTTGAAGGTAGGCCTAATCATGAAACCCTTGTTGACTTTCACTACAATGTCTCTATAGTCCGCAAAGATATCAGGTGTTTGCTGGTAGAAGGGGCTCCTGGACTCCTTATTTCACATCAATTGACCTTAATGAAAAAATGGTGGTAGGCAGAGTTAATAACTATACTTTCATTCATTTCCTATTTTTAGGACTTGACAACTTGGTTAAACAGAGCAGGTTAAAGTTTCTGCAGTCATCTGCAAGTCTTCTCAACTTCATCCTTTCTTCTTATTCAGTATTCTTTTTTTCTTGTTTTTGCTAAAGCCAATGAATGATTTGACTGCACAGAGACAGCTAATTCTGAAGTGGATGCTATTTTTGTAAACTGTCAGTTACTGCCTATTAAGATAGAACCAAATTGGGATGACTGGTGTTGGCCACAACCAGTGCTTTTCATCTTTCATTTTGCAGAAAGATAAAAAAAGAAAGAAAAATGTCCAGGTATTAGATTTCTAAATAGTCTAAATGATCTGGCCTCTTTTATTTCTGGATCCTGATGTGTATTTCCCAGCATTCTCCTCTGTGCTTACCTTCACAATGAAGTCACTCAGTAGGAATTTCTATATTAACTTAATTTGGAGGTTCTTTCTCAGAGAACTCCTCTAATTCTTCCTTTTCTGCTGCAGATGTTGGGATATAAACTGCAATTATTTTCATCATGATCTGTTTGCTTATGCCCATGAGTGCTCCCAGGCAAGATAACAAGTACCCCATGAAATAATGTTTCTTTTTTTGCTTTGGAATGCATCATAAAATCAACTCTGCCAACTTCTTGATTGGCCTCTGAGAGAAGAATAGGTGAGTCATCCTTCCATTTAGCTGCAAGGTTGTAATGTTTTCTGGGTTTATTTTTAACAACAATATCAATATGGCGGTAGTTCCTTTCTCATCATAGTGTTTCAGCTCACTGGATGTTGAACATAGATTATATATGGAAATCTTCAACAGTAAAGACAAACAAACAAACAAATACTTTTTGTGGACAGTCTATGGAGGGTACATTTCTTAGCACTGTCTTCTTTGGAAAAAGAGGATCTAGATGTGAATATTGTCTCTGCCACATATTAGCTGTATGACCTTGGGTAAGTTCTGTTGTGTCTTTGGGCCTTGGTGTTTTCTTGTATAAAATGTAGGAATTGGACAAGGCCTCTTACAGCTCTTGGTCCTCTTCCTTCCAGTCTGTCACCATCACTGAAGAAGTATAAGGGGACTATTTAGGACTGAGGGACATTTTATATTTGTATGCATCATGTATCACCATGGCCAAAAAATTCACAACCTAGTGATGGAGAACTCTCTATTGATTTAAGTTTCCCTATGCATGGGTAGACCAATCTTCAGACAGCAGACATAGTCTGTTATTGATTGATATTAAATTATTATTATCACCATTATTACTATTAATAGCTAGCATTTACACAGGACTTTACATGTGTAATCCCATTTGATCTTCACTATTTTACAGTTGGGAAATTGAGGCTGAGAAAGGTCAAATATCTTGCCCAGGGTCATAGTGCTAGTAAGTATCTGAGACATGATTTGAGTTCAGGTAAGCGGCTCAGTGGATAGAGCACCAGGCCTGGAGTCAGAAAGACTCATCCTCCTGAGTTCAAATCCAACCTCAGACATTTAATAGCTATGTGACCCTGGGCAAGTCACTTAACTCTGCTTACCTCAGTTCCTCATCTGTAAAATAAGCTGCAGAAGGAAGTGACAAACCATTCCAGAATCTTTGCCAAGAAAATCTCAAATGGGGTCATGAAGCAAAGGACGCAACTGAACAACAACAACATAATTGCTCGATTCTAGCTCTAGCATTCTATCAAATGCACTACTTAGTTGCCTTTGCAGCTTGGTAGAATCTTTCAGACCTTGGATTCCATTAGCATAGCCTTTAAGAACCCAGGGTCATATCCAATGTGGCATGGCATTCTGCAAATTTGTAAACGAAATAAATCATCTGACAGCCCTTTGAAAACAAATCACCATGTAAATGTGAGTTATTATGTCATTATTTTAACCCAATTATGATCATAGATTTGGAGCAAAAAAGCCTTCAGAGTCCATTAAATCCAGCCCCTTCATTTTTACAGATGAGGAAACTGAGGTACAGGGTGGTTTAGTGATTTACCCACAGTCACACAGTGTCAGAAGCAGTACTTAAACCCAGGTCCTCAAGCACCAGAACTAATGCTCATTCCACTCTATCTTTGTTCAGCTCAGTACAATGGAAAATTTCTTTTCATGATAAAGGTCTCAAATTTCATAAAGAGAAACAATGGTTAAGGAGAATCCATTCTGTATTACAGTGAAGTTTGATGAAGGTATATCTATTATGGAGCATTAAGGACATCTGTAGAGACCCAGGACTGAGTGCAGCATGGTGGATAGAGGTCTGGAACTGGAAACAGGAAGAGGAGATTTTTGAATCCTGTTCCAGAGGCTAACAAGCTGTAGCATCCTGGACTAGTGATGTCCTGTCTTGGGTTCCATCTCCTCATCTGCGAAATGAAGAAGCTGGATCAGATGACCACAAAGGTCCTTTCTGCTCTTAATCTATGTACCTATGATCTATGGTCCCTGAAACAAGTAATGGGTAAGGAAAGAAGGAGAAGCTGGCCAAAGAAAGCACACATGAGCTGTATACATTTTTATTAGTGGTCTGTTTTCCTATTACATGGTAGATGGTATTTCAAAAGGTCATAGATTTAGAACTAGAAGAGACCTGAAAGGCCATTTAATACAACCTTGTCTTTTTAGAGATAAGAAAAACAGAGTACTTGCAAAGTTGAGATTTGAGACTAGGTCTTTTGGTTACAGAGCTCTTTCCGCTATAGTTTAATGCTTCCTACATGCGAAGAAGAAGAAGAAGAAGAAGAAGAAGAAGAAGAAGAAGGAGGAGGAGGAGGAGGAGGAGGAGGAGGAGGAGGAGGAGGAGGAGGAGGAAGAGAAGGAGGAGGAGGAGGAGGAGATGATGATGATGTCAACAAGAGCACCATTTAAATAGCATTTTAAGGTTTGAAAATCACTTTACATACATTTGATCCTAATCCCAACCCTGCATGGTAAGTACTAGTATTTCCCCATTTTACATTTGAGGAAACTGAGGCTTTGGGAAATTAAGTAACCTGACTGGCATCATATAGCTAATAAGTGTCTAAGGCAGCACTTGCTTTTAAGTCTTTCTGACTTCAAGTCCAGCACCATCCACCATACCACCTAGCTGCCCAATATGTGTCTTAGAATGTTGTAAGGACAAATGAGGAAATTCTGGTGGGGTGCTTAGAGATCTCTGGAAGAAGGATTTTTAGGAGGGGAAAATCTTTCTTAATTCAGTACTTCTTTATTTGGACTTTTCTAAGACATCCTTAAGGCATCCAGAGCATTATGAGTTCCCCACCCTGAAGGACTTAATGCAAATGCTGTTGATTTCTATTGTTCTCATCTTGATAAGCATTTTATCTGGAATTCAAAAAGCCGGAGATGACAAAGGAGAACGGGGAAGCATGGTTCTGAACAAAAGGACCTAGGGGAGGACAAACTATGTGTCTCATTTGCCACAAATGCAGGCTTTTCATATACCCTCCCATCTACAGCCCCTTCCTTCTTCCAGTCACAGAACACAGACAATGGGGACAACAGCTGTTCAGCAAGACCATCTGGGAGAAGCACAGATGAGAGTAGAGAGAAGGAAGCTGTCCACGTGAGGAGACTCTCTCAGGATGCTTAGTATTGGACTGAAGGAACCCAGCAAATGCTAATTGCAAATGAATGCCTGGTCAAGTTCACATGCCATTTTTATGGAGGGCATATCTCTCTACAAATGATTGATGTCTACAGACACAATCCAACCAGTCATGTAGTCAGTGTGAGTCACTCAGTTGTGACTTCCCAAACTATGGTATTTGTGTATTGATCACTGGCAGGGTTACATCAAGATTTGCCAGGTGAAGGGTTGAGATTACAGAGCATGGAAATCATTGTGAGCTGCTGCTTTTCTCAGCTTATTAGGGGGAGGCTGATTGGGGAAGGAGATGGGGAGCTAAAGCATCAGGAACCAGGGAGGAGACATAAGCAGAAGCCAAGTACAAACTCAATTGACTGTAACCGGATACAGAGGAGAGAAGAGCGATTAGACAGAGGGACAGAGTGGATAGGAAAGCTGCATCTAAGAAGCATGGATGAGAACCAATGGAAACTGGGAGCTTTCAACACTAGCATATCTTTAATTTAAGTTGTCACTGGGTAAGATGTGACAATCCTTGACCTCCCTTTAATGGTACAGAGAAGCTATGCTCAAACTGACATCTTACAAAGGCAAGGGAATGGGGCAAGCCTCATCTAACCCAGGAACACAACAACTTGAAGGAATTATCCACACATTAAAATGAGAAAATCAACCCATGTTCTGTTTTGATTAGTTATCTTACAGAGAGGCAGTGTGGCATAGTGGATATAGATAGATAGATAGATAGATAGATAGATAGATAGATAGATAGATAGATAGAGAGATAGATAGATGGATAGATAGATGGATAGATGTATAGATAGATGGTTGGATGGATGGATGGATGGATGGATGAATGGATGGATGAATGGATGGATAGATAGATAGATAGATATATGGATAGATAGATAGATAGATGGATAGATAGATAGATAGATAATGATGTCAATAATTGCAGCACTTAAATAACATTTTAAATTTGAAAATAACTTTACATATCACATTTGAACATTACGACAACCCTGCATGGCAAGTACTATTATTTTCCCTCATTTTACAGTTGAGGAAACTAAGGCTGAGAGAACTTAAGTAACTTGACTGGCATTATATAGCTAATAAGTATCTAAGGAGGCACTTGATCTCAAATCTTTCTGACTTCAAGTTCAGCACTGCTTTCTGTTCAAACAAGAATCTGGGCCTTGAATCATCTCCTCTGCATATGCAAAATACAAGACAAAAATTGAGACTTTGGCTCCTCACAAGGACTGGAAAACACAAATGTAGAAAAAAAGAAAAACAAGCTGGAAGCATCTTTGCCCTAGTGTCGACTTAAGCCTTATTACAGTGGTGTCATTGATGATGATAAAACAATAATGGCACCTCAGAGCTTTCAAAATATAAAGCCTTATCATCAAATATATAGCTAACATTTATGTAGCACTTATTACATGCCAGGCACTGTGCTAAGCACTTGACAATCATTATTTAATTTGATTCTCACAACCACCCAGGGAGATATGTGCTATTATTATCCCTATTTTACAGATGAGGAAACTGAAGCAAACAGAGGTTAAGTGACTTCCCCAGGGTACCACAGCTAATAAGTGACTGAGGCTCTATTTGAACTCATGACTTCCTGACTCTATCCACTGCACCACCTAGCTTCCTCAGAGAAACCTATTAGAACCATGTGGGACAGAATGAAATGTGAATAATCCCTGTAGTCCTGCTTGTTACTGGAGTTATCCTGAAGATAACTTGTCTGAACTTAACAGAAGATCAAATGGCAGTCTAAGTTTTTATTCTCCTATAGAAAACAATTGCTTTGTCTACCTGATTAATAAGAGTCTATCGGACATTAAATATAAAAGAATAATAGTCAGAAGGTGACTGACACATCCCAATACTCTATCTTAACTCCACTGAATGTAAAATCAGAACAGTCAGAAATTGATATAGCTTTTTTTTCCCTTTCAAAATACTTCAGAGAGGAAAGTTGCATGAGTATAATTAACCCCATTTCTGGAGATGAGGAAACTAAGGCAATCTGGTACAATAAAAAGCAGTCTAGTATTGAAATGGAAAACTTGAGTTTGTAGTCAAGTTCACTTCATTACTGTGTAACACTAGACAAGTCACATAGCCTCTCTGTGCCTCAATTTCCTCATCAGCAGAATGTGAATAATAATAATAATAATATCTATACTGTGTAATTTTTCAGGATTGCTATGAGAAAAGACCTTTGTAAACCATAAAGACCTATGTAAGTATGAGCTATTGCTATTAGCAAGGGTTACACAGCTATTAACTATAAAACCTGGGATCTGAATGCATGTCTTCTCACTTAGTGAGCAGTATTCTTTCCTCTACACCATGGTGCCTCTGCTACCTCAACAGAATCCATTTGCTATTTCCTCTTATTCTGTCTGAACCCTTGGAAACCGATCTCAGCTTGCTTCAATTCAACTCGACAAACCTTTCTTAAGAGTCTCTAATGTGCAGAGCACTGTGCTAGAAGCTGGACAGAGATAAAAAAGATGAATAAGACATAGTCCCTGCCTTCATTTAAAATTCTTCTACAAAGCGTTTACATGGAAACTGCTGCCTAACTACCTTCCTGCCTGATCCTTCCTATGTTTCTATATCCTTTGGTTGGTGACCTTGATCTGTTTGTTGGAACGTGTTTTCTGCCTGTGGCATTTATAGATGATCCTCCCAGAGTAGCTGCTTTGCTGGCCACAAGCATGGATTTGCATTGCATCTCATAATCCAATGCTCATCAAAGCTTCCTGGTATTTCTCCACCTTCCAGCTTGGGAGCTGTCCGCCACCTGATGCTGACCAGCTCAGACCCAACACCTGAGTTTCTGGGACTTGATCTTACCAAGTTATTCACTCTCTGTCCAATGGAGTTTTAAACAAAATCATCTTTGCCGTCCCACAGAGGTGCAGGCCCAAGAATAGCTGATAAGTCCAATTTCCTCCTTATGGTGGATCATTCTGCAGAGGGAATAGGGACCAGAGAACCATAAGATTTAGAGCTGGAAGGAACCAAAAGGAACCTCAAAGACCATCTAGTCTAAACCCATTATGGTATAGATAAGAAAAATGAGGCCTAAGTAAGGTAAATGACTCCCTCAAGATCACAAAAGTAACAAACAGCAGACCTAATAATGAAATTCAGGTTCTCTGATTCCAAATCAAGTGCTCTTTAACACAATATTAAAATAGGTAAGAGTTAAAAAAAATCTTAAAGTAGGAATGAATTCAGATTCAAGGATGGAAAATCCCACAATAGTATTCATAATAATTTTGATAGCTTTATTTTAATCATGTGTTATTATAACCATGTTATCTCATGGTATAATAACTGACAATTATATAGCATTGTAAGGCTTGGAAAGCATTTTACAAACATTACCTCATTTGATCCCCACAACAACCCTGGGAGGTAATTCAAATATAATCAACCCCATTTTACAAGTGAGGAAACTCAGGCTTAAGGAGGTTAGGAGAACTGCCTATAATTATATAATCTTCAAGTGTCAGAGGTGTGACTTAAGTTTTCAATCAGTCAATAAACATTTATTGTTTCTGCTATGTTTCAGGCACTTTGCTAAGTGCTCAGGATAGAAAGAAAAGCAAAAAGAGTCCCTGGGCTCATGGAGCCCACATTAAGATGAGGAGACAGCATACAAACAACAAAAGACATACAAGACACACACACACACACATAATATACATATATACATACACAAACACACACACACACACACACACACACATAATATACATATATACATACACAAACACACACACACACACACACACACACATATATATATACAGAGAGAGAGAGAGAGAGAGAGAGAGAGAGAGAGAGAGAGAAGTAATTTCAAGGAGAACCTGGAATCACTTCTTGCAGAAAATGATTTCAGCTGAATTTTGAAGGAAGCCAAGAGCTAGATACAAGGAGAGAGAGTTTTCCAGGAATGGGGGACAGCCAATGAAGAAGCAAAGAGTTGGGAGATGGAGGAACAACAAGAAACCCAGTGTCATTGGATTATAGAACACGTAAGACCGGAAAGGTAGGAAGGGGATCAAGTTATGAAGGGCTTTAAGAACCAAAAGAAGGATTTTGTACTTGATTGTAGAAATAGCAAGTCACCTCTGGAATTTATTGTGCTTGTGTATGGGGGCTGGGGTAGGTGATGTGGTCCTACTTGTGCTTTAGGAAGATCACTTTGGTAGCAAAGTTGAGAATGGAATACATCATGGAGAGTCTTGAAACAATACAACATGGTCTTTAAGCATTTTCCTTATCAGTCCTTTCCAGGAATGCTAAAGCTTAGAATAAGCTGAAGTTGTTGAGGAATACTGAGGCAGCAAAAAGGTGTGTTATCTATCTGTATTTATATGGGTGAATGCATATGTATATATGTATGTATATGTATATAATGCACATACATGTATGTATACATATGTATGCATACACACATGCATGTAGATATCCCCAATGTCTCATTGCAGCTTTCTGCTATTTAAAGCTCAAAATTGCACTGAGATTTTTGGAATACCATATGTCTCTCTATACCTCTCCATTTGCTGATAGCTATTATTAATATAATAGATATTACTAGCTATAGAACTCAATAGATATCTCTATCTCTTTCAATAGATCATTCTATTGACACCAATTGTTGTTGTTCAGTTGTTTTCAATCACATCCAACTTCCATTTGGGGTCCTCTTGGCAAAGATACTGGACTGATTTGCCATTTCCTTCTCCAGCTCATTTTATAGATGAAGAAACTGAGGCAAAGAGGGTTAAGTGACTTTTTCAGGGTGATACAGTTAGTAAGTATCTGAAGCTGGGTTTGAACTCAGGTCTTCCTGACATCAGGCCTGTCACTCTATCCACTGTGTCACCTCACTGCCCTATTGCTACTAATAGATAGATATTGCATATGAACAGAAAGAACTGCTCAAGGTGGATGGGGCAATAACAGATGATAGAAAAAGCAGAATTGCTCAAATATTCTTTTACTTATCTTTTCTCTGTAAAGGAAAAGAATCTCTAGACTAGAATGAAGAGGACAAAGTGGCTAATAAGGAAAAGAAACTAAGAGCAGTAGGGAGATAATAAGGGGATCCACAGCCATCATTAATGAGCTGAAGTCAACAGGCCCAGATGAACTGATTCCCAGGTCACTGAAAGAGCTGGCAGATAGGCCTTCAGAGACAGTGATCTTTGAAATGGAGAGTGGGGGGAGGATTCACAGGACTAGGGCAAGGGCAAACATTGCCAATTCCTCAGGGTGGATGCACTAGAACATATTATTAAAGGGATGGTTAGTGAACATCTGGAAAGGAAAGAACTGATTATGAGGAACCAACATGACTTTCTCAAGATCAGATCAAGTCACATTTGACTGGGTAACTAGTTTGGGAGATCAGGTGAATGCTTTGGATATAATTTACCTAGATTCTGGGAAAGCATTTGATAATGACTCTCTTGCTGCTTTTGATGATGATGATGATGATGATGTGAGAGAGAGAGAGAGAGAGAGAGAGAGAGAGAGAGTTGTGCACCAGATGATAGTACAGTTAGGTGTATTCAGAACAAATAAAATAGCTAAATCCAAAGAATGGTTATTAATGGCTTTCTGTCAACTTGAAAACAGGTCTCTAATAGAGTGACCCAACAATTTGTCTTGTGCTATTCAACATTTTTTATCAATGATGTGGATCAAAGCAGAAGTGTATCACTTACCAAATTTGCTGATGACATGGAGCTAGGAAAGAAAGCAAACTTATTTGATGACAGAGTCAGGCTCCAGAAAGATTTTGACAGGGTAGAATGTTAAGCCAAATATTAAAAGAGGAAATCTAGTACTAACAATTGTAAAACCTTACATTTGACTTCAAAAAGTCATCTTCAAGAGTCCAAGATGTGGAAGGTATGTCTAGGCCTCAGCTCATCTGTGTTTCAGGGGGCTGAAATGTCAATATGAATCAACAGTGTGACATAGCAGTCCAACATGTATAGATAGTAACAGAGGTGGGACATTTAGGACCTATAACTGAGTGACATTTGGGGACAACACATAAGTATCAAGGGTTGAGAGGAGTGAGGGATGTGTCCCCTATTACCTGGTAAAGACTGAATTTAAGAAGTTCCACTTGCCCAGGAAATTTATTCCTCATAGCTTCTGGACAGAATTCCATAGGCCTAAAAAAGTACTTGGATAAATCCATGTTTCTTCTTTCTTACTCCAAATCCAAGAAGGCCACAGAGGTAGGGCTGGGAAATAATACATCATACTTTCTCTAGGGTCCCACAGGAAAGAATTCATTGACCTGGCAGATCCTAGTAATTCCTTGTGTCCTTGTCATTCCAGTGCACATATAGGGAGTCAGGATCTCATGGCAGAACTCCTTCTTCAGCAACAGCTTCCTAGTGACTGGTCAGCACACCTGGGATTTTCTTCAGGATATGGCTCCTATTCTTCTGGGTCTGTTGTCTATCCCCCTAGACAGTTTTTTTGGCACTCTAGTGACTCTTGGTCTCTTCATGACCGTGGTCTTTGGATGCTCCTATAGGTCATCTAGTGAGTGTCCTCTCTGATCTCTGAAGTCCACACTCTTTTGTTTATCTTTTATTTTAAACTTAACAATAATCAACAAATAAAAATATTTCTATATAAAAAGAAGAGGATTTATAAGAAATTCCAAGCTTGTATTATGCATAATAGCTTTTTTTAAAGAGGTATACACACACACACACACACACACACACACACACACACATATATACACACATATATTAGTTAACTTGGGGTTTACTGGCTAGATTTCTTTCTCAAAGGCCAAGTTTTAAATTGAAATCACTCTGGATCTCATGGATTGGGCAACAATAGGTCCCTGCCCAAGCACCACTTAATGGTTATTTCTTGGACCCTTCTGGCTCAGAGTGAATGTAAATAGTAACTGTTTCTCTTTTGGCCAACAACCCTGAGGGTCTTCACCTCCCAGTTTGATTTTTTTTAAAAAAGGGGCCATTGGTTGACTCACTTCTTAAAAAGACCTGAATGGGTGTTACCTCACTCAAAATAAGAACTTGAAAAGACCTTAGCTTAAAAGGGCCAAGGTTTCCCACTGTGTCCTGGGCCATCTCCAGTCATCCTGATTGATATCTGGCCACTGGACCCAAATGGCTCTGGAAGAGAAAGTGAGGCTGGTGACTTCACACAGTCCTTCCTTACTCAAATCAAAGTCAATTGCATGTCATGTCACCATCTCCCATGGTCATCTTCAAGAACGAAGGACAAACCACAAACCACAAACCACAACCACAACCACCACACAACACACATATAGCAGAGAGAGGCAAGAAGAAAGAAAGAATGAAAGAAAGAGAGAAAGAGAGAAAGAAAAGAAGAAAATTAAACACTTATTATGTGCCAGATACTGTGCTAAATGCTGGGAATACAAATAAAAAGAAGCAAGGAGTCAATATTCTAATAGCAGAAGGCAACTCACTTGACAATGTATTTGACTCATTTCTTGTGATGGTGAAAAGAGTCCATGGAAATGCTGTGGAGGCCTGGGACCTGGAAATGTAAGTAAAAAGCTCACCACTCCATGACAGGGAACTCAAGAGCAGAATCCATGGTTCTGATGACATGGAGAAGAAGATGATAAACTGAAAACCAAAGACATGGTGTTGAGACACTCAGAAAATGACACGGAGGCCTAAGCCTTGGCAAGATAAATCTAGAGCTCCCTCATCAGAGCTGGAGGATCTAAACAGTAACTCCTATGTCCCCAGGATCCATCTCTCCTATCCTCCTAAACCACTCCTCTCCTCAAAGAATCATAGGATCATAGACTTCTATGATCTCTTTTTGACAATGAGGAAACTGAGGCCCAGTGAGAGGAAATGACTTGGTCATAATCACACAAGTATACTAAATATCATAGATGGGACTTAGAATCTGATTTTTCCTTATTTCCAGGTTCAGTATTCTATTGCTTCCATCAGAACAGCCTTACTTGATTTAATGTTGAATTTAGGAGTGCTGACCTCCCTCCAAATGATGACTTAAAAATATAGAAATGGCCACAAAGGGGAATAAAACTAGGAAAGTCAGAAGGAGAAAGAGGAGGAATTAAAAGGTATTTTTATTTCCTTCTTTAGAAAGTTTCCATCTCTGGCTTCTAAGTGGGCAAAGAAGCCCACTCATGTTGCCTGCTAATGTAACATTTTATACACACACACACACACATATGTATTTTATATACATATATATATATAAACATACATACATACATACATACATACAGAGAGAGAGAGAGAGAGAGAGAGAGAGAGAGAGAGAGCACACTCTGCAGAGCTGAATTGCCTCAGGACATTATAGAGGGGTAGAAAGTATGTCAGCACTTCAGCCATAGGCCTTCTTGCCTACTCCTTGCTGCCCTCTGAGACATGCTGGGAGAACAACCCCAGCCTTAAGAGGGCAAAGAGGGGCAGCTAGGTGGCACAGTGAGTAGAGCACCGGCCCTGAAGTCAGGAGGACCTGAGTTCAAATCCGGCTTCAGACCAAACATTTGACACTTACTAGCTGTGTGATCTTGGGCAAGTCACTTAACCCCAATTGCTTAAAAACCAAAACCAAACCAAACCAAAAAAAAAAAAAAAACAAAAAAAAGAGGGCAAAGAGATGTTTTGGGATGTTTGTGAAATCTTTTCAGTAGAGTTAGCAGGAATCTGACGATTAAGTCAGACCAAACTATGCTTAGAGAGCAGGTCTGGATAGGAAACTCCTTAGATTCATAGTCACCTAAACTGGGACTTAAACTACCTTTAAACTCTCTGCACCCATAGATCTGGTCCCAGTTTAATCACTAAGCCCAACAAGTGTGTGCCAAGCATTGTAAGGCCCTGGGGATACAAAGAGAGGCAAAACTGTTCTTGAGGATAAGGACTATTCATTTCAACGGACAAGACATGTAAATAACTAGGTACATACAAGTTATATACAAAGTAGATGGAGATGATCTGAACAGGGAAGGCATTAGCAGCTTGGGGGACTGGGAAAGGCCTCTTTGCAGAAGGTTGGATTTGAAATGAGCCTTGAAGGGAGCCAGGAAAACTAAGAGGCAAAAGTAAGGGGGCAGAGCTTTCCATGCATGGAGAACAGCCAATGCAGATGCGTGGAGACAGGAGATGGAATGGGGTGTTCAAGGAATATTAGGTTACTGTAATTGGATCATAAAGTGCATGGAGAGGAGTAAGGTGTAAGATAACTGAAAAGGTAGGAAGTATACAAGTCATGAAGAGAACTAAATGCCAAGTAGAGAATTTTATGTTTGATTCGCAAAGTAATAGGGAGCTACTGGAGCTCATTGAGCAGAGGTGTGATGTGGTCAGAACTATATTTTAGGAAAATTACCTTGGCAGATGAGTGAAAGATGGATTAGAGTGAGGAGAGATTTAAGGCCCCTGTTTCCACTCTAAATGTTCACGTGTATTATTTGCGCCCAACCTGTGGTGGTAGAGTCTTCTAAGCTTGTATTGGTCTGATCAGCCACAGTTGGATACGCTGTACCTTGACCCCAACATAGTGATGTCATTTTGGTCCTTTTCCAGAATGAAGGAAACAACCAACAAATGCAATGGTACAGGTGTGAGGTGATGAAGGTCTAAGCTGGAGGTCATGGTTATATCAGAGAAGTGGAGGAGGAGATGTCCATGAGAGATGTTGCCAAAGTAAACATGACAACATTTGACAATGAATTGGATATGGTAAGTGAGTGAGAATGAGCAATGAAGGATAACGTCAAGGTTGCAAGCCTTGGGGAGTGGAAGGCTATGGTGGGAATAGAGAAGTTTGGAAAGGAGGAAGGTTTGGAGAGAAAAATAATGAGTTCAGTTTTGGGCATGTTGAGTTTGAGATGCCTCTAGAACATCCAGTTCAAGATATCTATAAGCAGAGACTGGAGGTGATAAAGAGATCTGGGAATCATTTGCATAGAAATGGCATTTGAGTCCAGTGGAGTTTATAAGATCATTAAGTGAGATATGAGAGAGAGAGAGAGTGAGAGAGAGAGAGAGAGAAGAAAAGGGGGCCCAAGAGAGAACCTTGGAGGTGTACTGGAGCCAGCTCATACTGGCTTGCAAGAATTAATTGTTAAATTTCCAGTGTGATCATTTATACCTCAGAAATTCCAATTGCTACAAATCAGGGGTTGATTTATTGTTTTGCTGATTGTTTTGACTTAAGAAAGCAATTGACAAAATGTTAATAATGAAGGTTAAACTTCAAAAGTGCATCATTTTCAGAAAACTAGTTGTTTTAAATATTTATCATTATGCCCCTGGAGGATACCCATGGTTAGTGTTCATCACTTGTAGAAAGAAAGGAAACAAAGAAGGCACTGTTGGGAAGATAGAAGAAGAACCAGCAGAAACCAGTGTCACAAAAACCTAGAGAAGAAAGAGTACCTGGAAGGAGACGGTGAGATACTACAGAGAGGTCAACAAAGATCTGGATTGAGAAAAGGCCATTCAGAATGTAAATGTATAGCCTATATCAGATTGTGTGATGTCTTGGGGAGGGTGGTGGGGAGGAAGGAGGAGAAAAATTTTAAACTCAAAAGCATATGGAAGTGATTATTGATAAATCAAAATAAATTAATAAAAAAAGAGAAAAGGCCATTCAGCTTGACCAATAAGAGATCATTACTTTAAGAATATCTTGGACTTGGCTTGAGTTTAATGATTCAGATTTGACAGTCTCATGATATTGACTTGGTGTGTGTTTTTTTTTTTTCAAAGTCTTACTATAGTAAAATCTAGGGAGAAAAGATGCTAAAAGCATCTAATCACCTGCTGTGGTTCAAATTTGCATAGATGTCCATAGGGGAGAGGAACACCACCTATCTTTCTGCTTCTGTCTAGAAATGAAGGTGCTGCTGTGCTAGGGGGATCAGAGAAATTTGGTTTGTCCAGACTACCTAATCTAACATTCTCATTTTATGGAGGAAGATCTGAGGACTCAGAGCATTTGAGAAGTTTTTTAAAGGTCATATGGATAGTAGTCAATCGAGTTTTTTTATAAACAAATAATATTTATTAAGTACTTTCTATGTGCCTGGGTCTAAAAAAAGAGGCAAAAGACAGTCCCTAACCTCCAGGAGTTTACAATCTAATAAAGGAGGACATATGTAGCAGAGTCTGGATTTGAACTCAGATGTTCTGCTTCTGGATTCTGTGCCCTCTTCATTGTACCATAAGTGTGTAACTAGGGATTTGGAAGAAAAGTCAGGTGAGGGGCAAGGTAGAATAATAGATCTAGAGGGCTAGGCAAGAATTTCTGGCTTAAGGGCAGGGCACCCAAGGAAGGCTAATGTCCAGAGATCCAAGAGAAAATGGAGGACAATGGCTTCAAGAGCTATAGGATAACCAAGCTGAAAAACATTAATTGAGAGGAGTGGTAAAGACAGAGGGTTTTTTTTTTTTTTTGAGTTGGTGTCATCAGTGATGCTCAGGTCTATCAAGGGAAGAGGAAATGGAATTGAAGTCATTGGACCCTGCTTCAAATTCTGGCTTTACTACATACTAGATCAAGTCAGTTGCCCTCTAGGCTTCTGTTTCTTCGTCTATAAAGTGAAGGGGTTGGAATAAAAGATTAATAAGGTCCCTTTCACTTCTAGATCCTATGGTCCAGTTCCAAGATTCCAATCTTTTCTATTAATCTTTACTGTTGCAGATTCCAAAAAGTTATCACCTCCTCCAGGAAGTGTCTCCTGATCACTCCCATCCACACCAGTTATTCATGTCCTTCTCACTCTTTAAATAACGTTGTATGTACTGTCTTGTGACGATGTGGCATACTCCAGGTAGAATGTAATCTCTTTGAGGGCAGCAGCTATTTTATTGTTGTCCTTGTATCACATGTATCTATCACAACACATAGAGATAAAGATTGGATTTATGATTTCATTGGCATATGGAATTGTTAAGACAAGGAACTCCCTCCACCATTGAAGACCTGTATCTTTACCATAACTCATGCCTTTTAGAGAGCTGCCTAAAACACCGAGAAGTTAAGTGATTTACCCAGGGTCACACAGCTAGTAAGTGTCAAAGGTCATTTGAATCCAGGTCTTTTTTAGCTTCAAGTTTCCTTCTATGTCCACTACATCAGGACCTCTTACACTTTTTCTACTAGTAATCCCTTTTTGGTTTCAGCAACATTCCTTGGTGGTGCATGGCCTGAGAGCATGGGCAAGGCAAAGCACATTTTTTTTTGTTTCAGAACCTTTTACTGTTGCCAAATTTTTCATGACTTTATGTGGAGTTGTGACTCACAGTTTAAGAAGCATTGCATTACACCATAGCTGCCTGTCCCTTGTACCTAGCTGGTGCATAATAATGTTCTTAAAATTGAATTGAGGCCCCGGCCCTCTCCCTTCTTCGTATGTGAATATGAAAGCCAGAAAATGAAGACAACAACAAATTGTTATATAATATTTTGGGGTTTACAAAGTTCTTTCTTTATATCTACCTTGTGAGGGAGGTAGCATAATTGTCACTCCTCTTTTACAAATGAAGAAAGCAGGGGGGAGAAAGATGAATAGGCTTGTCCAAGGGACCACACCTAGTAAATATCAGAGCCACAATTCACAATTGCCTCTAAAGCCAACACTCATATCATCATCCGTTATTGTTTCTCATGTGCCCAATAGGTCATTACAAATGTCTATTAGATCTAAAAATACTTTGAAAAATATGAAACACTTGTGAAATGTAAGCTATTTATTTATAATTGTTATTACCATTGTTGGACTTATTATTTTAGTAGGTTCTTTTCCCTAACCCTTTAGCATTGGGGCATAAGGCCGCTGATTGCCTACCACACCTCTCCCAGTACGTAAGTCAAGTCAAGACAACAAGCATTTATTCTGTGCCAGGTACTTAATAAATGCTTGTCTTGACTTCACTTACATACGCCATGATGTATTTTTCAGACAACTGAAAAAAACAACTGAACAATGTGCCAAGCACTGTGCTAAGTGCTGGGGATACAAAGAAAGGCAAAAGATGGCCTTTGCTCTCAAGGAGCTCACAATCTAGTAGGGGAGACAACATGAAACATAAAATTTTGAGATGCGGGAAACCATTAAGACAGGTTTTATCAGTGCTGACACCCAGATTCTAAATTCAGGGATTCATATTTTGTTCCAAAATCCTTCAGTAGATCTTCACAAGAAATCTGCAGTTTCCAGAGTTCAGAGCCTGCACTCTGACTCTAAAGCCTGTTAGACTTTCGGGCCAAACCTTGCGAACTTTTCTCAAGAATGTTGAAATCGAAATGGAGTAAAGAGCACTGTAACCAGTTGCCAACAGCCAGCCACCAGCATACTGGGTGAACCTGGGCCAGCATTCTGTATTCATCAGGGAATGTGTATGGCTGCCTCCTGTCTCCAGGTCCTAGAATGTAGATTGAGTGCTGGCCATTTTAGTAAGGGAAGCAGAAAATCTTTCTCATCCTTCCAGGAAAGCAATAAAGCTCTTTGCCAGAACCATTTATACCCCTTCTAACCTTCCAAATGATTCTAAGCAATGGGAGCCAGGGGGAAGAAAGGATTCTTTCTTATTTTCCTACATTCCTACAGCCTGCTTATCTGAAATGACAGAGATGAGGGCAGCTCAGAATATCTGTAATTATTGAGGATGTCAGGGTCCCAAGTGGCTGATTCCCCTGCTCTCTGCTGTGCATTTCTTTAAAATAATGACTCAATGACCCCCTTTTCTTATGTTCCTTCCTTTTTTTGCCCTCATTTTGGGAACCCTATTGACAACACTTGTCTGCCTCATGTAAGATTTTTTTTGAAACTAAAAAAACCCACCTCAAACCTTTGTATAAAATACACAGTCGAGCAAAACAGCACACACTGGCTTAGTCTGAAAATATATCTCATTTTGCACCTACTTTGAATTCATCATCTCATTGTCAGGAGATAGGTAGCAAGGCTTCACTGGTCCTCTGGAGTCACGGGTAGTCATTGCATTTATAAAAGTTGTTAAGTCTTTCTTAGTTGCATTACTTTTTTTTCATTTTTTATTAATTTATTTTGAATTATCAATAATCACTTCCTTAAACTTTTGAGTTTTAAATTTTTCTCTTCCTCCCTCCTCACTTCCCTCCCCAAGATGTTATACAATCTGATATAGGTTATACATATATATTCCTATTAACCATATTTTTACACTAGTGATGTTGTAAGTAAGAATTAGAACCAATAGGAGGAACCACCAGAAAGAGGAAACAAAACACAACTGAAGAAAAAAAATAGCAAATAGTCTGCTTCGATCTGCATTCAAACTCCATAATTCTTTCTTTGTGGATAGCTTTTTCCAACACAAGGCCTTTGGAGATGTCTTAGATCCTTGTATTGCTGAGAAGGTTAAGTTTATCAATATTAGTCATTGCACAATGTGGCTGTTACTATGTACAACTTTCTCCTGGTTCTGTTCACTTCACTCAGCATCAGACCATACAAGTCTTTCCAGGTTTTTCTGAAGTCAGCCTGTTCATCATTTCTTATAGCACAATGATATTCCATTACATTCACGTACCACAACTTTTTCAGCCATTCCCCAATTGATGGACATCCTCTCAATTTCCAATTCTTTGCCATCACAAAAAGAGCTGCTATGAATACTTTTGTCCATGTGGGTCCTTTTCCCATTTGTGTGATCTCTCTGGGATGTAGCCCTAGCAGTGCTATTGCTGGGTCAAAGGGTATGCACATTTTTATAGCCCTTTAGGCATAGTTCCAAATTGTACTCCAAAATGGTTGGATCATTTCACAACTCTACCAACAATGCATTAGTGTTCCAATTTTCCCACATTTTCTCCAATATTTATCATTTTCCTGTTTTGTCATGTTGGCCAATCTGATAGGTATAATATGGTGCCTCAGAGTTGTTTTGATTTGCATTTCTCTAATCAATAGTTGGGTTACTTTTTACAATGCTGTGTTTTTTTCTTTGTTGTTCTATGTCTTTTTTTCTTTGTTGTATTTTCCCCCCTGACTTCAGCTCCCCAATCTCTTCATTAGTCATACAAGTCCTCCCAGGCTGTCTGAAATTGTCCCTCTCATTTTTTACCCTAACACAATAATATTCCATTATACTCATGATTCATAGTTGTTCAGACATTTCCCCAATTAGTAGACACTTTGGTTACCCTGTTTTCCATTAAATAATCTCAGATTGTTGGATTCTAGATAACAATCTACTGATAAAAATCCAGCTTAGTCTCTGCACAGCATCAGACCAGCTGGCTTACACCATCACGCTTCCTCTGGATTTTCTTGAATGATGACTTCAGACAACACTTCCCAGTAGCCCCACAGGTCCCCAGCAACACTTAGGAATGCTTCACCTTTCCAGGAATACCAAGATAACCTAGCTTTTAGTCATGCTTGTTAGAGATGCTGGTTGTGTGACTCTCTACAAGTCATCTAACCTCTTAGTTAAGCAATTCTATGGTGCAGAGAGAGTGCAGGACCACATGCTCAAGTGATACCACCCTTATTGTTGTATCTGATCTATCTAGTCCTTCTTTTCTTGTAGATTATATGTATTGCATCTGAAAGACAAAATTTATGGGCATTGGGTAGATAAGGGTAGTCTTATTGCTTACATATCTGATATAGGGATCTAGAACACCACTGGATGCTCAGTTGAGCAACACTAGGTAACTCTATAAGACTACAAGTTAAGAAAAGGTAACAACCATTTGGTAGAGTTTTCTCAGTCAGTTCTCCATAACAGTGAAATCACTGATTCTATGCCAGAAATGTTATTATTATTGTTAGCTAGAGAAAGCTGTTGTTGATATTCGTATCACTGAAAGTACTAGTGGCCCTGCCTTGAGAGGACCCTGGAAAACTGCTGATGGGCCTCCAAGAAGTCCTATTCTCTTCAGGATGTGTGAAGTAAGACTATGGAGCCAATGCCCATAACCTTTGTCCTTCAGATGCAACTCATATAATCCATAAGAAAAGAAAGATTAGCTAGATCACCTACAGGGATAGACGTGATATCCTTTGAGCATGTGGTTCCGCCATTCTCTTGGCATAAACAATCCATAGTAATTATAACACCATGAAACCATGGCTAATGGCAGTCAAATCCACAGACTCAATAACCAGAAACAGGTGGGAGCCATCTACTTGTTCTTGTAGCATCTGTTTGTAGGTGAAAGGGTAAGAGGTTGCTCAGCTCCATCCTCCTGAGGGATAGAGCCATCCAACTGGTGGTCTCACCTTCATGACTCCCAAAAGTGATTGCTTGTGCAGTTCATGCTTTGGGGCAGCTGGATGCTTTTCAGAGATATCAGGGAGGGTACACTAACCTTGATGTTGTTTTTCTGCAGTGTACAGGGTCAGCAGACAAGGTGCTGACAGTAAGGAGCCATGAGACAAGGGAAGAGATTTATATTTGCTCATTCCCACCATTAGCCCCAAGATCACCAGTGGCCATCTTCTTTAGGAAACACCAAGACCAACTCATTCATAGCTAGTAGTGTGTTGACTTTTGGCCTCAGATTCCATTAACCAATATGTAGTTGTAATAGATTAGATGATATCCACATGCCTTGACCAAGAGAAGCAGGTTTCCCCCAAAGCAAATCTTCAAATTGACATGTTGTCCTTGGCTGTCACTGATGGGATGATAGGTTTTTAAAACTGAAAGGAACATTGGAATAATCTGATCTTATTCATTCATTTTATAGCTAAGGAAACATAAGTTTATAGAAGAGAAATGACTCACCTAAGGTGACAGAGGTCATAAGTAGCATAAGTATGATTTGAACCCATGCCCTTTGAATATAAACCCAAGTCTCTTTCAACTATACTGTATGGCTCACTTATTCTTCCTTGCTCTTCATTAGAATCACTTAAGATCAAGAGCTGAAATCACAAAAATCACAGAATTCTACAATTGGAAAAAAACATCAGGAACCACTTAGTCCAACTCATACATGAAAAGGAATCCCAACTATGATATTCTCAAAGAATACTCCACCTAGACTCCTTGTAAAGGCCTTCAATGAAAGGAAACCCACCATCTGCTGAAATGGCCCATTCTGGTTTTGGATTAGTCTAAAGTTTAGAAAGATTCTCTTCTTGACATCAAGCCTAAATTTGCCTGGTGTAATTTCTGTCTATTGTGTTTTTAGTATTGTCCTTTGGGGTCAAGCAGAAGGCTAACTCCAATTCCCCATGACAACCTTCCAGATACTTTCAACCTACATATCTCTAGTTTCATCAACTATCCCTCATATGAATGAATAAATGAAATGAAAGGCATTTATTATGTATAATGTGTGTTAATACTATGCTAAGTACTGGGATACCAATAGAAAAAGTAAGCTAATCTCTGCTCTCAAAGAGCTCATATTCTAATGAGATAACACATGCCATGGACTCAAGGCTCACCACCATTCTGGTGGTACCCAGTACTGAACATAATACCACAGATGTGGTACTACTAGGGCCGAGTGTGGTGAGACTATTTCTTGGAATCTATGTCTCACTGAACAAACCTACAAAGATCTGTTGAGAGGGCTCATACCTTAAGCTGGCATACATACACCAACACTTTGATGATTAATATTAACTTAACAGCAGTTAGATGACACACAGTGGAGTGCTAAGTAGGCTTGGCCAAACGCTAAAGTAGGGGAAAGTTACCTGGACAAATGAGGGGAGAATCAATAGGAGAATGAAGAGACCCATAAAGGGAAATTGGGAGGGATTCAAAGACAAATTTTACCCATGAGTGATGCTGCTGAGGAAAAAGGAACATGTATGAGGAAAATGGCACCCTTGGGAAAAAAAAAAAGAATAAAGGAACGGAATTTCTTTGGTGAAGAGGAGGTACAATGACAATAGCCACATGATTGACTTCAAAAACTCCCAGTTTCCTCATCTCTAAACTGAGGCTGGATGAGATTATCTCTGAGATCCATTCAATTCAAGGGCAGCTAGGTGGCATAGTGGATAGAGTACTTGGCCTGGAATCAGGAAGAATCATCTTCCTGAGTTCAAATCTGGCCTCAGACACTTACTTAGCTGTGTGACCCTGAGCAAGTCACTTAATCCTGTTTGCCTCAGTTCCCTCATCTGTAAAATGGGCTGGAAAAGGAAATGGCAAACTGCTCTAGTATCTCTGCCAAGAAAATGTCAAATGGGGTCATGAAAAGCAGGACACACTGGAAACAACGGAATGAACACCATTCAATTAATTTTAACAAACTTATCCTAAATTCCTACAAGGTAGAAAACTTAAAATGTCATTTCCAGGCATGAGGAATGAGCTGGGAGAATGCACAGAGGCAAAAGGTAGAAAGTGTTGAGATCAGGAAAAAGTGAACAGTACAGTTTATTTACAAGATCGATGATGTAAATTAAGGGGGGTAGTATGAACAAAGGAAAGGTCACATTGGAATCAGATATTGACGGCGGCCTTCAATTTCAAGCTGCAAAGTCTGTGTTTTGTCCTAGAAGCAACAGGGAGACACTTAAGGTCCACTCCAGCTCTAATGTTGAAACGATTCCACAAGATGCATGGACATCGGAAGAATAACAAGATGTCTGTTCTTAGCTGACACTACGACTAGAAAGATTGAAGTCAGACATTAGGAAGAAATTCTCTAGGAGCTGAAGAAGAAGCAAAAGATTGTGTTTCCAAGGGAGGTTGGGTCATTTCTGTGACAAATTAAAAAAAGCTTAAAATCAACCTCAGATTGTTTCTCACCATCTTTCTGACTATAAGTGAGTTGGTCCAAATAAGGATTCTTTCTTGTCTGATGTTTCCTTGAATTATCTGACCTAGCTGGCTTAGCAAATACCCAGTCAATTTAGGAGGACAGATGTTTTGTTTTGTTTTTTCCCTTAGAGCTTAATGTCAGGACACTAACAGCAGCTATCCTTTGATTAGGAAAGGAAGAAAGATCTGCTCAAAGAAAAAGGAATGAGTTCTCCTCTCTTCTCTCCTCCATCCCTCTCCTTTTTCTCCTTTCTATCTGTGCCTATCTTTTTCTTTGCCTCTGTCTCTCTGTCTTAGTCTTTCTCTGTGTCTATGTGTCTCTGTGTGTTTTTTTTCTATCTCTGTCTCTGCTTTTACATTTTTTATCTTTCTCTCTGTCTATTTCTACCTTTGTTTCTGTATCTTTCTGTCTCTACTTGTCTTTCTCTGTCTCTCTCTATATCTCTTTGTCTCTCTTTTATGTGTCTGTCTCTGTCTTTCTCTCTTTCTTCATCCTCATGACAATGGAGTCTGACAAGAGTGTTTCAGTAACCTTGGTGACCTGTGTCTGTGCCCACAGGATGCATTCAGTGAAGCTGCCAGCAGAAAGAATAATCAGCCACATTCAGAAACAGCTTCAGCATTAGGGGCAACAAGGGTGTGTGTGTGTGTGTGTGTGTGTGTGTGTGTGTGTGTGTGTGTGTGTGTGTGTGTGTGTGTGTGTGTAGAGAGAGAGAGAGAGAGAGAGAGAGAGAGAGAGAGAGAGAGAGAGAGAGAGAGAGAGAGAGAGAGAGAGAGAGAGAGAGAAGGGAGGCAAGGAAGGGAAGGAAGGGAAAGCGAGGGAGAGGGAGAGGAAGAGGGAGAAAGAGTATGCATAGGCTGCTACTCCACTCTCTAACCCGTGAGAGTTAGTTGACACACAGTGGAGTGCTAAGTAGGCTTGGCCAATCGCTAAAGTAGGGGAAAGTTACCTGGACAAATGAGGGGAGAATCAATAGGAGAATGAAGAGACCCATAAAGGGAAATTGGGAGGGATTCAAAGACAAATTTTACCCATGAAGCATGAAGTTTGGAGAGCCTCCTAACACACCTTGGAGCCATATGAACCACAGCCAGAGCAAGAATGACCCAGCACCAGGGACTCCAGGACCTTTGTCAGACCCCAGGGCCAATTCCCGTTTGTCATCTGGCTCACTGTGGAAATCTCCTCCTGAGGTCATTCTTCTAGGGCTGCCTTTGTCAGCTTTGTGCTGGTGAGACTGAGACAGGACGTGTGCTGTCTCATCAGAACAGGGGGCATGGAAGATCCCAAGAGGTTACTCAAGAGCAGCTCTTATTGAGCAGAAAGTGACAGCAGGGCTTTGCTTCATAAACCCTGAGGGGCAAGGATCTGCAGTTTTTGGCACATCCCTGCTTGGCAACGAATAACAAAAAACTGAGATAGAAAGAGAGATGCACAGCTCAGCAGATAGTCAGGCAGAAGGAGGAACTGATGGTATTTCCCAGGTCTGTTCTCCAGGGATTGAAATGATAAGTGCCATTCTTTTAATCCTGGAAGACAGATCACTTTCCTCCCAACAATCCTGTGGGTAGGTATTACTGTCATCCTGACTCTGGTCATTTTCTTCAGAGCCCTCCAGCAAGCTTTGTACTTGGGACCATATATTATGCCCTGAAGATTTTAACCCTTTAGTCTAGAACTTTGTCCCTGAGGTCCCCCTATCCTGAATGGTAACTGTCTCACCTTGCCCACTCTTTAGGCAGTCATGTTTCACTTCACTCCCCATTTCCTGACATCTTCTCCACAGCCTCTTACCCCTTCCAGTTCTGAAATCATGATCATATTAATTCTGCCTTTGTTGCCAGAAAGCATGTGTCAATCTACACTCCTATGGCCCTACTCACCACCTCCGAAACTTTCCAGTCCAAAGTACTTGTCCCTCTTCACTACTCTCCTACGTGTTATTTTCTCCGACAGGAATATAAGCTCCTTGAGGGCAGAAATGGACTATCTTTGCATCCCCAGGATTTAGTGGTTAGTACTTAGTAAGACTTAATAATTGCTCATCTATTTATCTATTGCCGTCTTTTCTGGATGGAAAAAAACTAAAGCTCAAAGACATCAAGTGACTTTCAAGGGCATGTAACTATTGTAAATATCAAAGGCAAGATTTGAACCCAGATCTGTCCTGACTACATGTGCGTTGCTCTTTCCATTACACCGTACTGCTTCTCCCTATAATACAGGTTCTTAACTTAATTCATGGATAGATGGCAGAGGATCTATGAATTTAAATGGGAAAAAATATCTTTATTTCTCCAACTTCTAACAAATTTAGTTTTCCTTTCAATTACTTTATAAATGTTATTCTGAGAAACAATACATGCTCTTCACCAGACTATCAATGGATCTATGACACAAAAAGATTAAGAAACCCTGTTCTAGAGTATTGGGGGGCAAGAGGGGAAGAAGAGGGAGCACAATGAGGTTTGACTCCCCTAAACAGGACTGGATTGACTGAGACAAGAATTTCCCACCATAGACTCCTTATGGCCTAGGGTTCTTCAACTTACCTTCTTTCTTGTTTTTATCCTTAAGTGACTACTACACGCAGTGGACTATGTTTATATAAAGATGAATAGGATACAGTCCCTGCCCTCATAAAGCTTTGGGCCTTCCCTTTTACATGAAAAAAAATAGATCGCTGTGGAAGTGGAAAGAAAGGACATCAGTAAAGATGCCCCGAAGGAAATAAAATTTAAACTAGGCATAGAAGGATGGAAGACTCTTGATAAAGAGAGATTGAGGGCTAGCTATTTTAGCAGAGTAGCCTCAAGTTTTCCCCATTCCTGGATTGTACGGAAGAACAAAAATGGTAAGAGATCCCGAGGCCTGACTCTAACCAGTTGGGTATTAATGATTTCTTCCATATGAGATGCAGCTAGAGTTCATTGAAAAGAGAACTGGAACTTGGAATCAGAAGTCCTGGATTAAAATCTTAGATGTACCCCACGCTAACTTTATGATTACAAGCAAGTCACATAATGTCTCTGAGTATCAGATTCAGTATCTCTGAAACAGCCTTAGAGCTGGAAAGAACATGGAAGGCTACCTGGTCCTATACTTGGCAGCTAGGTGGCGCAGTGGATACAGTGCCTGATCTAGAATCAGGAAGACATCTCCCTGAGTTCAAATCTGGCCTCTGACACTTTCCCAGCTGTGTGGCCCTGGGTAAGTCCCTTAACCTTGTTTGTCTCAGTTTCCTCATCTGTAAAATGAGCTGGAGAAGGAAATGGCAAGTTTCTTTGTCAAGAAAATCCCAAATGGATCCATGAAGAGTTGGACATGATTGAACAACAGCAACAACAATGTCCTATATTCTCCTTTCACAAGCAGAAACTCAGGTCTTTGAGGTGAGGTGATTTTCCCAGGATCTCATAGGCACAACCAAGGGCTCTGAACCCTTTTGTGTGTGTGCCAGGGACCCATTGAGTAGTCCCACAAACCCTGTGGAACCCTTCTCAGAATGAGATTTTTAAATGTATAAAATAAAATGCATAATATTACAAAGGAAAATCATTATGTTGAAATACACTTAGCCAATTATTTATTTCTAAACAAGTTTATGGACTCTAGATTGAGACCCTGGACTAAGTGGAAGTATTGAGATTTGAACCCAAGTCATCTGGCTCTAAACCCATCAAGCAGCCTCTGAAATATTCACATTACTTATCTCACAGTGTTCTTGTAAGAAATGTGTCTTTTATGCCAAAGTTAGTCATTATTTTTATATGTTGGGGTTCAAGCCTACTTTTCTGCTTCCTTGTGAAGTTAGAGGACTTGGGATCTAATACCACCATTTATTAGCTGCATGACTTTGGACTGGTCATTTGATTTGTCCTCTCTTGTCTCATCTGTAAAAGTGGCTAAGTCAGGGACAGCAGCAGTGCTGCTAGGAATATTCCAGGAACAACCATTGAGCCACTCTAGGTCTTTCCATTTCTGGATCCCACAGGATCCCCACCCAAATTTTTTCTGGAATTCCAACTTCCTTTGCCCACTGTTTCCCAGTAACTCCTCCAAAGATATCCCCCTCTATCTTGGCCTTTTCTCTGAAGGAAAGATGAGGCACCAGGATCTACCTCTTGTCTCCCCAAGGAACCAGGAGTCACATAGTGTATTTTTGGTTGGACCCTTCTCATAGTTTTCTCCTTAGAAAAGGCTTCACTGGAAGCCTCAGACCTTTGAGTTCCCTCTAACTCTTACATATCCTGGTGCTATAAATTCATAGCAAATATTTTTCACTCTAGGAACTCAATAGGTTTTGTATCCTTTTTCTCCCATGAGATCTCTATGAGACAAGAATCAATAGACTCATTCTGCAAGGGAGGAAACTGAGGTCCAGAGAGAACAAGTGACCTGTTCAAGGCATTTCTAAGATCCTTTCAAGCTTTAAGAGTTTATGTTTTCAAAAGTAAAACAAAAGCAAACCAATGAAAACTAACTATCAACTCTCCCCTGAATTCTTGTAAAAAACTTTGTCCCAATACAAAAGGAAAAAGGTTGGGCAAGCATCCTGCCCCTGAATGGCTGTCCCTTGAGGATGAGGATTGCATGGTCAGATGCAACATCTTTTGTGGGAATCCCATTAAGCACTTAGCTGAGCCATCTAATTGATTTATGCCACACCTGAAAGAAACAAGTTTTCTAACCACAGGTTCAAGAAACTGATGGGTCCAGATGTGCCACTGGCAGGATGGGAGTCAGGGGTGAAAATAAATTTGAGATGGTCATTTCCTATTAGCCCTTAAAGGAGAAGCCAAATGGAATAATTTTTTACAGTTGTGGGAAGCTTTTCATTTTCTGCAGCAGATTCATCTATCTCATATCATTTGATGGCAGCAGTATAGGAACAATGGAAGGAGGACTGAATTTCAAGTTAGAGGTTCTGGGTTCAAATCTCAGCCCTGCTACTTGTGACTTGTATGACCTCAGGCAGGCCACTTAGCCATGTCCAATATCAATTTCCTCCTCTGCAAAAAGAGGGGGTTGGACCAGAAGGCCTTTGACCTTTTTAACTCCAAGGCTTTGATCCTCTCAATAGCCCTGTGGGACAAATGGGGAAAATATCATCCTTCCTATTTGGGAGATGAAGAAATGGAGACCAAAGAAGTTAAACCATTTGCAGAAGCTCATGCAGTTAGAAAGTAGCAGAATTGAGACGCCCAATTCCTGGTTGGGCACTTCTTTTTTCTCTCAAGAGCATCTAATGCAAAGATGAATGGTTCATTGACAAGGAGCCCAAATGCCAGCCAGTATACTCAGGTGCAGAAAGATGATACTTGGGCCACAGAAGAGGCTTCTCTTGACTGGAGAGCTGGGAAGTGCACTTATAATCTATACCAGCTGTCATTTCAGGATTCCTGCCAAAGACAGGAATAGAGATGATTTTCACTGATGTGTAGGTTATGGCTCATGCCCCACCACTTGGAAAAGTTGCCATCAGAAGTCCTATATTAAAAGTTGGATCATAAGATCAAAGACTTGCATCTGGAAGGGACCTCAGAGACCAACTCCATCTACCCCAGTACATTAAACATGAGGAAATTGAGTTCCAGGGAGCTGGAGTTGAAGTGACTTGCACAAGGTCACATGAGAATTAAGTTGTGACATTAGGGACAATGGCTGACACATCAGGGCAGACTGCTCATTTCTTCCTCCTCCAGCAGGTATCTATTCTCTTTCTTTCTCTCTCTCTCTCTCTCTCTCTCTCTCTCTCTCTCTCTCTCTCTCTCTCTCTCTCTCTCTCTCTCCCTCCCTCCCTCTTTCTCTCCCTCTCTTTCTCTCTCTCTTTTTTTAGGCAATTGAGTTTAAGTGGCTTGCCCAGAGTCACACAGCTAGGAATTATTATGTGTCTAAGGCTGGATTTGAACTCAGGTCCTCCTGACTTCAGGGCTGGTGCTCTATCCACTGTACCACCTAGCTGCCCCCAGTGTATCTATTCTCTATTGCCTTAGAGGCAAAAGGGTATAATGGACAGGGAGCTGGCTCATGGGCCAGGAAGACCTGAATTCACGTCCTGCTTCTGACATATTCTGGCTAGACGACTCTGGGCAAGTCACTTGACTTCTCAGTGATGGAGACAACTCTCTAAGACTATTTTTGTTGTTGTTCAGCTGTTTTTCAGTTGTGTCAAGCTCTTGGTGACCCCATTTGGGGTTTTCTTGGCAGAGATACTGGACTGGGTTGCCATTTCCTTCTCCAGCTCATTATACAGATAAGGAAACTGAGGCAAACAGGGTTAAGTGACATACCCAGGGTCACACAGCTAGTAAGTATCTGAGGCCAGATTTGAACTCAGGAAGATGAGTATTATTAATTCCAGGACCAGTGCTCTATCCACAGCACCCCCTAGTTGCCCCCTCTAAGACTCTAAGTTGATGAAAAGTTGACAATGTGCATTGATAGTTTACTAATGCAATCATAAGTACAAACCTTTTCTCTTTTATTTATAAACAAACCTTAGGAAATACACACTTGAGGTCTGAAGCATGTATGGACCAAGACAGAATCAAGGAAGTGGACAAAGAAACCCATGTCCTACTATGGCAAGAGTACTAAAAGGGGGAAAGAGAATTAGGAAACTGGGCAAGGTAGGTGTCCGAGCCCAGGGAGTTAAGCATACTAATAGAACTTGGAACTTAAGGGGATTTGATGCCTTGAGTTAGATTTCACAGATCAGTGAGAATGAAAACCTTGAGTCAGCTGATCTCTGGGATCAGTTTGCCAAGAAGGAGGTAGTGGTCCAGGAATCTGATGAAATTCAGTGAAGCTAAGGCCAAGGATTAGATTCTTTACAATGATTCCCCAGGGTCCTGTCCAACTCTGGAATTCAAAGATTATTTGTTTCCTTTGGGATTCTAAAGGCAAAACTCACTTTGGATGGCAATTGGTATCAATGTCCTAGAGCACTCTAGGGCTGAATTTCAAGAGCCCTCTGCTCTTGGTTTTTTACAAAAAAGCCCATATTTATATAATCCAATTATAAGAAGCTGTCTTCTTTCCTTAGCTCTCCCAAACAAAGTAAATAAAAACAAACCCCTTTCTGGCAAGCAGTGGTTACTGATGGCTAGCTTTGTGTATGGAGGGGGGTGGGGAGAGAGGGCAGCTAGGTGACATAGTAGATAAAGCACCATCAAGAAGACTTGAGTTCAAATCCAGGCTCAGACACTTACAAGCTGTGTGAACCTAGACAAGTCACTCAACCCTATTTGCCTCAATTTCTTCATCTTTCAAATGAGCTAGAGAAGGAAATGACAAACCACTCCAGTATCTTTGCCAAGAAAATGCCAAATGGGGTCACAAAGAGTCAGATATGACTGAAAATAACCAAACAACAAGCTTTGCATAGAGTCCTATAGTGGGGATCAAGGAAGAAAACAAAAGATATATAGTAAAGGGTATGGCCCTTTTCCTCTAGGATTTGAGAAGGGGTATGACCAACTCTCTGCCAACGTGCAAGATGGCACAAAAGCACTAAGAGAGTAGGGCTGGGATGAGCTCATGACATCATAGATATAGAATCTGAAGGGTCATGTTACAGAAGACCATAATAGTATACATCTGGAGCCTGAATAGACTTTGGAGGCCATCTATTTCACCTCCATTTTACAGATGAGAAAACTGAGACTCAAGAGTGATGAAATGACCTCCCCAATGTCACACAGACATTGTAGTAGCAGAGTTAGGATTTGAACCCAGGTCCCCTGACCCCAAATCCAGCATTCTTTCCACTGCACCACACTGGTTGGCTGCAGGATTACTTTCTGCTCTGTCTCAGCATTTTGGAGGTAACCTCTGAAAAAGTCCTGAATTAGCAGTCAGAAGAGCTGGATTTGAATCTGGGCTCTGCATACACATTAGCTTGTGTAAACTGGGTAAACATTCAAACTCCCTGACTCCCAATTTCATTTATAATAATAAGAGCTGAATCCCACCCCACCCCCAACTCCTGCACAGGATTATTGTGAGGCTTAAACAAGATGATGTGGATAAAGTGTTTTGTAAGCCTTACATTTATTAGCTTTTATAATTGCTGGAGAAAGCTGCCCCTCTTAACTCCAAACTAATTAATTGTGTCCTCTGGTTGGATAACGGACAAGGAAACTCATTGGTGGGGGCTCAGGAGAGCTTGTTTTGAGAGGATATTGATCTATAGAGTCCCTGGAACCTGGAGTGGCTATTTCTAGCACATAGGCGAGAAGGGGCTGCCATGAGTGATTCCTTAAATTAAGGGGGTTTTCCAAAATGGCTTCTTATGTCTCTTTCAAGTTTAGTAACCCAGTGTCTTGTTGGTGTGAGGTACAGATGCCTTACCTAGGGGTACCCAAATGCTCCAGTCAGGCAAACTTGCTTTCTTTGATGTTCACATCCCCAGAAATGTGCCTGTACAGTGTCTGCCCCTCCCTCCAGCCAGCGCCTGCTCATACCTTCCATCCCGCTCGCTGTTTCATCTTCTGTTCTAATTGTTTTGGTTCCGTGGGTATTCTTATTATTCCCTTATTCCTATCCCTCCTTGCTGCTGTGGCCCCCACTCCCTCAGTGGGAAACTCAGGCCCCCTCCCTCTTAGGAAGATTACAATTTTCAATTTGTGCCAATTATGGCTTGTGCCCTTAGGCCAGAAGGCAGGAAGAACACCTCCCTGGCAGCTGTAATTGCTTTCCCTCCATCTTCACTCAGAAACTCTTGCTGTTTGTCACTGGCTCTGTGATTCCCTCCTGTACCCTGTCTGGGGATAATGACTCAGATCCCTGAGGTTTCCAACCTGAGAAAGGCGCCCAGAACGTGGCTCCAGGAGCAAAGCCCTTGGGGCCTGGGGGAGGGACACAGATCTGATGCCACTGAAGAACACACACCCTCATGCACAGACATGCACATTAACATATACACTTGCACACTCATATGTGT
The DNA here is from genome assembly GCF_900497805.2 of Vombatus ursinus. Classification (NCBI taxonomy): domain Eukaryota; kingdom Metazoa; phylum Chordata; class Mammalia; order Diprotodontia; family Vombatidae; genus Vombatus; species Vombatus ursinus. Next base: position 30,964,445 of record NW_020954546.1, read on the forward strand.
GAACATACACTCATGCATGCACACACACTTGCTTTTACAAACATAATATAACCATACTCTCGCTCATTCATACTCACATGCATATATTCTCTCACACATGCACACAAATGCACACATGCACATAAATGCACACTCACACATATCCATCCACAGACATTTGTAATCACTCACACCTACTCATTTGCACAACCACAATATACCACTCACTAAACTCACTCCCATAATTCATACATGTACATACTTTCAAACATGCACACATGGACACACACATATTCATAAACAGAGACATACTTGCACACATGTTTATAGTCTCTTTCTATCTCTATCTTTCTCTATCTCCCCCTCCTATGCACACAAAAACTTAGGCACATATTTTCACACTCACTTGCACATACAATACACCCAAACTCATAAACCAACTTACACACTCACATGTATACACTCACACATGTACACACTCACACATGTACACACATTCTCTGTGTGCGTCTCTCTGACTCTCTAGCTCTTTCCTTCACACACAAACCTCATACACATACTCACAGGCATATACAGTATATCTAAACTCACAGAATTCACTCTCACACACTCACAGGCACATACTCTCACACAGGCATTCACATATACAGTATATATCAGTATATACAGTATATATACATATACAGTATATCTAAACTCACACAATTCACTCTCACACACTCACAGGCACATACTCTCACACAGGCATTCACATAAACACACACACACTCCCACTTCCATATACATAATCCTCTCTTTGTGTCTGTCTCTATCACACACACACACACACACACACACACACACACACACACACCACACACTCTTCTCTTCATGGCCTCTTCCCACACATGAATCCAACTCTCTGACAAAGACTGCACACTGATGCTGGCTGGCTTTCCCTTCCCTCTTGCTGAGGTCCTTCATGAAGGCTGTCTTGACCAGTAGGTGGAGTAGATGAGTCAAGGACTCAGACCTGGTAGGGAAGGATTTTAAAAGCTGAGGCTCTGGCTTTGCAGAAGAGGGCAAAGGGGCCATGAGAAGGAGGACACTCTTGGCCAAAGCTACCCAGCTAGGAAGTGACAGGGCTGGGTGCCTGCCCACAAGGTCTGATTCCGACTCAGAAGTCTGTCCCCTATCTTTCCCTTCATCCTCACCCCAATATCTCTCCCTGCAGTTTGCTCTTTTCTCATATCTCAGAGTGTCAGCCTTTTCATTGAAAATTTTCACAGGATTTAACATTATAAAGTCCTCTCCCTCAGCCAAAAATATGGGAAGGGTCTCTTAAAATGTCAAATCCTGCGAAAGTCTTCAATGAAAAGGCTGAAGCTCTGGGATCTCAAAGTCCAACATGCTTGTTTTACACATAAGGAAAGTGAAGCCCAGAGAGGTAAATTTTTTTTTTTTTTTGCTTTTTGGTGAAGCAATCAGGGTTAAGTGACTTGCCCGAGGTCACACAGCTAGTAAGTGTCAAATGTCTGAGGTCAGATTTAAACTCAGGTCCTCCTGACTCCAAGGCCTGATCTCTATCCACTGCACCACCTAGCTGCCTTGAGAGATGAATTCTTACTCCAAGACACAAAGCCAGGGAGCAGAGCCAAGATCCTGCCACCCTGGTTAAAAGGCAAATCCCTTTTGGAGGGTTCACACACACCTGTCAGTCATTTACTTTCCCCAGGTAAAGGAGTTTATTAGAGGAGTGTTGTATCAGAGAATAATGGAGGAGAAAAGGTAGAAGAGAAATGAAATAAGGTCCTTGCCTCCCCAATCCCAACCCCTTCAAGAAGACAGAGGAGCCAAAGGACCATCTCTTTTTTACTTATTTTTTTAATTTATGGACTAATACAAGCATTTCCACAACATAGTATAATTTAAAAAAAAAAAAAAGATGATTGTACATGAAAATGCAAATCTTTTTTGGAAAAGCCCAGTCTGGTGGGCCTCCTTGTAATTCCTTCTAGGGGGGAAGCTGAGCCTGGTGGACCATTGAACTGAGGAGTTCTGAGGAGCAGTAGGGTAAAAGCCCAGTCTCTGCACTACCAGTCTGGGGGACAAAGGGAGATCAAGTCTCAAAAAAAAAAAGTTTTCCCTAATTACTCCAGCTTATGCTTAGCATCTGTTCCATGAGATTTCACTTCAGCCTAACCTAACTGGCTACCCAGCTGACCATATCACTCTCTTTCTCAGTTCCCGGTCTTTGGTTCAACATTAGAACTTTTCCTGAGAGCTGTTGGCCTAAATCTGGATGTCTCACCCCACCCTGTCCAATGTCTGTTTGTTGACAATTTATACATTCTTCAAAAGTTCAGATCAAATCCCATCTCCTCCTTGAAAACTTTTGGGATTTGCCTCTATCACAAAAGAAATGATTTCTCCACCATCTGATTTTGTAACATTTTTATACATTACTCAAAATGAACAAAAAACCCAAGCATTTATTAAGTCCCTGCAATGTTCCAGGCGTGTGCTATGAAGTGGAAATGCAAAGACAGAAATGAAACAATCACTGACCCCAAGGAGCTTGCTTACATTCTATCAGGGAGACAACATGTACAAATATAGATAATGTAATTTTTTGTTTATTTGTTTCCTTGATTTTGAGAGACATTGTGGAGCAGTGGATAAAGAGCTGTCCTTGGCGTTAGGAAGACTTGGGGTCCAGTTCTGTCTTTGACAAATACTGACCGTGTGACCGTAGGTAAGTCACTTAATCCTTTAGTATTCCAAAGCATCTCTTTAAGACAATAAAAAAATGTTAGAGAAAGAGCCAATCTCCATTGGTACAGGAAGCTCCTTATGAGGAGCTTTCTATGTGGATGAAATCACCAGATTCAATATCTTATTGGGGGGGGTGGTGGTGTTAAAAGCTAAAGAGGTCTGGAAAGGAGTCATGGGGAAGGTGACATTCAAGCCCAGCCTGGATGGAAACTCTGGATTCTAAGAGATAGAGATAGAGAGGAAGTGCCAGTGGAGACAGAGATAGTGTCTTATGTGAAGAACTCACTTCAAGAAGGCAGGTGTCACTCCACCTTAGTGAACATGACAGCAACTAATGTCTAAAAATATATACATTCTCCATCTGTCTGTGTGTTAGTCTATCTCTCTATCCATCTATCATCTATCTATCCAACTATCCATTTATTTTTATCTATACATGCATCCACCTATTCATCCATCCATCTATTTATCTATCTATCTATCTGTCTATCTATCTATCTATCTATCTATCTATCTATCTATCTATCTATCT
>NW_020954546.1:30967719-31040992 GCF_900497805.2 Vombatus ursinus
TCTATCTATCTATCTATCTATCTATCTATCTATCTATCTATCTATCTATCTATCTACTTACCTATGGGATATCAGGATCTTTCTCAATGCAGAGAAGCCTCAGGAAGTCCAGACATGGATGATTCAGTTAGTCAGGGTGGCCCTCAATTTCCTGCATACCAGAGAACCACAGAGGACCTGTGCATGAGGGGTTGTGGACCTTCCTCTTAGCACCCTCAAGAAAAAGGAATTCCAAGAGCCACCCAAGCCCCAGGCAATTTCCCTTTTAAATCTTCAACATCACATCATCCGGCATCAATTCCGAATCCTCCATTCTTGGCATATATTCTCGGAGGAAATGAAAAACATCCACTCATCACCACCCACACAGTATTGACTATTTATTGTGCCTAGGACGCAGCAGGCAGGCAATAAACTCTTGTTAACCAACAAACAGAAGCCTGACCAACATGGTGATTTGAGGAGCTCAGGGCTGGTGCTACAGTGATGGAAATTCTACTGTTAGAAACTCATTCCTTTGTGTGCCGAAGGCATGAATCTTTGTGAAATCATTGTCAAACACAAATAACCTGGGAGGCCAGCCCTGTGAAGACAGAGAATGAGAAGGAGGCAATGACAAGGAGGTGGGGGAGAAGATGAAAACCAAGCCAAGCTTACTCCCAGCCCTGCCACTGTCTCCTTGTCCCTACACTGTTGGATAGTTAAGTCTGGGGAAATATGTTAATTGGATAGAGGGTCTCTCTCAACACACAAAAGCCTCAAAATGTCTAGACCTGGGTTTTTCATGATCCTTTACTTCCTAACTGCCCACTTCCCTCATAACTCAGCTTCTTGTCCTCCCTATGGTTCTTTGGACCCAATGTTTCAGATCAATTTAGCAAAGCACCATTATGCACCATTTCTTTCCTCTTGAGTTCTAGACTGCGTCTTCGATGACACCTGGAACCCCAGGTACCATCTAGTCAAAGAACTTCCAACCTAGCCTCTTTTTCTCAGAGGATCTAGTCTCCTTTTCTGCCCATTCCCATTTTTTCCTCCCCAAGTCTGAATACAGGCTGTTTGGGAGGATGACAGCTACAGAGAAATGGCTAATTGGGGGTTCTGCTGTGTCAGCCTGGAACAATCCCCCTGGTTAGCTCATCTGCAGATATGAATTTTGTTTACTTCAAAGGCCTCATTAGCACCAGAGTTAGCTGGGAGCTGCCTGGATGGCCCATGGGGGCTGCTTAATCATCGGGAATCAAAGATGGGCTGACTCATTGCCAGAAGCCAGTGGCAGGCCCTGTTCCACAGGCCAATGAGGCTGTCCACCTCCTTCCAATTCCCACTGGGAACCAGTCAGCAGTGCAGTCCAAGGCCATCCCCTCTCAAAGGCACTTTTATTTCAGGAGGTTGGAGTGGGAAGGAGGGGGGATGGGGAGAGCATTGGGATGGAAATCTTTGGAGGAGTTTGCTTCAGAATCTCTCTGACTCTTTCCCAGCATGACCTTGTTACTGTTCAATAAATGTTTATTGATAAAGGCGATAACAATAAACCACAAACAGTTATTCAGTTATTATGCTATGTGCTGTTAGCTTTGTGCTAAGTATAATAATAAATAAGACACAGGCCCTGCCCTCCAGGGGCTTACAATCTAGCTGGGGAAGTAATACATGCATTTGTTGTTGTTCAATCATGTCTGACTCTTCATGACCCTATTTGGTGTTTTCTTGGGAAAGATACTGTAGTGGTTTGCCATTGCCTTCTCCAGCTCATTTGACAGATAAGGAAATTGAGGCAAACAGGGCTAAGTGACTTGCTGAGGGTCACACACCTAGTCAGTGTCTGAAGCTGGATTTGGGCTCAGGAAGACGACTTTTCCGGACATCAAGCCGCGCTCTACCTACAATACTACCTAGCTGCCCTATAAGACACGCTTGCATACAAAGATAACCAGCAATACCAGGCAGTATATGAGGCAGTATGGGTTCAAATCCCACCTCTGACTCTTATAACCTATGTGACCTTGGGCAAGTCACTTCACTTTTATATGCCTCAATTTCTTCATCTATAAAATGAGGAAGTTGAATTTGATAGCTTCGGAGGGTTCTTCCATCTCTAAATTAATCAATCCTGAGTGGTACAGTTAGCCGAGAAGAAAAAACGTAGTATGGGGCCTGCAGGTGCAAATGGATCAGGGCCTTTGAGTGTCTAGAATTCATATGGTTGGAGAGGAGCAAGAAAAGGGCATTGATGAGGATATTAGAGAGCTTCTCTCCAAAGGGTCTTCTTTAAAGAAGGTTGGGAAATCTAAAGGAGCCATTGTGATGGTAATGGGGTAATGCCAGTGAAGTCTGACTCTGTTCCATGCCTAGGCTAGTCCCTGCTGCTCAATGCAAAAGTTCCTGAGCCGCACCAAGAAATGTCTAAGGAACAGTTCAAAGGCATATTAATGCTCCGGGCCAGTAACCGTGGACCAGGTGAATAATACCCTCTATCCTCTTCTTCCCATTTTCTGCCATGAATGCGAGGCACCTGAGCCCTCACACCCTTACACTCAGAGCTGGAGGGGACATTAGCAACAACCTAACATCCTATCCCACGTAGAAATGCCCATAGAGAGACTCAGATCCAGAGCTGGAAGGCAACTCAGGGGCCTTCTAGTCAACCATCTGAATTTTACAGATAAGGACACTGAGGAACAGGAAAAAATAAGTGATTTTTTTTCATGACAAAAAGCAAGTATCAGTGGCAGAATTTGAACCCAGGTCCTCTGACTCTTAAGTCACTGTTCCGGGTGAGTGGTCATTCAACATTTGCTTCCTATTGAGGCATACCATTCCACAGTTGGATACCTCTAATTGTCTGAAGGTTCTTCCTTGCTGGGTCTGGCCTCAGAAAGTCCTGAGGTCAAATCTTGCTTCAGGCCTTTCCTAAATGTAAAACCCAGGTAAGTTATTTAAACTGTCTGCCTCAGTTTCTTCATCTGTAAAATGATAATAATAGCACCTACTTCACAGGGTCATTGTGAGGATAAAGTGAGATAATATTTATAAAGCACTGTGCAAACCTTAAAACTCTGTACAAATTCTAGCTAGCTATTATTATCCTGAACTGAAATCTGTCACATACGAAATTCTATTAACCAGGGTCAAAGTTTTTCCTTCTAGAATTACACATGGGGTTTAGAATGCAAATACTCCTTGGGTAGGTATTTACTCATTCACACTGAGATTTGAATGACAGATATTAGAGCCTGAGAATAGATTGTTGAGAGGGGGAGGAAAGGAAAAGGATATGAGAACAATAGGCTCTTGAAGAGGGGTCAGAAGGGGGTGCCGTCAAACACTACAACAATTCTCAGTGACCACCTACTTAGCCAAAGAGGTGGCTGCAAACAGCATCAGTGAAAGGACAACCTACATGATGAATCAGTTGCTTGAAGTATTTAAGTATAGGCTTTGCCTAATAAACAAGTCATTTTGAACTGCAAGCAAGTGAGTGCTTCTGGCTGCCATGCTCCTTGGCTCAGCTTTTGGGGAACCTGAGAGAGAGCCCAAAGTGGTTTTCAGATCCAGGTCTCTTCTGACTCCAAGTCTAATGGCATTTCCATGCCAACTTGCTGCCTCAATGGTAGAAAGCATAGAGAAGGAAGTACAGATCAGATAGGGACCAACTGGTAAATCAGCCAGCAACAAAGATGATTAGTTGGGCAAAAGACCTGGATGGGCCCTCCCTCTTCATCAGGTGGCCAGGAGTACACCCTGTGCAGTCAGCCTAGGGGAGAAGTAGAAGCAGAGGGAAACTGGAAAGAGACTAAGAACTTTTAAGGAGAGAAGGACCTGAGTTAGGAATGTTAATTTAGATCGAGGTACTTGTGTCAAAGGATCTCCCTAAGATTTCTCTCAATGTAGTAAAATGAAATTATCTATTCTCTGAACTTGAGATGACCAACTGGTGCTGAGTTTAAACTTTGATAAATCCCTCTGCAAGTAGCAAAGAGAATATGGTATGGCCCAAGAAGGCAAATGACAGGACAGGGCTATGGTCAGAAAGAAATATTAAGAAATGACCCTCCCCTTACTGTTGGTGAGAATCAGAATGGGAGATGGAGAACTATTCTTAGAGTCAGGAAGAACTGGATTAAGTCCTACCTCTGACCTGTGTGAACCTGTACAAGACACTTGTCCTCTTAGTGATCTAGGACAGTTGTCCTCATGGTGGGGCATAACTTGACCCCAAGAAGTATATGAACACCTGGTTGGAGGCTGGAACGATTGGATGGAAGAAGGGTTTCATCCCACTCTCTCCAGGATATCTAATCTCTAGGCTTGTCTCCAACACAAAGACACCTACCCTTCATTACAACCCAATGTTCCCCCAGTTCATCCCTTCCCATACCTTCTCCTGGATACTTTCTCCTCTTTAGGTTTTCCTGACACAGGAAACCCTCTCCTTTTCTCCTACCACTCCATTTTGTCTCCTTTCCTAGATCTTCATCTATTCTATACTCACTACCCAACAATGACCTCCAAGTCCTCAAGCCCTTTTGCCTTTCCTCTATACTCTTTCACTTGTGATTTCATCAATTTCCATGGGTTGAATAATCATCTCTATATAAATGATTCTCAGCTGCATTTATGCAGCCCTAGTCTCTCTTCCAAACTCCAGTCCCACATCACCAACTTCCTTTCGGGCATCTCAAATTGGATGTTCTGTAGGCAGCTCGAACTCAGCATATGCTTAGCAGAATTCATTGCTTTCCCCTAAAACCCTTTCTTATCTCAATCTTTTCTATTATGGTTGAGACCACTATCTCCCTCCCAGTCACCCAGGCTCAGAACCCTGGAGTCATCCTCAGCTCTCTACTCTCACTTACCCCACAGATCCTATCCATTGCCAAACCTTTTTCCTTCATAGCATCCCTCTTACACATCTCCTCCATTCTGATCACACAGGCAATTCAGGCCATCACTACCTCTTGCCTGATCCATTGCAATAGCTTCCTAATTGGTCTCAGCCTCAAGTCTCTCCACTATCTAATTCATCCTTCCAACTGAGACCTGAGAAAGACCTTTAGCTCAGAAAGGCCAAGGTCTCCCACTGCATCATGGCCAATCACCAATTGTCTTGACCTATGCTTTGCCATGGACTCCTGTGACTCTGGCGGACAGAGTGAGGCTGATGACTTTGCACAGCTCTGCCTCACTTCAATACACTTGCAAGTCAAGACATTACTCTCCTGATATCATTGGTTCTTTTTGAGAACAAAGCATAAACAACAATAATTCATCCTTCACACAGCTGCCGAGTGAAATTTCTTAAGCCATAGGTCTGATCTTTATCCCCACTCTAGAAACTCTAATGGCTCCCTATTACCTCCAGTATAAAATATGAAATCTGACATTTAAAGCTATTCACCATCTGACTCATTCTTCATATCCGGTCTTCTTGTACATTACTCTCCCGCAGACACTCGGTAATCCAGCCACACTGGCTTACTTACTATTCCTTATACACATTGCTCCATCCCCTGTATGATACTGGAAGTTGGGTATTTGTCAACTGAAGGGAGCAGCCTGAGCTGGGCATAGAATGAAATTTGTACTGACAAAAAATCTATACCTAAATGGAGAGGGGGAAAGAGGCCTCCACATCTATGTAAATAAATCTATGTCATGTAAACAAACATCAAGGAGAAAAATAAACTAGTAATGTACTTCAAGAAGAGGAGACCAGATGTCTCCAAAACCTTTTTAATTAAATTGGGTAGGTATATGTGTGCGTGTGTATGCGGGTATGAGTGTGTGTATAAAGTTCTCCTTTCTAGGGCTGCCAGATGTAAGGGTCCAATTTGCCAGGATAATATATCCAGGGTGGAGGAGGTTTTCCAAAATTTAATTACATGTTGCTTAGCAACGAGAAAGAGGAAAAGGAACCTGGTTTGGGTACTCAACAGGGATGCACATTAAGAATGTGGTTACCCACAGCTTAGAGGGCTAAGCCCAAAGCCAGGCATCCACGGGTCAGTGTGTATGCACTGTCTATTCTGGCAGCCATGGGAAATAATCTGCCAATAGATGCATTCACGTCTCCACTTTGCCTCTGTCTCAGTCTGTGGCTGACAGGGGGATCTAATGTCATTAGAAGCCTGCTTGCCTGTGGTTGAGAAGTCGAGCCATTCTTGATCTCCAGCTTCATACATCACTTTCCTTTCAAAGTGTTTGAGGCATTCATGGTGGGAAATTAGGGGAATGTCATTAACAATAATAATCTCAAATCTATGATTATACAAGCTATACATTTTATCATGTTTAAAGGGTCTTTATAGCCATGATTTCAACTCAATTCAATTCAGTCCAATTTAATTAAGTTCAATTTATGGTGTAATCGAAATCTCAAAGTTGGTAGAAAGGCAGCTACATGGCAAAACAGATGGAGCCCTAGACTTGCAGTCAAGAAGATTTGAATTCCAATCCTGCTTTGAAAGCTTACTAGCCCCTGGGCAAGTCACTTAACCTCTCTCAGTCTCAGTTTCCTTATCTGAAAATTGGAGATAATAATGGCGATTATCTCAGAGTTGTTGTGAGGAATCAATGAAAAAATACCTGTAAAGTGCTAATGTTAGCTATTGTTATTGTTATTCATATTATAATAGGACCTCAGAGACCATTTAGGCAAACCAACATCCCCTCTACAACCTACTTGGCAAGTAATCAGTCATCAAATCTTTTACTAAAAGACTTCTAAGGAGAGGCAATTCTTTGCCTCTAGAGATGGCTGGTTCCATTTTTGGCCGCAAGCCTCTTGAGATCAGAGGCTTTTCTTTTTCTTTACATCTTCAATGTTCAGCACAGTGCCTAGCACAGAGCAGGTATTTAATAAATGCTTTATGACCAACTCTAAGCTAATTAAATTGAATTGAAATGAATTGAACAACTATCTACTGAGTGTATTTTCAAGGCATATTGCTCAATACTGGAAATGAGGGGGAAGTAGAATGAAACATATGAATTGGTAATTCAACCCAAAGAGATTGCCATTCTAGCAAGGGAGGTAAGATCCATACATAGATGACCATGAGACCAAATAAAATATGATGACAATGTAAGAGACAGAAAAAGTGCTCAGAGGAAGGAGAGCTGGTACTTGGTTGGGGGAATGTAGAAGGCTTAGAACTATAGAATGCTAGAACTGGAATGTATTTAGAGACTCCCTACTCTATGAAGAAGATAGTATTTGAGAAGGGTCTTTATGGGTGGAAAAGGTTTCAGAAGGCAAAGAAGATGATGGGTGGTAGGAAAAAAATGGAGAAGATGGGGGCTTAAGGGCGAGAAAGTTCTAGGCAAAGGGAATAGCATGAGTGAAGGTATATACTTTGGAAAGTGTTGGCTATGTTCTAGGAGTAATTTTAAAAAAAAATATTGACTGTAATATAGGAAATATGGAGAAAGTAGAGGGACACAAGTCTATAAGTCAGATTGGGGACACACAGTGGAGTCCTGGAACGTGATGTTCAGAAATTGGGATTTACCTTCTTAGGTGATGTGGAGCTATTGAAGGATCTTGAGGAAGGGAGTGAAATGCATGCTAGGAGCTGGACTTCAGGAAGATTAGTCTGGCAGTAATGTGAAGAATGGTTTGGAAAGGAAGGAGAAAGGAGACAGTAAAACTAATTAGGCTTCTGGAGTAATAGAGTCCAGGTAATAGAGGTCTTGAACTAGAGTGATGGCCTTAGGAACTAGAAAAAAAAAAAAAAGAGGAAAGACTCAAACAATTGATTTTCCAGGACATGGAAACCAGATGTGAGGGCCAAAGGAGAAGTCAGAGGAAATTGAAAGGCGTGAGCCTGGGTGGCCAGTGAGGCTCCCCTAACCAAAAATCAGATAGATAAAAGTAGGAGATTATCTTTATAACAACCCTGGGAAGCAGACAGGAAGAGCATTATGGTTGTATTATTCCTGTTTGACATTTGAAAGAAATAGTTTGGCCCAATGGATAGAGCTCTGGACTTGGGTTCAAATATTGCTCCTGGATCTTACTAGCTATGTGAAAATGGGCAAGACATTTAATTTCTCTGACCCTCAAGCTACTGTCTGCAATGTATTAGCTAAATTACAGAAATGTTGGTATCTGCATTGGTGAAGACGACTCTCACACTCACAGTTCCTTGTTATATCGACAGTTGAGGAAACTGAGGTTCAAAAAAGGTAAATCATTTGTTTAAGTTCACAAGACTAATCAGTGCAAAGCAGGGACTAGGCCCCAGCTTTCATAACTCCAAGCCCAGGGCTGTTTCTACTACCCTCAAAATCCATTTCACAAGTGGAGAAACTGAGGTACAGAAAGGTAAAGTGGAGGCAGCTAGGTGGCGCAGTGAATAGAACACTGGCCCTGAAGTCAGGAGGACCTGAGTTCAAATCCAGCCTCAGACCAAACACTTGACACTTACTAGCTGTATGACCCTGGGCAAGTCACTTAACCCCAATTGCCTAAAAAGAAAAAAAAAGGTAACGTGACCACAATGTGAATCAATTATAGAGATGAAACTCTATCTCAGCCCCCCTTGTCTCATTCTCATACACGATGAAGAGCACAGCCTTTTACACAATGGAAGCTGGCAACCCCAGCGTCTACAGATGAATGACAAGAACACACAAACTGTGCCCAAGAGTGGCTTTAAAATAAATCTTCTAAGGTATCAGCATAGCTTTTATTTGTAAAGTGAAACTCTGGGACTCAATAATATAATTACTAGCATTTATAGAGTGCTTTAAGGTTTGCAAAGCACTTTATAAATATTAACTCATTTTATCTTCACAATTATTATGTGAGGAGGTCAATGCTATTATTACAGATGAGGAAACTGAGGTACAGAGGTTAACGACAACAATGATAATCATAACCATAACCTAAAAGAGCATCTACCTAACACTCTAAGGTTTACAAGGTGCTTTAAAAATATTATGTAATTGTATTCTCACAACAATCCTTGGAGATGGGTGCTATTATTATCTTCATTTTACAGATGAGGAAATTGAGGCGAACAGAGGTTAAATGACTTTCCAAGGTCACAAAGCTTGTAAGCATCTGAGGCCATATTTGAACTCAATCTTTCTTGACTCCAGAGCCAGTGATGATCCCACTACTGGGCATATACACCAAGGAGGTCAAAGATGATCAATAAGCAAACACTTATTAAGCACCTACTATGTGCACTCTGGATACAAGGACAAAAATGAATAAGTTATCTCTATCCAGGAGGCTACAATCTTTGGAATAATAAAAAGTGTGTGTGTGTGTGTGTGTGTGTGTGTGTGTGTGTCTGTGTGTGTCTGTGTGTGTGTGTGTATACGTATATATATATATATATATATATATATACATACATATATATATCCAAAACAAATATACAAATATTTGATTGGGGGGTTGTTAGCAGGTGGGGTATGGAAAGAAAAGGTCTTATGTATACCCAAATAACCATAGCACTTTTTGTGGTAGCAAAAAAAAAAATGGATACCAAATGAGTGGTCATTGACTGGGTCATAACTGAATGAATACCAACCTGTAAATGTAATAGAATATTCCTGAAACAGAAGAAGCAATGATCATGAGAGATTCTGAGAAATATGAGAAGACTTGCATGAAATAATATGTAGAAAAGAAAGCAGAACCAAGACAACCACATGAGGATGAGGGAGATATGAATGAAAACAACACTAAATGCCCATCAGACTCTCATTAGACTGGTCCCTTTCAGGGCCAGACAACTGAAAAACAAAACAAAACAAAACAAATTTCTTTCCTTTCAGTAGAGAAGTGAGGGTCTATGGCTATGGAATACGGTAAGCACTGAGAAAGTGGCTGTTTGTTTTCCTTGAATGTTTTTCTTTGTTAGAAAACCTTGGCTCAATGATGTGGGAGAAATGGAAGAGAAATGATGATATAATGCAAAAAGGATGAATACACTTAAAACATACCCAGGCATGCAGGTGTGCTCACATGAGCACCCCTCACAGGTACACACTGGTTATCATCTTTATCAGTGGCTTATAGTTTCCTAGGAAAGAGTTATCTTCTATTGAATCTAGTTTGGTATCAAGACCTGGGTTCAGAGGAGAGTAACCTTATCATGTCTCTTCCAATATTCCCATTTATCTTCCTATCTGTGCCTTTACTCTGGCTGTTTTGCTGGAGGAAAATTCTTAATTGAACTCAAATGAGGGGATTCACTAGACTTTCCATTAGCTTTGAGCAGATGGTTTGGAAATTCCTTTCAGTCAGTAGCAGAGGTGGGTTGCGGTGGGATTCAATGCATGCTTCTCACCTGCTCAATCGATTGATATCTTTAATTTTAAAAAAAGAAAAAAAAAGGTCTTGAGTCATCTGCTATCAACACCAGAGAAACTCTGCCTTGGCCTAGACCTCCATTTCTCCACCTGTAAAATGAAGTGGTTAGATTCTATGGCCTCTGAAGCTCTTTCCACTTCTAAATGTACAATCCAGGTCTGATATAAGGTGACATATATATGACTCTCTCCCTCTTGTTTTCATCCATCTAGAAGCTCTGAACCTTCCAGCATCCTTTACTTTGGCCTGGAGGCCATGTTTTTGAGGGAGAGGGAGGGTCCCATGATACCAAGGGTAACGAGAGGTCAATAGGTCCAGAACTAAACTGCAAGACAAAGAGGCAATAGGTTGGAGAGATGGTGACACCATTGGGTACTAAAAATGGACTCCAAGACTCACAGATACGCAGTGATTCCTTAAATCTCTCAGAACTGAGGCAACAATTCCGTTCTTTCCTTTCTCCTATTTCTTCCCCTTTTCCCGATCCTCCCACTTTCCTATGGAATCAAAACAACCCTTCAGAACCCCGAAGCAGAATTATTCGGCTAATTATTCAATTCCAGATTTACTTTTCAACAGCCCTGACCTTGCACTTGGTTGCCTTGGTTCACCTTTCCTGGACACTACAGTCAGCAAGCTTCCTGTCACCTTACAATGGCAGGATCACTGAATCTCCTTTCTACCTAGCTTTCTTCTCATTCTCATGTGACAAAGACATCCGGAGCCCACGATAGCTTGCAGGGTGCTCCCTCCAGAGGCCAACATGACCCTCCCTGACTCTCCCCAAAAAGAGACTAATGAAAATCATTCTCAATCCACAGGCTGCCTATTTTCCTTTCCAGGGCATCTGATTCGGAGTTAGGTTCAGGGTATTAGGTGGCCTCCAGCCTCAACCTGAATCTCATTTTGTGTGCAATGGAAAGGACACAATGAATTTGGAGTCAAAAGATCTGGATTCAAATTCTAACTTTGCTACTCACCACCTGTGTAGTAATGTGTGTGACCCTGGGCAAGTCACTTAACCTCCTTTTATTTCAAATTCTTCCTCTACAAAATGAAACAGTTGGATTAAGTCAAGCTCTAAATCCAGTGATCCTAGACTTCTCAGTCTCTTTTCCACAAACCAGATCCCATTTCTCTTCCTCTGTGCCTAAGATGTGTGACTATAGCAATAATTACTGACATAAAAGGGCACTTTGTAGTTTACAAAACGCTTTATACACATCATGTTATTAGAGTCTCACAACAACTCTATGAGGTTGGCTTTTATTTGTTTATTTTTTAATTGGTTTGGGGAGTTCTGGGTGAGAAATTTCCTCTGCTAATGCAAATTAGCACCTTTTCCTTCCTAGTCATTGAGATATTAAGCCACTTGCCTAGGGTCATACTGTAGTGTGTGCCCATTTTATGGATGAGGAAATTGAGGTTTGGAAAAGTGTCTTGTTCCGAAAATATGCTGTAATAACTAGTAATATAATAATAAAAATAACTAGTAAGTGTCTGAACTGAACCCAGGTATCCCCAAACCCAAGTCTGGTACTCTATCCATTAAATAGTGCCATCTCTCCCTTATCCTAGAACTCTTTACCTAAGGCTCTCCATTGTCCTTATCACATTCTCCTTTATAATCATAATCATATTAATTTGTATACATCTCTCCTCCCTAATACACAGTAAGCCTCTTGAGAGCAAATAGCATGCCTGATTCATCTTTATATTGCCTCTCACTCTGTTCCCTGATGGCTCACACACTAATGTTTTGATAGATTCATGATCTCCTTGGTGTGGGTACTACCTTCATCCATGCAGAATATACATGTTAGCCCTCCCATTCCTCCTCATTCTGTAAGATTTTTAAAACCTGCCCTTCCATATATCCTTCATATATGATTTTCCTAATGCTCCAGAGAGCTTTCTTTGTGCATTTTAAAATTTTGTTAATTTAATACAATCCTAAAATTGTCTATCTGATTATCTTTTGTTCTCCCAAATGATTGGCTCACTCAGAAATATAACAAGGGCTGGGCAACTAGACTTTTGTCCTAGGGGACACTGAACTTAGAGTGTCCTGACAGCACTAATAATGTTAGTATAGAAGAAACAAAAGAGTTCATCACCTAGTGAGAAAGAATCATTAGTTCAAGTAGGAAGCTTCCAAAAAGCAGATAGGGATAAACTCCTCCCTTGATCTACCCTATCCTCTCCCCCTCCTACTTCCTTCATTTGCCTCTCCAGAAGCTGTTTCAGCCCATGGTACTGGAGTTTCTGTCTCCCATTACTACTACTTCAAGCGAATATGTGCTCCACGCAGCTTGCCCTGGGCACAACAATTTCTAGTGATGGCATAGCTCCTTTTCTGGCTATTCCCATCCTTGATGGTGTCCTTTCTGCTGCCTCTAGCCTGCAAGTCACCAATGACAGTTTGCTGTAGCTTTAGATTCATTCATTTTTTTCCCCTGATGCTCTTTTTGTTACTGGTGATTTTGATTTTTCTGAAAACATGGTACTCTGTGATGTGTAGCCACAGAGAGTCACAGGGAGAATATTGATGTTAAAAAAATGGGCTCTGGGGAAAGTAAGCAGCTTATTTGTGGAATTAATTGAAATAAGGCCCCATTCTTGGCACTCAAAGATCATCTAATCTTGTAAGGGCAACAGAACATGATAACAAATAGGTACAATACTCGATACAGGTGATAAATATCCGTGATAAGAAGCAGTGTTGAACAGTGAGAAAAATGCTGGGTTTGCAGTTAGAGGACCCAGGTTTCTCTGTTACTTACCCTCTGTATGACTTTGGGCAAGTCATTTTTCCTGTCTGGGAAAGAAGGTTCAATTTCTTCTTTTTAAAAACCAATCAACCAATAAATCAATAATAATTATTTATGCCAGGTACTCTGTTTAAGTGTCAGAAATAGAAAAAGACGAATGGAAACAGTCTCTGCACCAGAGAGATTACAGTATAATAGGCAAGAACATATATATATATATATATATATATATATATATATATATATGTGTGTGTGTGTGTAGACATATACACATATACACTTAGACATACACAATACATATATATAATATACATATACATATATGTATGCATATGTGTGTATGTGCGTGGATATATATATGTGTGTGTATATATATATATATGTATATATATGCATATGATATGTACAAAGTACACAAAATGAGAGGACTGCCAATAGTCTCTGAGATGAGTTGAGGCAATACACAGCATGGTGCAGTGGAAAGGACACTGGAGCCAGAAGACCTGGGTTCAAATTCTACCTTTTGTGCTTACTACTACTGTGACCTTGGAAATTTCATTTCAACTTCCTTCTTCATCTGTAAACTGATGGGGTTAGACTAGACAGCCTCTTATGTCATTCCGACTCTTCATTATTCTTTGTATTTAAATCCCTACTTGTTACTATAGCGCCTGGTATACAATAGGTGCTTAATAAATGCTTACTGATTGAGTGACTCATTCCAAAGGTGGGGTGATATGGTGGTAGAATATTGCAAACGTAGGAGAGTGGTTCTTGAAAGCCCAGGACCTAATCAAAGAAAAGAGTCTGAAAATGAAAGTTTAAACTATCTATTAAGTTGTTGCCAGACTAGGGAATCAAAAGAGACATGATGGGGTAAAGAACAATAGGATATGCCTCGAGGTGACCTTTGAGAGTCAAGAAATAGACTTTGGATAATTAGAAAATTCAGAGAACTGCAGAACAGGAATATGGGGAAACAGATGTCAACAGGGGAAATCATCACAAAGAAAGGAGTCAGGACTCTGGAAGCAAAACTTCTTGGACTCATCAGACAAGAGATGTATTAGATAGAAGCTGTGTTGCTGAAATCCCTCCCTACATTGCTGAAACAAGGGAATAAATAATCTTTCATCTCTTTTCTCCCCTTGAGCTTCTTTATGGGAGCTTAAAATATTTTCCTCCGGGTATGGAAAAATCTCTTCACCTTTCATTGTTTTTAATATTTATTTTGTCTTTATATTCAGTGTTAACCTGCAGCATTTTCTAATCTAGGTGTACTTATTAGGAAAAGAGTTGCAATGAAACACCTAAAGGTGAAAACCCCTCAGAGAAGAGATAGAAATAGATCTAACACTGCAGTGTTTTCCCAGAAGTGCTCTCCCTGGTTGGGGGTTCAGAGCTAACCAAAAATAAAAAATAAAAACTCTTTCCTAGACTGAAAAAAATAGTATCTATAATGGGAAACCCCTTTTTACAGTTATTGGTAGGGTGAAAGTCAAATAGCAATGGTGGAAAAATTCTGATTACAACACTCCCCTTAATACTTCTACATGCCTTTGACACATATTGACTGTATGAATAGGCAAGTCAATTAACCCCTCGGTGGCCCGGGTACCTCTCAAAGGATGTAATTTTGGAGGTTGTTCACAGGAAGTTCACTATGTAGATTAAATCACAGGTCCAGTCTCCTCCTCCCCACCCTTCACTACCCAAAAAATGTTCAATCTAGAAATAAAAGATTAAGGATTTTTAAAAATTAAAAGATTTTTTAAAGACAGTCCTACTCTTCAGGAGCTTTTCTAAATATTCTTTGTCCCCTAAGAATCTTTCCCCAAACAAATAGTGATCTCTGCCAATTATAAGTTACCATAACACTTTTTCCACAATTCTTTTATTCATAAATTTAGAGCTAGAAGAGATCTTTGGGATCATTTAGTCTGACTCCCTCATATTATTTCTTAATTAAAACTGAATCTTCTTTTTATTGATACATTTTGTATTTATTTAAGCCAGTTAAACCTCTGTTTCCCTCAATTTCCTTCACTGTAAAATGGAGATAATAACAGCATATACTTCTCAGGGTTGTTGTGAGGATGAAATAAGATAATATTTGTAAAGGACTTAATATGTGCCTGGCACACAGCAGGTACTTGATAAATGTTCATTTCTTTTCTTCTACGAGGGCAGGAGCTGTGTCTCAATCATCTTTCGATCCCCCTTGGCATCTAACACAGAACCTTGCTCATAGTATACATTCGAAAATATTTGTTGAAATATATTGAGTTGTTCCCCCTCTATTCTTCCTTCATTTAGCTGTAAAGGTAAAGAAAAATTGCCCCTGGCCTAAAGCCTGCCTCCCTTTACTCACTTCCATCTTCCATTTTATGTCCTAATTCCCAGATCCTGGTGGATTGCATGCCTTATTCTAAGGGAATGAGTTTCAGCATCATTTCAGCCACCTGAATTTAGGCTCTACAAGAGTAACATATAGTAGCATCTAAAAGAAAGAAGCAGAGCGTTCTTCTCTGTTCACTCCATTTCTCACTACTTACTCCATTCAGACCATAGCCAGAGTATTGTGTTTAGTTCTGGAAGACCCATTTTGGAAAGAATATTGACCAGCTGGAAAGTACTAGGAGGAGGGAGCTATCTAGAATTTAAGATCTCTTTCAGCTCTAAAGCCATGATTCAATAGAATATAAGTTTCTTAATGTCAGAGACAAATTATTATTTTTCTTCCTTTGGATCCTCATGTCTACCACATGGTAGACACTTAATAAGTACTCATTGATTGATCTTATGAAAGATTGGGTTGGGGATCCAAATGCTTAGAGTTGTGGGGGATGGGAGGTCCTAGCCTTCCCTTGGCCACAAGGAAGGCCTCTGACACTGATCTCTTTTCATCCACTGGTCCCTATTTCTGGTTTGGTTCATATCATATTTTCTTGTTCATTTTTTCTACGAACCAGCAATTTTTTTTTGGTATGGGGGAATTCGTAGAGAGAAAACTACCAATGTATATCTTCATGGTAGATCTATTTGTCTAAGACTTTTGGTCTAAGAACTTTTGGTTCACTAGCGCTGCGACATACCCAGAGTCACACAGGCAGGACTTGAACCCAGGTCTTGCTGGCTTGAAGGACTGCTTTCTCATCCACTCCATCATCCTATCTCTGTTACAGATAGGGAGAACTTTAAATGACAAAATCTACTTTTTCTTAAAAACAAAACTTAAAAAAAAAACCACCACAAAATTTAAGCTTTTTAGGAATATGGCCATTACCACCCCTTCTTACTGCCCCTTTTCCCGCATTCTGAGTCCAAGAGCTTTGATTGTATTCCTCATTAGTTACAGAGCTAATTGTCAGGGGTTCCAGCTTAGCTAGGGTTAAACTCTCCTCTCTTTTGGCATCCTTTGCCCTTGAAAAGGGATTTTCTGAGGTTGTTTCAGTAAAAAACCAGTAGGATAATTGCTTTAGTGTGATCCTGGGCACTGTGGCTAAATTAGGCCCTTATTGGAGCAATTCAGTCCAGCTCAATTCAATTGAGCTCAATGCAATTCAATTCTACAAGCACTTATTAAATGCCTACTGTGTAGGGGAAGGGGGGGAACTGTGCTTAGCGGGGGAGGCAGCGATATCAAATCACCCTCCTTGCTTGATTAATTCTAATGGCTCGTGGCCTCAGTCCTCTGGTATGAGTGCCTTCTCTTTCCTCCCTTAATCTATCTTTCCCAGGGTCCTAAGCTCAGCTTCTTCCACATTTTCCCCAATCAAAGATCGAGTCTGTGCCATGCTAATCACCCCCTTCCCTGACATGCCAGCACCCAGCTTCCTGCATGATGACAATCGGCAGGAAGACCTGCAGATCCTGTCAGAAGAGGGCCCTGCTGGGCTGGGCCTCTAATATATGCTGGGGGTGTCTCAAGCAGCAGAGATGCAGAGGGACTGTTTACCATCACCTCCATCCATGCATTATTCATCAGTCTCCCTCTTCTGCCAACATCTTTCCTCCCCCCTTCTCACTTATGCATACTGAAGAAGAAGGGTCTGCAGGTCTCCTGGGGACTGCTTTTGTCTTTGCACCACTTAAGGAGGCAGTGTCTTACAACGGTGGGAGCTCTGGTTCTGGGGTCAGAGGACAAGTACTCAAATCTTTCCTTCTGACATTTACTCCCTGTGTGACCTTGGGTAAGTCACATGACTTCCCTGGGCCTCAGTTTCCTCCTCTGTAAAATGAGAGGCTTGGACTAGGGGCCACTGAGCTCCTACCAGTTCTAGTTCTGTAATCTTAGGATCACTTAGCTTAGAGTCAAAAAGATCATTGGAATTCCCTTGGTTCAGGGGTTTCTAACCTTTTTCTATGTCATGGACCCCTCTGACAGACAATCAGTCTGGGGAAGCCTATGGACTCCTTCTCAGAATGATATTTTTTAATTCATGAAATCAAATACACAGGATTACAAAGGAAACCAAGCATGTTGAAATAGTCATCAAAACACTTAAAATGAAAATGTTTCTAGACCCCAGGTTAAGAATCTTCGATCAAAGTCAATAACTTTCTTCTTACAGGTGTGGAAATTGAAGCCCATAGAGGTTCAAAGACTGACTCAAGGTCCATTTCCTTCATGCCTGACCTCCACCCTACTCGTCCTCTTTCCCAGCTGGGTCTCTGGCCAAAATCCCTGCTTTGCTCAGAGACCCAAGTGATCCTCTGAGAATAGACCTATCCTGCTGCTGTATCTCATCACCTCCACCCCCATCTCCAGCTTCCTGAATGGCGGTGGGACCAGCTGTTGTCTCATTGCCCAGAGACCACCTTGTTGCAATACAACAGAAGAATACAGAGTCCTGGAGTGCCTGAAACTAAACTGGACCATTGAGGTCATCATGTTCAACCCCCTCACTTTCTGATGGAGAAAACTGAAGTCCAGGGGAGGGGGGAGACTTACCCAAAGGTCATTCAGTTGGCGAATTGTAGTCAAAACTCCTGGATCCCTCTACAATGCAGTTTCCCTACACAATGTTACTTTCTATATTCTGCGGAAAAGCATAACTACAGTTGCCCCCCTACATTCAGAGGGTGGTGAGGTACTCTATTCTCTTAAATTTGATCTAAACTGGTCAAGTCAGTAGGTGGAGCTGAGCAAGGAAGGTAGATAAGGGAAGAGGGATGTCAGGGGTCAGGGGTGAGCTGACTCACTAATCTCCAAGCAATTAAGCTGGGGAGCAGCCTACTAACACCCACCTCCATGTTCCCTTAGAAACGATAATTATTGAGCAGTAGTTCATCATCATGCCAGTTCATTTGGTCAATTAGCACTTAACTATTATTATTATTATTATTATATGTGCATTGCCCTTTCTGCTTCTCAAAATTCTTGACTTGCTGAACATAATTTCCTTCCAAAAGCACATGATTCAGAAAGGATTCATTTCCAGGTGCATCCAATCTCAGCACCATATCTGGCAGCCTGTACTTTGGGGGTTGGTTTCTCTGGTGACGAGAATCCCTTTTCTTTGGCCTGGTAGTCTTAGACCACAGTTTTTACTGTATTCTTATTTCCAAACTTCCAGAGCACCAGATTGAAGTGATTTGGTCCAGCAAATACTAGAGGGTGGCTTGAGGACTTTAGAATTGCGTAGCCTCTGTAGCTGATGAGGCCAAGGGTTTGAGTTCTATTCCCAGTGGGGCTACTTAATGCTGCTCAGACATGGCCTGCACCCCACCCCACCTCCAATTCCATATAACCCTCCTATAACTACAGAGCTTCCCTTAAGAGAATCTAACTGGTCAAAGGACGAAGGATCTCTTAATGGAAATTTATTACCACTTGTGGGCAAAACAATTGAGAGCATAAGGCAGTGGCTTAGTTACTTGATCCTGGGTAGTATATAGGTATTACTTACTGAGTACTCAGAATGTCACCATTGTATAGCTTCAGGCATTTAGGACTAAGAATAAAAATAGCCTGGCTAGGAGAATTTGCAATTTAGTCATGGAATCATAGATCTAGAATTAAAAGAGGCTGAATGGAATGCTCTCATCTTAGAAATGAGGAAATTGAGACCCAGAGAGGTGACATAACTTGCCTAAGGTCACACAGCCAAAATGTATCAGAGGCAAGACTGAACCTAATCTTCCTGAAGCAGAGACCAGAACTCAATACAGTATGCCAGGGGTTCTTTAAACATTTTTTTCTTTTGCATCATGGACTTCCTTTGACATTCTGATGAAGCCTAAAAGACCACTTCTCAGAACAGTATTTGTAAATAACAAATTGAAATGTTAAATTTCATTTAGAGGTTATAATAATAAATAATATAATAATGGCCTACCTTTCCATCTGAATTCACAAATCTCCTGAAATCTATCTATGAACCCCTTGTACTCAAGAGGATCTGTTCCTAGGCCCCAGATTAAGAACCCCTACACCATACCATGCTATCTTTCTAACCAATATTTAGGAGAAATGGTGTGTACAACCAAGAGTAAAGTAGGAGGGATTGAGATGCAGAAAGGCTATTTACTATACTGAGCTCAAAGTGAAAAAAGCCCAACTTGAACCCCGTTTTGCTTCTTAATAGAGGTGTGATTTGGAGCTGGTTATTTTATCTCTTCTAGTCAGAATTTCTTGGTGAAGCCAGGTGCTTAAAGTGCTGGGGGGGAGGGGCTGGAGTCTGGAAGACTCATATTCCTGAGTTTAAATCCAGCCTCAGATACTTATTAGCTGTGTGACCCTGGGAAATTAACTGAATCCTGTTTGCCTCAGTTTCCACATCTATAAAATGAGCTGGAAAAGGAAATGGCAAACCACTCCAGTATCTTTGCCAAGAGAACTCCAAATGGGGTCATAAAGAGCTGGATACAACTGAAAAAAGACTGAACAAAAAAGTCTAAATTTCTCCATCCGTAAAATGGGGATATTTATATCTTCCCTACCTGTTATAGAGAGTTATTATGAGAAACAATGCTACCTTGTATACGAATAAGCTTTGTAAATTGAAAAGTATCATGTGAGCAAAGGATTTCACTATAATTATTTTCCTTCCATATTGCACTCTGGGGAAAAGGATAGATCTTATTCCACTGTAGTTTCCTTTCTGAGAAGGCTCTAGCTGGGTCATACATAGCATCCAAATAAGACTAAGGACTATGTAATGGCAAAAATGCTGCTTGGAGTCTCCAAATTATGGAACTTTAGAGCTGGAAAGAGACCTTGGGGTTCTATAGAAAAGCAAGAATATTGAATTAGGAATGAGAAATCCTGAGTCCTCTAATCCCAGCTCTACCACTTGCTAACTATGTGACTCCTAGCAAGTGACTTCCCCTATGTTAGCCTCAGTTTCCATAGCTGTAAAATGAGTTTAGACTAGATGACGTCTGAAGTTTCCTCCAGTTTTGTAGCTATTATCCTGAGTCAGAAGAAAGCTGGATTTGAATCCTGGTTGTGATATTTTGTTATCGTTGCTATTGTTGCCGTTCAATTGTTTCAGTCGTGTCTGACTCTTCGTGACCCCATTTGGGGTTTTCTTGGCAAAGATACTGGAGTGGTTTGCCATTTCATTCTCCAGCTCATTTCACAGATGAGGAAACTGAGGCAAATAGGGTTAAATGACTTGCCCAGGGTCACACAGCTACTAAGTGTCTCAGGCCAGGGCTGAATTCAGGAAGATGAGTCTTTCTAATTTCAGGTCTGGCACTCTATATGCTGCACCATGTAGCTGTCCCATTGTGATACTAGCTGTGTAACCCTAGGAATGTCATTTTAACATCCTTAATCCTCAATTTCTGCATCTGTTAAGTGGAAATTATAATGCTTATATAATCTACCTTGCAGAGTTATGGCAAGGAAAGCGATTTATAAAACTTGGATTACTATGTAAATGAGTGATTATTAGCTAGTAATCTCTTCACCCTGAGAAATAAGAGGTTGTTCCTGTAGTTTGCCTGTGATCACTCCAGGATGACAACTGTTCCACCACTATTTCACATTGGGTGGGATGCCTGTGGAAGATTTGGAAGAATAGATGATTAGAGCTGCACAGGATGAGAGGGCCTGGAAGAGAGGTGAGCTCTGTCATTGCAGAGAGTATGTGTAGCTGATAACAATAACAGATCAACTCTCTTAACTTCTCTGGGCCTCAGTTTCCCCATCTGTAAAATAAGGGGGTTGGACCCCGTGACCTCTTAGGTCCAGTCTAGCTACAAATCTATGATGCAATGATCCTTCAAGGTATCAACATGAGAAATCATCTCCAAGGTACTCCAAATCCTACTGCTGGATCTGTCCCAGATCTTGAAAATCTGTCATCAGAAAATCATTCCTTGGAGTCCACTGGGATGCATGTCTCCCTGGAAAAAGGTAATAGCATCAGTATTATCAGCTATTCCTTTAGAAAGGTTCAATCAGTCACGCATATTCACAGAATGATAGAATTTCATGACATATGGAACATGAAAGAGTTACCTGGAGAGAAGTACACCTTTGGGGTGACAATAGCAGGATGAAATGTATCCAAGACAAATTTTGCTAATTTCCCCTTTTTTTTTTTTCTTTGGAGTCAGCCTGGAGTCTGATCATATTAGTAAAAGGACCTGACATACCTATTAAGTTACAGTCATAGAGCCAAAGTTGGAAGACACGGAGTCTCCCCTCTCATTTCACAGATGAGGAAACTGAGGCCCAGGGAGGCTTAAGTAACTTGCCTATAGTCATAGGATCATAGAGCTAGAGCCAGAATGCACCTTAGTGGCCATCTAATCCAAACCTCTCGTTTTACAGATAAGGTCACAGAGAGAGTAAGCAGGCACCCTGCTCCAAGCACTAGTACCTCACTGTACACAGTTTGATGCACAGATCAGGCTGTCTGGGCTCCTTAGAACCTTCTTGGCTCATACATCTAGGGATCATTAAAAAAAATGCCTTCATTAAGACACAGATAGTAATCATAACTGTGAATGTGAATGGGATGAATTCTCCTATAAAATGGAAACAGATAGCAGGATGGATTAAAAACCATAATGCTACGATATGTTGTTTATAGCAAACACATTTGAAACAGAGGGATACGCAGAGGATAAAGGTAAAAGACTGGAGTACAATATATTATGCTTCAGCTGAAGTAAAAAAAACAAAACAAAAACAAAACAGAGGTAGCAATCCCGATCTCAGACAAAGCAAAAACAAAAATAGATCTTATCAAAAGACATAAGAAGGAAAATACATCCTGCTAAAAGGTACCATAAGGATTGAAGTAATATCATTATTAAACATATATGCCCCAAGTAGTATAGCATCCAAATTCTTAGAGGAGAAGTTTATGGAATTACAAGAAGAAACAGACAGCAAACCTATACTAGTGGGGGACCTCAACTTCCTCCTCTCTGAAGTATATAAATCTAACCACAAAATAAATAAGAAAGAAGTTAAGGAGGTGAATAGAATTTTAGAAAAGTTAGATATGGTGGACCCCTGGAGAAAATTGAATGGGAATAGAAAGGAATGTGCTTTTGTTTCTTAGTGGTACATGGCAGTTATACAAAATTGGACTATGTAGTAGTGCCTAAAAACCTCACAATCCAATGCAGAAAGACAGAAACATTAAATGCATCCTTTTTAGATCATGCAATAAAAATTATATGTAATAAAAGGTCATGGAAAGATAGACCAAAAATTAATTGGAAACTAAATAATCTAATCCTAAAGAATGAATGGGTCAAACGACACATCATAGAAACAATCAAGAACTTCATCCGAGAGAATGACAATAAGGAGACAACATACCAAAACTTAGGGGATGCAGCAAAAGCAGTTGTTAGGGGAAGTTTTATATCTCTAAATGCTTACATGAATAAAATAGAGAAAGAATAAAATAGAGATAAATGAATTGGGCATACAACTAAAAAAAATCTAGAAAAAGAACAAATTAAAAATTCCCAATTAAATGCCACATTAGAAACACTGAAAATGAAAGGAAAGGTTAATAAAATTGAAATTAAGAAAACTATTGAACTAATAAAACTAAGAGGTTGGTTTATGAAAAAAACCAATAAAATAGATAAACCTTTGGTTAATTTAATTTTAAAAAAAAAGAAAGAAGAAAACCAAATTACTAGCATCAACAAATGAAAAGAGTGATTTCACCACCAGTGAAGAGGAAATTAAAGCAATAATTAGGAACTATTTTGCTCAATTGTATGCTAATAAATTTGACAATCTTAGTGAAATGGATGAATATTTACAAAAATATAAATTTCCCAGATTAACAGAAAAGGAAGTAAAATACTTAAATAACCCAATCTCAGAAAAAGAAATTGAACAAGCCATCAATGATTTCCCTAGGGAAAAAAAATCTGCAGGGACAGATGGATTTACAAGCAATTTCTATCAAACATTTAATAGTCTAATACTATATAGGCTATTTGGGAAAATAGGCAAAGAAGGATTCTTACCAAATTCTTTTTTATGATATAAATATGGTGCTGATACCTAAACTGGAAGAAAAGTTAAAACAGAGAAAGAAAATTATAGACCAATTCCCCTAATGAGTATGGATGCAAAAAATTTAAATAAAATATTAGCGAATAGATTACAACAATTTATCATGAAAATAACACACTATGGCCAGGTAGGATTTATACCAGGAATGCAGGGCTGGTACAATATTAGGAAAACTATCAGCATAATTGATCATATCAACAACAAAACTAACAGAAACCATATGATCATCTCAATAGATGCAGAAAAAGCTTCTGACAAAATACAATACCCATTCCTATTAAAAACACTAGAGAATGTAGGAATAAATGGAGTCTTCCTTAAAATGATTAGTAATATCTACTTAAACTTTCAGTGAGTATCATATGTAATGGGAATAAGCTAGAAGCATTTCCAATAAGATCAGGGGTGAAACAAGGATGTCCATTATCACCACTGTTGTTTAATATGGTACTAGAAACATTAATTTTAGCAATAAGAGAAGAAAAAGAAATTGAAGGTATTAGAATAGGCAAAGAAGAAACAAAGCTATCACTCTTTGCAGATGATATGATATATTTAGAGAATCCTAGAGAATCAACTAAAAAATTACTTGAAATAATAAACAACTTTAGCAAAGTTGCAGGATATAAAATAAACCCACATAAATCATTGGCATTTCTATATATTAGCAACAAAGTCCAACAGCAAGAGATAGAAAGAGAAATTCCATTTAAAGTTACTGTAGACATTATAAAATATTTGGAGTCTAACTGCCAAAACAAACCCAGGAACTATATGAACACAATTACAAAACATTTTCACACAAATAAAGCTAGATCTAAATAATTGAAAAAATATCAGTTGCTCATGGTTAGGCCTAGCTAATATAATAAAAATGACAACTCTACTTAAGTTAATTTACTTATTCAGTGTCATATCAATCAAACTATCAAAAATTATTTTATAGACCTAGAAAAATAATAACAAGATTCATTTAGAAGAACAAAAGTTCCAGAATATCAAAGAAACTTATGAAAAATAATGCTAGGGAAGGTGGCCTAGCCATTCCAAATCTTAAATTGTATTATAAAGCAGCAATCATCAAAACTACTTGTCACTGGCTAAGAAATAGAGTTGTGGATCAGTGGAATAGGTTAGGTAGGCAAGAGACAACTATGACTATAGTAATCTACTGTTTGATAAACCTAATGACCCCAGCTTCTGGGATAAGAACTCACTGTTTGACAAAAACTGCTGGGAAAACTGGAAAAGAACATGGCAGAAACCAGGAAGAACAGACCAAAATCTCACACCACATACCGAAATAAAGTTAAAATGGGTACATGATTTAGATATAAAGGTGATACTATAAGCAAACTGGGAGAATAAAGAATAGTTTACCTGTCATATTTATGGAGAACAGAAGCATGACCAAACAAGAGACAGAGAACATTATGAAATACAGAATGGATAATTTTGATTACATTAAAATTGAAAAGTTTTTGCACAAAGAAAGTCAATGCAACCAAGATTAGGAGGGAAGTAAGAATAATGGAAAATAGTTTTTACAATCAGTATCTCTGATAAGGGTCTCATTTCTAAAATATATGAAGAACTAAGTCAAATTTGTAAGAACACAAGTCATTCCCCAATTGATAAATGGTCAAAGGATATGAACAGGCAGTTTTCAGATTAAGAAATTAAAGCCATCTATAGTCATGTGAAAAAATGCTCTAAATCACTATTGATTAGAGAAATGCAAATCAAAACAACTCTCAGGTACCACATCACACCTATCAGATTGGCTAAAATGACAAAACAGGAAAATGATAAATGTTGGAGAAGATGTGGGAAAACTGGAACATGAATGCATTGTTGGTGGAGTTGTGAAGTGATCCAATGTTTTTGGAGGGCAGTTTGGAACTATGCCCAAAGGACTGTAAAAATGTGCATACCCTTTGACCTAACAACAGCACTTCTAGGGCTGTATCCCAAAGAGATCATAAAATGGGAAAAAGGACCCACATGTACAAAAATATTTATAGCAGCTCTTTCTATGGTGGCAAAGAATTGGAAATTGAGAGGATGCCCATCCATTGGAGAATGGCTGAACAAGTTGTGGTATATGAATGTAATGGAATACTATTGTGGTATAAGAAATGATGAGCAAACAAACTTCAAAAAAACCTGGAAAGACTTCTACGGACTGATGCTGAGTGAAGTGAGCAGAACCAGGAGAATGTTGTACGTAAGAACAGCCACACTGTGCAATGACTAACTTTGATAGACTTAGTTCTTCTCAGCAATGCAAGGAGCTAAGACATCTCCAAAAGCCTCATGATGGAACATGCTATCTGCATGCAGAGAAAGAACTATGGAGTTTGAATGTATATTGAAGCATACTATTTGCTCTTTTTTTTCTTCTGTTTTGTTTTTTTCTTTCTTGTGGTTCCTTCTATTGGTTCTAATTCTTCTTTACAATATGACTAATGTGAAAATGTGTTTCATAAAATGTTTATGTAGAGCCTGTATCAGATTGCACACTGTCTTGGGGAGGAAGGGGGAGAAAATTTAAAACTCAAAAGCTTGTAGAAGTGATTGTGAAAACTAAAAATAAATTAACTCATTTTAAAAATGCCTTCATCATTATTATTATTGTTTATTTCACTCTGCCTTCAAGCCTGGGGCTGCAAAGTCTCTCTCAGAAGGACTGCCCCATACATGATTTACATATACTTTTTAATCAGAAACAAAAGTATATTAACAAAATATTTCTTCTCCTCCTCACCCCTCAGGAGAGACAAGCTGAAATTGCTCATTAGTTGTTTTTATAGGCACAGGAAGCTGGGAATTGTTTGGCTTCTTTCTGCCAGGAATGATTATTGATGTCTCTGAGCTGCACAGGTGAACAAGCCATGGTGAACAGGAAGAGAAATGTTCTAGATCCATGGAACCTTGAATGGGTGAGGATTCCAAATCTAGTGAGGTTATCACGGTAGGATTGTCCCTATTTTTACTGATGGGGAAACTGAGGCCAAAGACCATACCAGATGTAAAAATGAATGACAGATAAACACATAAGCCAACTTTCTTACAACAATAAGATTGAACCACACTTAGAAAATGAGAATCTTGTGTAGGACAATGGCCTTGAGTCCTTGTTATGAGAAAATTTATATAATAATGGTAATTATTATAATCATACAATCATTTAATAATGATATAATATCACTACTGTTATAATACTTGTTATGTGATAATAGTTATTATTATTATTACAACAGTAATGACATTATATAACACTTTAAGGTCTGCAAAACACTCTACATAGGCAATCTCTGTTGGTCCCCACAATGCTGTGAGGGAAGTTCTGTTATTATGTCCATTTTATAGATGAAACTAAAGTCTGGGAGAGGGGACGTTTCTTGTTCAGGGTCCCACAGGCAGTGTCTGAGGTATGCTTTGAACTTCCTGACTCCAAGCCTGATGCATTATCCTATGTACCACCTCGGAAGTGGGAATATTTAACCTGGAGAAGAGAAAATTTGGGGGTCAGGAGGTTTGAGGGGAAGGACATGTCATGCGCAAGAAGGATTAGGCTTGTTTTTTTTTTTTTCTGGCCCCATATTGTCAAATGAGATAATAATTGGAAAGCACAATGCTTGGCACATAGAAGGCACTGGATAAATGTCTTCCCTGGAGAAGGGAAGTGGGAATAATCAGTGGAAGCTGGAAAGATGCAATTTGAGGCTTGATTGTCAAGGAAAAACAAACAATAACATTAGCTACAACAAATCCCTTTGAGCTAGCTCAAGCAAAACGGGCTGCTTGGAGAAGTGGGAGGTTCCCCTACTTTGAAAGTCTTTACCAGAGGCTGGATAACCACTTATTAGGTGCTATATTAGAGCAGGTATCTTTTCATGTATGGGTTGAGCTAAATGGCCTTCTAAAGTAAAACTGGACTTCTGACTCTCAAATTCTTTAATCGTGGCAGTTGGGGGAAGTGACCTAAGTCTAGGTGGGATGCAAAGAACCCTGAAAAGCTCCCCATATTCTTTCTCACCTCTCCTGTGACCATTTCATTTCTTTTGCCTTGACCTGGAATTGCCACTGGAATGGATTGAACCACAAAGTTCTGGCCCTTGTCTCCACAAAGCCCTGCTTGAAATGAACATCTATTACCTGGGAGTTGACCTCTGGGCCCCTCCCATTCCCAGAAAAGCTTCCTATTCATTCATCAAATTAGTTAGATGACAGATGGGATCCTAACAGCATGAGAGGCAGGGCAAGGCAGTTTCCATTGGCAGAGAGGGAGTAGCTCAGAGAGATGATACATGGGTGGCAGCAATGGCTGAAAGACCTTCAAGGCCTCCCTGAAAGGGTGTCCAGGATGATTTGCCATTTTGTTTAAGGTAGCAACTGTCTTCTCAATAGTTGGGATAGCTGAGCTCGACCTGTTGAATTGCCCATGCTCTCTCTTTCTTCTCTACCCTTTGACTTGCTAAGTCCTAGAGATTAATTGAACCTACATGGAGCAAGCTGGCCTTAGGGACAGGGATGGAGAAGCTAGCTCCAACCCACTCAAAAGTCTTCAGGATCTAATAGATCACTTCTTAGTACAAAAAGCTAAATCTAAGGCATCATTTTCTAGCTGGTTGAGCAGAGGATGCTTGTAGATATTTTGTGGGAGCAGTGGTGTCAAATTCAAGCTGAATTGGGAGCCATTAAATCATATAGGAGGATGTCTACTTATTATGTATTGACTTAGAAAACCACACATTAAAATTATGTATTTTATTGTATTTTATTTAGTTTTTTAAGTATTTATTTCCCAATTACATTTTAATTTAATTTGGGCCACAATTGGGAGTGTTGTTGGCCAAATGTGACTGGCCTTCAGGCCTTGCATTTAACACCTCTGTTCTCAGACACCTTTTAACTCTAAGATTCAGCCAGTTTGAATAACCAAGAGTTAATCTATTAAGTGTCTACTGTGTACCGAGAGCACAGCGGCAGGTGTTGGCAGAGAGCAATGGTGTCTTTAAGACTTAGTTCCTGCCTTCATGTAGCTTCTACTCTAGAAGGGGAATGAGACAGATACAAATAGCTTTAACAACAAATAATACCCTGTAAGTATATCAGAGTGTTGCAAAGAACGTGTTAGGAAGTCATTAATGACTGTGGGGTTTTAGGGAGAAAGTAGCACAGGTTTTAAAAGACAAGAAGGAATTAAAGCAGATAAGAAAGGGGTGAGGGGACACTCAGGGCATAAGCATCAGTGTGAGCAAAGGCAGGGAGGTGGGAAACTACATAGTAAGTCAATCAAGAAGCCAAAAGGCATTATTAAGCTTCTGTTATGTGCTAGGCACTAGGGAAACAAAAATAATAACAAACAAGGCCCTGACATTTTATAAAGGATTACTTTCTGGGAAAGAGAAGGGGGGGATATTGGGAAATACAGCTATTACAACAAACAAATATTATAAATTTTAAAAAGTAAAACAGGTCCTGCTCTCATGGAGCTTACATTTGATTGGGGAATATATCATACATATTTAAGAATGTACAAAATACATATATGGGCAGCTAAGTGGTACAGTGGATAGAGTGCTGGGCCTAGAGTTATGAAGACCTGAATTCAAATCTGGCCTCAGACATTTACTAGCTGTGTCACCCTGGGCAAGTCATTTTACCCTGTATGCCTCAGTTTCCTTATCTGTAAAATGATCTAGAGAAGGAAATGGCAAAATCACTCCAGTATCTTTGCCTAGAAAACCCATAATGGGGTCACGAAGAAATCACTGAAAAACAAAACATCACCAACAAGCATCAAATTGTGGAAGGCTTTGAATGACAGGCTAAAATGGTTTGAGCCAAGGTCACTCAGCATGCTGGATTTGAACTCAGGTCTTTCTGACTCCAGGCCTGGCATTTTATCGACTATGATACCTACTTGAGAAAGTTGAACTATGTAAGACTTTAAGGTTCCTTCTAGCTCTAACCTTATAATCCTGTGACTCTTTATAAGTCAAGGGAGGAGAGGGTAACCAGAAAAATGGGTTTAGTAAGCAATATCAAACAATGCAAAGAAGTGTAAGAGGAAGACTAATAATTTCTGAATGCTTCTGTCAAGTGTTAAGAGCTACTTCCCTCCTTCTTACTTCCCCCACCGTTACCTTGCATCCTAGGTGGATTCCAGAGCACCTAGATTCCTTCTGTCCCTGCCCCCCACCCAGAAGCAAACAGGGCTTTGGCTATCAATCTATTTTCTGTCAAGCAGAGCTGACTCTGGACTGAACAGCAGGGGAATGGTCATGGAAGGAGAGAAGGGGAGATGTGGAGAGTGGAGATTCAGGAGTGGTAATGGAAGCACTGAGGGGCCTTGGGAGCCAGTCACCCATCTCAAAATGCTAGCAAACGGTGAGTCCACAAATGATGGTGTAACGCTCCCTAGAGGAGTAGGTAATTAAAACACAATTAACCTCAGTAAACTTCACTCTGAAGTCATGGCTAGGGCAGCAAAAGACTCAAGGATCATTAAACAGGAGGGCAGTAGCTAATGCCAAGGAAGCAGCAGGTGCTTCGGTCTTCATAGCTGGCCTCATATGTAGGCAGGATATGTGGCTACCTGCTTGGGAGGCCTGGGAGGCCCATCTACCCGAAAAATCTCCATTTTTTGGTGATGTACATGCAACTAGAAAACATAGGGTGCAAAAATCTCCAAATATTTATTATGATGTAGGAAACAATAATAACCTACCTTTTCCCCACTTACTTCCTGCTATGGACCCTCCCTCCTCACCAGCCATAGAGTATAAACATCAATGGGTATAATCTGTAGAACAGGAGGTCTTGATATGCTTTGTGCAATGGATTGCTCTGACAGTCTGATGAAGCCTACTGACTTCTCAGAAGGCTTTTTTAATGCAAAAAATGAAGTATATAGGATTGCAAAAGGAAATAATTATTTTGCAATGAAGATATATATTTTTCCCAATCAAGTCATGAATGCCTGGAATCTATCCATGGACCCCAAGTTAAGAATGGCTGCTCTAGCCAACCCCTTCATTTTACACATCAGAAAACTTAGACCCACAGAGTGGAGGAGTCTTGCCTCAAGGTTGGAACTAGAACCTGAGCCTCCTGGATCCCAGTTCAAGTATATTGCTATCCCCTTGGCCTGCATCTCCTTCCAGTCAAGGACTTCTTATCTGTCTGACAGCTGAGGAAGGGGAGGAGTAGGAAGGTCCAAGAGATGCAATGCTGAAATTCCAGCAATAATTCTGGGGCTGATCCACCCCAGAGCCTCATGTTGTATCTCCATTCCCCTTTTCTAGGATAACTGAAACAAGACAACCAAGAAGGTTGGCTTTCTTTCTTTGGTGAACATTGAATCTACTCAGGCCAGATGACGATCAGAGCTCTTCTAGAAGAGGTTAATGGACAAAGACTTCTCAGCTTGCTTTGTCACCAGTCTCCATTCCAAGGTCTGATCGTAACCCCCTATGCTGTTCTTATTTTGTTATTATTTTAAAATAATATTGTATTTTTCCTAATTACATTGAAAGATGATTTTTAAGGCAATTGGGGTTAAGTGACTTGCCAGGGTCACACAGCTAAGTGAGTGTTATGTGTCTGAGGCAGAATTTGAACTCAGGTCCTGACTCCTGGGCTGATGCTCTATGCACTGCGCCACCAAGCTGCCTCTGAAAGACAATTTTTAACATTCATTTTTCAAAATTTTGAGTTCCAAATTCTCTCCCTCCTTTCTCCCATCCCCCCTCAGTGAGTAGTTTGATCAACAATACTGTTCTTTTTTTGGAGGGGGGGGCAATGGGGTTAAGTGACTTGCCCAGGGTCACACAGCTGGCAAGTGTTATGTGTCTGAGGTCGGATTTGAACTCAGGTCCTCCTGAATCCAGGGCTGGTACTGTATCTACTGCACTGCCTAGCTGCCCCAACAATACTGTTCTTAAAGGAGAATGAGTACATATAATTTTACGGAGAAAGTCACTCCCCTATCACTGTGTCAGATCTTTGCTCACTCATCATGGGGCTCAGGAGAGTGATAAGAAGCGATAAGACCTACAGTGAAGCGTGCAAATTAATTCAATTTAAGAAACACTTACTAGAGCCTATTATCTGCCAGATACTACTCTAGGTATTCCTGGTTGAAAGACAAAAATGAAATTTGTGCTTGCCCTCAAGCAAGTTAGATCCTATTGGGCAGAAATACAATGTAGTTACTGATAATTAAATTGAAAACCTAGGCAAAGTAAATTGAAAGGTAATCTGGGGAGGGGGATGGTATAGGGAATGCTAACAACTTTGATGATAAGGAATGTTTAGGAATTAGGAATGATTAGGAATGAAAGCTATGCAGATGGTAAGTGGGTAGAGTGGAGAGATTGGAGAGAATAATTGGGAGATTATCATAGTAGCCCAAGCTAGAAAGAATGAGGGCATGGACCAAGGTAGTAACTATGTGGGTAGAGAGGAGTAGAGATGTTGTAGAAATAGAATCAATGAAACTTGATGACTAATGGGATCTGGAGTGGGAGGTGGGGGATGAGTGAGAGTAAGGAATGAAGAATGACACCAAGGTTTTGAACCTGGGTGACTTGAAGAATAGTGGTTCCCTTGACAGAAATTGGGAAGTTGAAATAATGGGTGGGTTTATGGGAAAGGCAATGAAATTCAGGAGTCTATTTGATATCCAGGTAGACATCATTATCAGGGCAGGTGACTTAGAGTGAATCACCCATTGGATGGGGAGATGCAACCCTGGTGAAGACCAGCCATTGGCACGATGCTGAACAGTTCTCTCCTCATCCCCAGTCTTCAGTCTCTCTCCATTGGCCAACATGTATCTCATTTCTCCAGTCACCCTGTTTATTCTGTTTCCAACTCTGACACATTTAGGGATTTCATTACCCCTCCCAGGAGAGTTTGCATTTAAAAAAAGGACCTGACTAAAGAATGGGGAAATGGAGGTTCTAACCCAGCCCTGCCACTAGCATGCTGTGTGAAATAGAACAAATCACAGCCTGCTTTCTACCTGACTTTCTTTTTTGGCAAAAATGAAAACATGGTGTTAATAATGCTTTGAAAGCACTTTGTAAACCTTAAGGAGCTATTTGTATAGAAATGGGTTATTATAATTCTTTTTTGCTACCTTTATCACATGGTTGTAGTGAGGAAAATGTTGTGACAACATCCAAGTCTGGTAGAGGTGGGAGTTGCCATTAGGCTTACTTTAAGGATGAGGGGACTAGCCCATATGGCTCCTTCCTTACTTGAAGCTGTAGCATCCTATATTTCTGTTCTTTTATCCCACCTCTTTTATTCCTTTTTTAAAATTAATTAATTAATTTTTAGTTTTCAACATTCACTTCCACAAGATTTTGAGTTCCAAATTTTCTCCCCATCTTGTTCCTCCATCAACCCCAAGACAGTGTGCATTCTGAATACCCTTTCCCCTAATCTGCCCTCCTTTATATTCCCCCCCTCCTCTTATCCCCTTCCTCTTTACAGTTCTGTTCTTGAGAGCATTGGTTGTCTCATTTCCGTGTTTGTAGCCCCAGCATCCAGGCACAGTGCTCTGTATATAGGGACAGGAAAACAGGAGTTTTCAATGGGAGAAGGAACTCCCAGATGTGGAAACTCCTTCTAGCAATGCAGATCAGCAACTTCTGTACAACTGAGGGCTTAGAGTTTCCTAGAATAATGGAAGAGGGCTCAAACCCCAGTCTTCCTGGCTCTGAGACTGGCTCTCTAGCCAGTATGCTATATTGGTTTTAAAAAAAGGAGTCCCTTCCCTCCCCCCACCCCAGACATCATTCTCCTTTCCTTAAGGTGGCAGCTCTAGGCATTGTACTGAGGCCAAATGGGCAGAGTAATCAAATTACCCAGGCCTATTTCTTGTGACTTCCAGGATATAGAGATTGATAGGAGGAAGCAAACTCGGATTCTCTGGAGTGAGGAGGAGGAGGGGAAGGGATAGTTCTTGATATGTATGGCTAAAATTTGTTCCTGGGGGAGAGACAGAGAGACAGAGACAGAAAGACAGAGAGAGAGAGAGAGGCAGAGATACAGAGAGACAGGTACAGAAAGAGGAGAGAGAGAGAGACAGAGACAGACAGAGACAGAGAGACAGGGATAGAAAGAGAAGAGAGAGACAGAGACAGAGAGAGACAGGGACAGAAAGAGAAGAGAGATAGACAGAGATAGAGAGAGGCAGAGATACAGAGAGACAGGTACAGAAAGAGAAGAGAAACAGAAAGATGCAGAAAGACAGAGAGACAGGGACAGAAAGAGAAGAGAAGAGAGAGAGAGAGAGAGAGAGAGAGAGAGAGAGAGAGAGAGAGAGAGCTATATAGATAGAGAGATAGAAAGGGATAATTAAGTAGGTAGATAATCAGGCAAATATATAGTATGGTTGATGGATAATTAGATAGCTATATAGATAGATAATGGGGCAGATAATTAAATAGCTAGGTAGATGACAGATAAAGCAGTAGACAGATAATTAAATATATATAGAGATTAGGTGGATAGTTAATTAGATAAATAATTATAGGTAGATAATATAGATAGATGATAAAGAGAAAAGAAGGAGGAAAAGGAGGAAGGAAGGAAGGAAGGAAGGAAGGAAGGAAGGAAGGAAAAAAGGGAGATAATATATTAAGTGTTTGCTATTTGCTAAGCCCTGAGCTTAGCATGGAGGATGCATATAAAAACAAACAAACTAGTCTCTGCCCTCAAGGAGCTTATAATCTAATGGGGAAAGACGACACATAAAGGGATGCCATGTAGAAAAAGAGGTGGGCAAAGCCTTGGTGGGAAGATTGGCATAAGCGGCTTTCATGGGTCAGAGAGGTCCAGGACAAATTGATCTGTATCAAATAGGTCATAATAGGCTTTATTTCTCCAAGGACTGGGGCTCTCTGAATATCAAGCAGCTGACAGTCTGTGCTCCCACCACAGTCCAAATCGATGAGCAAGAAAGACCCACTCAGACCCTGGCAGGGAGCACGTTGCTGGAATCTGTGAGAGCTCCCTGCCGCCTCTCTCTAAAGAGCCCCTTATGGGAAGGGAAATGTACTCTTGTCAGTATTGAATTTCCCTGGAAGATTTATGACCTAATTTAAAGTTATGGGGCTTTTATTAATTATAATAAACACCAATTTCATTACACTTCAGCTTCCAAAAGAAATTACAGGCTATGCAAGGGAAATAAAATGTTAGTTTTGTGCTAATGCCAGGCGCTCATTAACCACTTATGAACCAAGCCGCCTATCACAAAGATATGTAGGGCAGACAGGCTTTGGGCTGAAAAACACAGTGTGATGTTTCTATGCTTATCACCTACCCCCATTAGAGCTACCTGTGGCAGTCCCTTTACAGTTACTTGCCATAGCACCTAGAGCCTATAGCAGCCTCACTTAGGAGACTTAGTTCCTCAGGCACTTGCAAGGTACAGAACTCTTTGAAATCCTTAGCATATAGAATTACAAATTCAGAGCTTGAGAGGTCATCAAGTCTAACCCTGTCTCTTTACAGATAAGGAAACTGAGGCATAAAAAACTTGCCCAGGGTCACATGGCTTTGACGCATCTAAACTGAGATTTGAACTCAAGTCCTCATGACTCCATGGTGAGTAGTGAGTGAAGCTGTTTGAAGGCATTTTATGCAAGGCACCATCCTCCCACTCAGGCAAGTTATCCTCCAGCCAGAATAGACTATCTGCTGACCCAAGAATATGCCTCATTATTTTCTACCTCTGGGCCTTTGCTCATGCCATTCCTTCTGCCACAAATGCCTTTTCCATCCATAAAGATCTAGTTATCCAAATAAATTCATTCTTCATAGCATCTGACACATAGTAGGGGCATAATAAAGGCTTGTGCTTTGATTCAATTTTGAATTCTGGAATTTAAGAGCTGGCTAGAAACTCAGCAGTCATCTAATCTAACCCATGCCTGAAAAATCATCTCCACTCCAATATATCTAAGTGGTAAACCACTTACCTCTTGAGGTACCTCAGTCTACTAAAATGTCATCCTATTTG
Source organism: Vombatus ursinus (assembly GCF_900497805.2). Classification (NCBI taxonomy): domain Eukaryota; kingdom Metazoa; phylum Chordata; class Mammalia; order Diprotodontia; family Vombatidae; genus Vombatus; species Vombatus ursinus. Next base: position 31,003,380 of record NW_020954546.1, read on the forward strand.
TTCTTCTCTTTGGGACCAAGCAAAATAATTTTCACAGTAGTTGAACCCAGACACCCTGCCTACCCTGAGAAGAAGGAGGAGTCCCAGTCAGTTTAATCGACAAACATATATTAAGGATTTATTACATGCCAAGTGCTGGCTGTATGTCTATAAAAAAGAACAAAAACAGTGCCTACCATCAGGGAACTTACATCCAATAGGGGAGACAAAAATAAAAATGACTAAGTATTTTTTTTTTTGGTGAAGCAATTGGGGTTAAGTGACTTGCCCAGGGTCACACAGCTAGTGAGTGTACTGAGGCCAGATTTGAACTCAGATCCTTGAATCCAGGGCCAGTGCTCTATCCACTGTGCCACCTAGCTGCCCAAAAATAACTAAGTATTTATAAGAGATATGCAGAGCAGATAGAAGGCAATCTCTGAGAGGAAGGCACTGATAACCAAGAAAAACCTCCTACAGAAGGTGAAATTTGAATTGAGTTTGAAGGAAGCCCAGATACTAAGAGGCAGAGGTGAGAATGAAAAGCATTCACTCTGGTTATAGGAGGCAGCTAGTACAGAGACACAGAGATGGGCAATGGAGTGCCATATGCTGAGAACAATAAATAGGCAACAGGTAGATTGTGTACTGTGTGGAGGGGATTCAAGTGTAAGAAGCCTGGAAATATAGGAAGTGGGAAGAATGCAAAGAGCTTCAAACATTAAAAAACTTGATATGTGAATCTCAGAGTAAAAGTGAGTCACAGGTGTTTATTGAGGGTGTATGTGACTCAGTCAGACTTCGGCTTCAGGAAAATCACTTTGGCAGATACATGGAGGCTTGATTGATTGATATGGGGAGGGACATGAGGCTGGAGGTCAGTCATGAGTTACTGCAATAACCTAGGTGAGGAGTAATGAATGCCTGAGCTAGGGTGGTAGCTCTGAACAGAAAAAAGGGGACATACATCAGAGATGTATTTGAGGATAACGCTGAAGGATGATGGAGGATAAAATTGAAGTTGTGAGCCTTGGTGACTGAAAGAATACTGGCGACCTCTGAAGTAACAGGATAATTCAGAAAAGTAGAAGGTTGGGGTGGGGAGAGCACAGGAGAGAATGAGTTTTGTTTTGGAAATGTTGAGTGTGAGATACTTAAAGAGCATCCACTTTGAGATATACATAAGGCAGAACTAAACCTCAAGAGAAAGGTTGGGGCCAGATCTTTGGATCTGCTAATCACTCCTGGACCCATGGGAGCTGCTGAGATTACCAAATGAGATAGCATAGAGGGATAAAAGAAGAGGGAATAGAACAGAGCTGTGAGGGATATCCATGGTTAAGCAGCATGATATGGATGAATACCCAGCAGAAGAGGAGTGGTCAGATAGTTAGGAGGTGAACCAGGAGAGATCAGTGCCAGGAAAACCTAGAGAGGAGAGAGTTTCCAGGAGGAGATGTGTCAAAGATTGCAGAGAGGTCAAGAAGGATAAGGAATGAGAAAAATCCACTGGATTTATCCATTAAGAGACCATTGGTTACTTTGGAGATGGCAGCTTCAATTGAATGATGACTCCAGAAGTCAGACTGTAGGGTTATGAAGAGAGTGAGAGGAGAGGGATTGGAGACAACCATTGGGGTTCTCCCTAAGGGTGTCTCCACACACGTAATCCAGGTTATATTCCTTCAGATTCTTTCAGATAGTTCTCATGTCCACCATTCTTCTCTTCTTTGGGTTAAACATTCCCATTTCCTTCAGTTGGAAAACAACAGAAATGAACAGATTGTTGGAACAGTTAGATTCACAATATTTATGGAATCTTCTTTAAGAGAATATTTAAAAACATACATATTTCTCAGCATCACATGGTATCTCTAAAAATGGACATGTGCTAATTCACAGAGAAATTACAAATAAATGTTAAAAGGCAGATACATTAAACACACATTTTATAGACTATCTACAAAATTGTAATTAATAAAAAGAACAAAAACAAAAGATACACATCTAAATGGAAACTTAATAATGACATATTGAATAATGAGTGGGTTAGAAGAAAAAAAATCATAGAAACACTTAACAATTATATTAAAGAGAACAGTAACAATGAGACAACATATCAAAATTTTGAAGATTTAGCTAAAGCAGTCCTCAGAGGGAAAATTATATCTCTGAGACCATATATTAACAAAATAGAGAAAGATGATTAATGAACTGAGTATGCAATTTTTAAATGTAGAGCCAACAAGTCTACAATAAGTAAATGAAAAGAAATCTTGAAAATCAGAGGAAATTATAAAACTAAAAGCTAATTCTTTGAAAAGATTATTAAAAATAAATAAGCCTTTAGCATATTAGCAAAAAAAAAAGCAAAAAATCAAAGGTAAATTCACAATAAACTAAGAAGAAATCAAAATAATGCTATACATGATTATACAATAGCAAAACAGATTTTTAAAGAGAATAGATTAGCTAGAAAAGATAAAACACCCAGGTAACAAGAATATGAAAAAGAAATACTAAATGATCTGAGAAAGTAAAATTGAATAGTCATAAAGAAATCACCAAGGAAGGTAGAAGTGTGTCCAGATGTTTTTACAGTGCATTTTTCAATGTTTAAGAAAAAAATAGTACTTATTCTACAGACATTCTTTTCAATAATTGAGAAAAAGTACCCTATCACACTCCTTTCATGAGATAAATATGACCCTAAGACCTAAATCAAGGAGAGATAAATCAGAGAAAGAGACCAATAGACCAATAATGCTAATGAATATTGATGCAAAGAATTAAAATAAAGTCCTAGCAAAAAGATTACACCAATATTTTCAACAAATTATTCACTATGATCAAGCTGGATTTTTACTAGGAATGCAAAAATTAATCAGCATTAGGAAAATGATTAACATATTTAGTCACATTAAAAACCAAAACAACCTAAACCATATGATTATATCAATAGATACAGAAAAAGTAAAAACCTTTAACAAAATATAGTGCTTGGTTATGCTAAAAACCATAAATTTCAAAGAGTTGTTTGCGTAGGCCAGTCCATCAAGAAGCATGTATTAAGTGCCTACTATACACACTGTTATACTGTATATTATGTTATACTGTATATACTATATGTTATACTGTATCTACTATATACACTATATATATACTATATACACTGTTAGGCATTCAGGATACAAAGATAAAAAGTAAAATAATTCCTACCATCAAAGAGTTTATATTTTATTAGAGGACATATAGGCACATACAAAAAAATAGGGACAGGGAAACAATCTCTATACACAAAGCATACACAAGATAAATACAAAGCAATTTTTTTTTTTTGGTGGAAGGCAGCTAGTGCAAGGGTCAGGAAAAATGTTATGTAGAAAGTGGTACATCAATAATGCTTCAAAGAGGTGGAGGTAAGGAGGAAGTGCCTTCCAAAAAGGAGGGAGAGCTATTGCATAGGAGCAGAGATGGGCTATGGGTGTCATATGAAGAACAATTAGAAGGACTGTTTGGCTGAACTGTTGAGTGCATGAATAAGAAGAATGTGTAATAAGGCTGAAAAGCAGGTTGAGAAAAGTCTATGAGGAGCTTTAAATGTCAAACAAATATGATTTAAAAGTGTATATCTAAAACAAAAAGCTAGCATTATTTGCAGTAAACAATAAGAACTTTCTCAATAGATAAAGGTATAAAACAAGGACGTACCTTCTTCCCACTCATCCGACATAGTTTCTAGAAAAGTTCCCCACAAATGCTCTTCCAATAAGACAAGAGAAAAAAGAAATCGAGGCATTAATATTGAAGCAGAAGAAATAGAATTCTCTCTATTTACAGATGACACATTAGTTTAGGGGAAAGGAAAAGGGAGGAAGCTTAATTTGAATGTTGTCATTGTAAAATGCATCAGGAACCAGTGAATCCAATGACAAGGGAGCAGAAAGCAACAAATCCGAAGATAGGAGCTGGGTGGAATTGGATCAGACAGCTGGCCACAATGAGCAATCACAGATGATATGACAAAAAAGATCCAGCATGGAAGCCAGGAGTGTCTATCAGGAACTCACTAGGCTTAGTGATACTCACAAGGAAGAAAGCTGGAGGCTCATGCCTCAATTTGGCTTCCTTTTGACCCTGTCCCTCAAGAAAGTCACTGAATCAATACGGTTGACTCTTAAGTACGTGCTGGGAACCACTTTTGAAACTAGAAATCCTATGTCATTCTTGCTAAGGAAGTCCTGCTTGGTCCCTTGGACCCCAGATAAGAAATCACAGAAAGTGATGATTGACATATGCTGCTTGTTGAAATAGGGAAGATGGCAGAAACTGTTTCAGCTAAAAAGTCCATGGATAACATCATCTAGTATCAAACAACCAGTATTACTTAAGCTCTGACTATGTGCCAGGCAGTGTGCTAAGCACTGGAGATACAAAGAAAGGCAAAAACATTCCTGGGTTTCAAGGAGATCACATTCTAATAGGGAAAATAACAAATCCATAGGTCAGTATATATTTGATAAATCAAGAGTTGATGGAAAGTAGCCTTAGAAGTGGCCAGAGCTGATGGATATGAGGTTGCATGAACTACAGGCATCATGCCTTAAGAGGTACAACTAGAAAGGACCTTAGAGACAAATAGCCTAACCCCCTTATCTTACAGAGAAGGAAATCAAAGCTTTATCCAAGACCTTGTGGTTATTTATTGCCCTATCAAACTGTGAAGGCAGCAACAGGGTCTTCTGTAAACATGACAGCTCACCCCAGCTCCAAACATAGTGTTCTGTGCATAATAAACGGTTGTAAGTATTAAATCCATACCTATAAAGATGGCAAAGGTAATTTCTTCTTATTTGCAGATTTGATTATAGAGGAATATCTCAAGATATGTCTTTGGTAGGTTCATATTTTAATGTTTGTTCCTAGCAGGTAATAATAATTATAATAAGTTGCACTTATATAGTGCTTTATGGTTTTGCAAAGAAATGCATATATCTTATCTCATTTGACCCTTACAACAATCCTGTGAAGTAGTCACCCTTATTATCTCTCTTTTAGAGATTAGGCTACTGAGGCCAAGACAAGCTATATGACTTTCATAAGGTCACATTCATAAGGTCCTGTAGCAGGATTCAAACTCAGATCTTCCTGACTTCCAGGAAGGCCCAACCCTATCCACCAAGCCACCCCGCTTATCCAGATATACAACTTGCGATAATACGGGGTCCTTCTGGATGGACAACTCTGCAGGCCATGTAGAGGAAGCCAGGTGGTACAATGGATAGAGCACTGGACCTGAAGTCAGGATGGTCCTGAGTTCAAATCCATCCTCAGACACTTCCTAGTTATGCGACCCTAGGTAATCACTTAACCTCTGTCTTCCTCAGTTTCCTCATCTGCAAGAAAAGGAATAATAATAGCACCTATCTCCTAGAGTTGTCATGAGGCTAAAAATAAAGTAGCATTTGTAAAAAGTTTTGTAAACCTTAAAGCATCATTTAAATGTTAGTTATTATGATATCATAGGTTGAAAGCTAGAAAGAACCTTAGATGCCATCATTCCAACTCTTTTCATCTTACAGATAAGGAATTTTAGGCTCAGAAAGCTTAAATAACCTACCCAAAGTTACACAGCTAGTAAAGGTCTTGTTGTTCAGTTATGTCCAACTCTCTCTCTGTAACTCCATTTGGGGTTTTCTTGGCAGAGATGCTGGAGTAGTTTGCCATTTCCTTCTCCAGCTTATTTTACAGATGAGGAAACTGAGGCAAACAGGGGTGAATGATTTGCCCGGGATCATATAGCAAGTAAGTGTCTAAGACCAGATTTCAACTCATGAAGATGAGTCTTTCTGACTCCAGGCCCAGTGCTCTATCCATTGTGCCACCTAGTTGCCCACTAAGGATCCAGGACAGGATTAAAAGCCCAATTCTTCTTAACTCCAAATCCAATGTTTTATTCATAACACTACCCACCCAGCTAAAGAGAAAACTGATACAGAAAGTTGTCCTTATCCAAGGATTTAGGATGAATGCAGTCTTTGCCTCAGATTTCCTGGAATCTGTCCTGCAATGCCCCTCCCCAGGCCTCTGGCAGCAGATGCTTTTGTCTAGAAACTGGATGGAGCCCAGAGCACGCTCTTCTTGTTAAAGGAGAGATTGGCAAGTGTTAAAGAGAGGTGTTCTCAGGGGTGATGGTTTTCCCATTGAATGATTCTCACTTTCAATGAGAAAACCATCACCCTTCAAGAACCTAAATCTCTTGCCTGTCTCTCTACAGAAAGAGGAGGCAGAACTTTCATGTTCAGGCCACTGTTCTCCCTTAAAACCATGGCCCAGGCCATTGCTCAGGATTTTCTAAAACACAAGTCACAGAAAATATGGGCTTTATTTATTTAGGGTGTCGATTCAAATCTGCAGGGAGCAAACACTTTATTTTTAAAGTGCCAACAACAAGACAGAGGAATGTGGCCACAGTTAATGGTTATTAGCATAGGTTCAGATTCTACTTCTTTTGGGAGCGACAAGTAGCAGATATAAAATGTCTATATAAAGCAGTCCATAAAGCATTTCTGGAGCTTTCACAGGGCACAAAAGGTAACTTCCTACCTATGAAACTAAATCTCTCTGAATCTGCTTCTTCATCTATAAGATGAGGGACTCAGATTCAGGGCTATAAGGGTGGTATAGTTTTGTCCACTGGGTCTTTGTCCCAGGGCACTAAATTTTTTTTAAGGCAATTGGGGTTAAGTGACTTGCCCAGGGTCACACAGCTAGTAAGTGTCAAGTGTCTGAGGCTGGATTTGAACTCAGGTCTTCCTGACTTCAGGGCCGGTGCTCTATCCTCTGTGCAACCCAGCTGCCCCAGAGCACCAAAATTTAAAGGATGTTTTCAGCTTTTATATTCCTTCAGCAGCTAGAAATAACTGAGATTAGCAATGGATTAGGAAGAATAATTACTTAGAATAGAAAGATATCAGGTGGCATACTTCCTGTTCCCCATCTTCTGCAGCTGTACCCCAGGTGAGGTCCTTCTGAACTAGGCACTAACCTGGCTCCTTGTCCAACTGTGGCCTCCCTCAACAGCCACCTCTGTCCCATAATGCCTGGTTCCACAACACAGGACTGTGTCCTGGGGTCTTGCCCTACAGAACACCTCAGGTCTGAGGACTCTACCCACCCAATGAATTTGTTTCCAAAAGCTGATTTTTATGCTTCTTGCCTTAGGAATCATAGATCTAAAGTGAAAAGGGACCTTAGAGGCCATCGCCAACCTTCCTACTTCATAAAAAGGTAAACTGAGGTCTAGGGAGTTTGAATGACTTGCCCAATGTCATGTAAGTAGGCATTTGAACTCATTGCCCTCTGACTCTAAAACTAGGGAACTTCTTGCCATGCCATGCTGCCCCTCATTCTTTTCTCTACCTTTTGATATGGTCATCTTCAGTTATGGATTATCCTCATCTAGGGCAAGCATGAGCAATCTTTGGGGTCATGAGATTTAGAACCGTAATTGCTAAGTAAGGCTCTGGTTGGACATAAAATTTCTCTTTTATCTATCTAGCTCCAAATCCTGTGGTTCTAAAGACCATCCACACTTGCTCTAGGCTAGGCTAGGATAATCCCTAACTGAAGGTATCATACCAAGAGGTGAGCACCTTCTCATGCATTTGAACAGGAGAAATGGTAACATCATTTTCAGGAAAGCCCCCTAAATTCCAGCATCTCCCACCAGTGTTCATGTCAGGAAGACTCCAAAGTCCAATAGATTCACTCCAAGAGAGGGGAAAAAACACTACCACCTATTGTTCTATTCTGTTTGGATCGGTTTTGTTTTTCATTTTCAAACACCATCTAGCTATGAAGTATTTGATTGCTAGATTTGATTTTGCTCAGGGAAGAGGAATATTTTGTTGTCTCAAAGATGGCAGAATTTGCTGTGTCCCTTCAGAGAACAGGGAAGAGGTTTCTCCCTCCATTCTATTCATCATGTCTTGATGTGGGGGGGGGGGGGAGAGACAGTGAGAGTGAGAGAGAGAGAGAGAGAGAGACAGAGAGAGAGACAGAGAGAGAGAGAGAAGACAGAATAGCCTGCTGCCTACTGTGAATACTGGGTGTGCCTTACACATTTCCAAGAGACTTAACAATTACAGCATTAAAAAATGTTAAGCCCTATTCTAGAGTCTTTAATTTCAAGGTGTCATGGTGTTTGGGGTTCTCAATAATTATTTCTGAACATGGTTCCACAATTGTATATACTATCTGTCCATTATAAGATGAGAAATCATGAAAGCAACCATATGCTGTGACAGGCTCCTCCCTCAACCCCAGCCCCTGCCACCATGGGAGATACATTAATTGGTAAAATGGTAAATCATTAAAAAATCAAAGAAACAAACAGTAAACTGCTTTCAGTACAATTATCACGCACTCTACCCTCTTCTCTCTTCTTCTTGGCACATAATGGAACATTTCAATCAGGCATTCTTTAAGAAATTAAAACAATTTACGTTGATTCTCCAGTCAAAAACTGAGCTGGGGATAATTTGATCTGAGACACATCAACAAGCATTTTATTAAGCACCTACTATGGGCAAAGTACTTTGCTTGACATTGGGGATTCGAAGATCAAAATGAAGTAGTCCTAGCCCTCCAGAAGCATATTTTCATGATATTGTGAAATGTCAAGATTGATAATTGTGAAATCAATACAGAGTAGTGCTAAGAGGGAGAACACACCTCCAGTTGGGGAGATCAGAAAAGTTCCAATGTATGAGGGGGTATCTGAGCTGTGCTTTGAAGGAAGTTAGGGAGTCAAAGAGAGAGAGGTGGGGAGGGAGGATATTCCAGGTATGGGGGACATGCAAGCTTTAGGGAATGTTACCACCAATGACTCCCAATTTAAGGATGAGTCAGAGCTATGCCTACATACTTTCCAGGTACATGTGAGCTCAGGAATCTTCTCTGCGGTCCTCTGAGGACATACCCTGAATCACTGTTCTGTCACTGTTACTATGGATTAAGGTTGATGACTGAGCCAGAGACAGTCATTTATCTCTACCACCACCCCCAACCCCAATTCAGTGCTGAATTTAGGACTGGTCTTGGGAAAGAATGTGAAAGGGGAACCACAAAGAATGCTATCTGTACCACTACCCTAGGAAAGCCTATTCAATGAAATGAAGAGATGGGAAATTAGAATGGGAGAGGGGTGTATGGGAATCAGAAAGCACCTGTAGTCCTTGCTTTAAGAAACATGTGGGAGTTTTAAACTGATCATTGGAAGTGGGATAAACCCTTGGGAAGGAAGGCATTTCCCTCCAATTAGACATTCATATCTAGTGGCATCTACCCTTCCCTGGATATTATCTCCAGCACAACTTACAAACTCCTTGGTCTGGCATCCAAGGTCCTCCATAATCAGCCTCCACCCACCTCTCCATATTTATTTCATATTATGCCTCTTTACACACTCTGCTTCCTAGACAAACCGGATTACTAAGGTTTCCCAAATTCAGACACAACATTCTGTCTCTTGGCCTCCATTCATTTTATTCCTTTCCTCTCCTTTTCCCTTTTCCTTCTCCTTTTCCTTTTCCCTTTCCCTTTTCCTTTTCCTTTTCCTTTCCTTTCCTTTTCCCTTTTCCTTTCTTTCCAGGGAACTAGGTATTTCTACCTTGCTCAGGCTGGAAATATAGATGTCACTCACTAGCCCAATTCTACTGCTAATCTGCACAAGAACCTTTACCTGCTTCATTTTTTTCAGGCCAATTTGCTTCTCCTTAGTCATTCTGGTCATCTTCCCCTCCTAAGGGCCCAGGACTCAGTAGGGATACCCAAACAGCTTTAACCTTAAATCAATAAGAATTCTTAAACTGAAGTGATCAACTCACCCCAGTCTCCCAAGCATCAGGGACTACAGACTGCACCACTGTGCCTGACTCTACTCATTTTCACAAGTCACCCCCCACTCCACCTCCACCCTTATGCTTGGGATACATTCCTACCTCATCCTTATCTCTCATAATCCTTATCTCCTCTCAAGACTGAGCTCAAGGGCTGCCTCTTCTGAGAAACCTTTTTTGACTCCCCTGATCTCTCTCTCCTAAAATTACCTTGAATTGTACAAATCTATCTACATGTTGTATCCCACCGTAATTGAAAGTAAACTATCAAAGGGCATTTTTTATCATTGTATCATCAGTGCCTAAAATTAATAGCTAACACTTATATATTGATTTGAGGCTTACAAAATCCTTGACACATCTCATTTCAACCTCACAACAAGCCTATGAGAAAGGAGCTATTTTATCAATTAGGAAACTGAGGCTGAAAAGCTAAGTGATTTGCCCAGAATCACACACACCTGGACTGAGGTAGAATTCAAATGTAGGTCTTCTAGTCTCTGTTACAACCAACACTTTATCCAGTATGCCATGCTTCCTCCCTGTTTGACATGTTACCTTACACACACTAGGTTCTTAATGAATGCTTAGTGATCAAATTGGAGATTATCTCTCATCTTCAAGAAAAGGTCATTCTCTACCTCAGTTGAAGTGTGTGCATTGAGATATCCAACTGATGAGGTGCTTGGGTGCCTGTGCTTGGATCCCAATTTCTCCCTGGCCTAAGAAACACTATCCCTGACAGTTTCCCTCCAGCCCAAGGACCCTATCTCTGGCAATAACTCATGAGTGGGCCCAGGGAGGCAAACGATCTCTCCCTGTTACAAGAACAAGCTGACCGCTGTAGAATTTCCCTTGTATGAACAGGACTATCTTGTACCAGTAGAACTATCAAGTGCTGATACCTACAGTTACCCAGAGGTCAAGCTATAGACTTCAACTCCTGAAACTATCTTGTTTCAGACATAACAGACCAAAAACACACCCTTTTGGAACCCCTCCACCCCCGTTTCCAGTAGTGAATGACAGCTGTGACCAAGGTTGTATGTTATCACCTAATTAGCATACTTGGTACATAATTCACCACTTTTCTTATATGAGCTTTAGTATCATTCCTGTTAGGTTGCAATTTTCCTAAGGAGCTCTGCCCACCATGGCAGGTTCCTTGAGAATCCTTGCCCACTGTATAGCATAACAATAAATCTTTGCCACCTTGACTTAAAGAATGCTTGAGTCTGTGAATTCATTCCAGACAACCCTGTCCTGTACTCTGGTCTTTGAGGGGTCTCTGAACCTCTCAGATTGCAACTCAACTATTTGACAGAGAGGGCAAGATGGAGAGATAGGGCAGAGATAATAAAAAAGGAAATGCTAGGGGCCTCTGACTGGCAATGGTCAAAGTATAAGTTTGTCCCATTCAAATCTGATTTTGGCAGTTTCATCATACCCAGCACTGTCCTCCATTCTTGGGTCATGTCAAAAGTCAAACAAACACCACACATGTATTAAGTAGCTGGTATGATGTAAGCACTGGAGATACAAAGGCAAAAATTGAACAGCCCGTGCCTTCAAGGAGTATATAGCATATTGGGGGAGATGCTGTGAACATAATTAAGTCTATATAAGATAACGCAAAATGTATATGTCCATAAAAGATATATAAAATGCACAATGAGGCAAAATAAGTTTTTTCAAGATGTCTACAAAGCAAATAGATAACATCATTTGATAGGGTATGGGAAAGGGTCCTAGATGATTGGGGAATCAGGAAAGGCTTCAGGTAGAAAGTGTTGCCTGAGAGGGAGGGGGAATCAGTTACTTCATCCCAGCCCTACCTCAGACAATCGTTCTGGGGAGAATGGCTGAGCAAGGAGAGGGGATAGCTGTGCTCAATCCTGCAGGCAAAATTTTGCCATATGAGCATGGGTTCAGGAATCTTTCCTCTATAGAGATGGAGTGCAGACTAGGAATTGGAAAAATTAGAAAGTCAGGAAAGACCACAGCTATGTTAGTCAGAGGACATTCAGAAAAAAATGGCTGTCTTTAACAAGAAATTCTGAGTGGGGCAAGCATCAGCCCTCAGTTCCCCTGGGATGCATCTAGTTGCCTTCATAATCTCAGAGATAGAAAGAGTTTTAAGGGCCATGCAGCCTCCATGGTGCAGTAGAAATAGCACTGGATTTCATCAGAAGGCCTGTGTTTGAAGGCTGCCTCTGATTCTTATTTGCCTCTATGACCTTGAACAAGTGACTTCATCCCTCTAATCTTCTGTTTCTTTACCTGTCTAATAGAGGGGGTATTGATTAAATGATCATCAATGTCCCCTCCAGCTCATCTAACCTCTAATTGAAAAATTGAAAAGGTTACTTCAGGGGTTCTTAGCCATTTTTGTATATGTCATGAAGCGTTTTGGAAATTTGGTAAAAACTATGCATCCCTTCTCAGAGTAATACTTTTAACATATACATAATGTTTTTAAATGTATAAATAAAATACATATGTTTACAAAAGAAATTAATTTTATTGAAATGAAGATACATGCAAACACACACACACACACACACACACACACACACACATATATATATATATATATTTTTTTTTCCCCCATCCAAGTTCAAAGGCTCACTGGAATCTACTCATGAACACCTTGGGGTCCCATGGACCCCAGTCTAAGCATACCTGCTCTAGTAAGAAGGAACTAGAGTTCCCAAAGTTTGCCCAGTTCACTTTTGTATAGCTCTAATTGTTAGGAAGATAGTCCTTAGATCAAGGAGGATGCCTCTTGCACGGATGCTATTTCCATCCGTGGTCCCTTGTTTAGTCCTCTGGAACCAAGCAAAGTTTAGAGGTTAAAGATCAAGTTTAAAACCTTTTACTTATGACAGCATTTCAAATGCTAAACAGTTTCAGTTCCTTCAACCAGTCCTCACGTGGCATCATCTAGAGTCTCTTTGTGGCCCTACTTTGTGATACTTCATTTGCTGTCAATGCCTTTCTTAATATGCAAATACTGAGAACTGATCCCAATACTCCAAATTTGGTGTAACCATGGTAGACTAATAGGACCATCACCTCTTTCATTCTGGACTAGTGCATAGATTAATTAAGTCTAAAACCATATTAGCTTTTTTTTTTTTTTGGCTGCCACATCACACTATATAGCCCATTAACCTCCCCCAGAATTTTATTTTTAAATTTGGAACTGATGTCTAACCATAGCCCACACTGAACACACACACACACACAGTCCCCTCACCATGACTTCTGATGGAATGAGTGATTTGAGCTAAGTAGGTGACCCTGGACAAGCTGCATTCCTGCTCAGGTGACGCCCATGCTATGTTCTCCAAGCAGTTGGCGCTGAGTACCTTGGGTTAGATTGTGTTGGACTGGATCCCAAACCAAGTATCAGAGCCACTTTAGAGTTTAACTGAGAAAATGTGAGCATCTGCTTTTAATAACGCCTTAATTATAATCCCTCCTATTTAAACAGAGGGGCAGCTGGCATAGTAGGTAGAGATCCAGCCTCTGAGTCAGAAAGACCTGAGTTCAAAACCTGTCTTTGACGCTGATGATCAGGTGACTCTGAGGAAGTTGCTTACCCACCACCACCTGGACCCCCAAGAAACTCTCTCAGGAGAGGAGGGAGCTGAACCATATGACCTCAAAGATTCTTTACCTTGCTAAATCTATGATTCACCCCTTGACTTCAGGCCTTCCTGTGTTGACTTAGAGTTGGAAGGAGCCATGGAGTCCAATCCTCATTTTTCAGATGAGGAAAATGAGGCACATACACACTCACAAAATGATTTCCTCAACATTACACAGCTAGTAAGTATCTGCAGTAGGATTTGAACAAACTAGCAAAATCCATTTTAGAACTCACATAAATAAATATCTGCCAGTGGGGAGGGGGAAAACCTTTCCCCAGAGGCTGGTATAGATTCAGCCACCTACAGCATACAAAAGATCTAATTTCCATTGTAAATTTCCCCTCAGTAAAGGTCTTTGGAAGCTATAGAGACTGGATTTTTCAGAGTTATCATCCCCCCAACTACAGAATGTAAGCACTGGATTAGGAGTCAGGAGCCCTGGCCATTGGGTGGCTCAGCGAATAGACTACTGGATCTAGAGTTAGGAAGGACTGTGTCCAAATCCACTCTCAGATACTTACTAGCTGTATGACCCTGGGCAAGTCACTTAATCTGTGCCTTCTTTAGTTTATCCAACTGTAAAATGGGAATCCTAATTGCACTCATTCTCCTCTCCCTCTCAAGCAACAGTTTCTACCTGAAGCCTTTCCTGATTCTCCAAGAAGCTAGTGCTCTTCCCCAGACTCCATCAAATCATATTGTCTATTTATTTAGTAGACACCTTGAAAAAACTTATTTTTGCTTCATTATGTATTTTATATATCTTGTATGGACATATACACTTTGCATTATCTTGTGTAGAGTTAATTATATTCACAGCATCTCCCCAATATGCTATATACTTCTTGAAAGCAAGGGCTGTTTAATTTTTGCCTTTGTACACCTAGAGCTCCCTCATTTTACAATTAAGGAAACTGAGGTCCAGAGATGTTAAGGCCCAGGGTCACAAAAGTGTTGAGTATCAGAATGCTAATCAGCCAGCCTTCCTTCACTGCATACTACCTCTTCTCTCTTATTTTTTGAAAGTTATATGTTGAATTTATTATATAATTTGAAAGAAAGATACATACATAACAGATATTTTTAATTTCTTTATTTTAAAATTTTATTTATTTGTTTGTTTTTAGTTTTCAACACTCACTTCTATAAGATTTTGAATTCTAAATTTTCTCTCCCTCCCTTTTCTCCCCCTCCTCCAAGATGGCATGCAATCTGATATAGGCTATACATGTACAATCATAGTAAACATATTTCCACATTAGTCATGTTGTAAAGAAGAATTAGAACCAAAGGGGAAAACCATGAGAAAAAAGAAACAAAAAGAGAGAGAGAAAATAGTATGCTTTGATCTGCATTCAGACTCCATAGTTCTTCCTCTGGATGTGGATAGCATTTTCCATCATGCGTCTTTTGGAATTGTCTTAGATCCTTGTATTGTTGAGAAGAGGTAAGTCTATCAAGGCTGATCATTGTATAATGTATATTGTTGCTGTTACTGTGTGCAATGTTCTCCTGGTTCTGCTCACTTCACTCAGCATCAGACCATACAAGTCTTTCCAGGTTTTTTCCTGAAATCTACCTGCTCATCATTTCTTATGGAACAATAGTATTCCATTACATTCATATACCACAACTTGTTCAGCTATTCCCCAATTGATAGGCATCCCTGCAATTTCCAATTCTTAGTCACCACAAAAAGAGCTGTTATAAATATTTGTGTTCTTGTGGGTCCTTTTCCCATTTCTATGATCTCTTTGGGATACAGACCTGGAAGTACTATTGGTGGGTCAAAGGGTATGTGCATTTTTATAGCTCTTTAGGCATAGTTCCAAATTGCTCCCCAGAATAGTTGGATCAGTTTACAACTCCACAACAATGCATTAGTGTTCCAGTTTTCCATATCTTCTCCAACATTAATTATTTTCCTTCTTTGTCATATTAGCCAATCTGATACGTGTGATGTGGTACCTTAGCGTTGTTTTAATTTGCATTTCTCTAATCAATAGTAATTTAGAGCATTTTTTCATATGACTATAGATAGCTTTAATTTCTTCATCTGAAAACTGCCTGTTCATATCCTTTGACCATTTGTCAATTGGGGAATGACTTGTGTTTTTATAAATTTGACTAAATTCTCTATATTTTTAGAAACGTGCTTGTCCTCTCATGAAAGGAAAATAAGGAAGCAAATAAGGAAGCACCTTTCTCATCCAAGTAACCAAGGAAAAGGTAAAGTTTCTGAGCATTTGGGACCATTGAGACATCCAGGGAACATGAGAAAAGTGACTTTAAGGAGTGTGCAAGTTGATATGAAGGCCATGGGAGGAATATTTGGAGGTCAAGTACAGAAATATCTATTTCAAGCAAGGAACACCACACTTAGAACTCAGGCTAGAAAGCAGGTTCCAGGAGGGCCAAGCCATTCCTCATATTATCAACAAGGAACCTGAGTATGGATTAGCACTCAAAACACTTTGGGCACTAGATAGGGCTGACTCCCTGTCTAGTTGAGACAATACCTGGAAGAAAGGGGTTCAGTAAGGAAATAGGGATGAGTTAAGAAGGAACTAAATCTTTCTGTACATAAATTCTCAGGGGAAACCCTGATTACCTGTTAAAGCTTATGCAGTCTTATCATTTTGCCTTCGGTTATGCTAACTCCACACATTTCCCTGCAGTGTTGAGTGGCAAAATAAATTCTGAGGCTAGATTTGAACTCGGATCTTTCTGACTCCAGGTCTAATATTCTATCCACTCACTCTGCCACCTACATGCCTCATGATAAAACAGATTAGGCATGAAATGGAAACCTGTGTTCTCTCTCTCTCCATCAACAAAGATAGCTGATGAAGAACCCATAGTGAAAAAGAGGAAGATAGTGGCAGCAGACACATAGTAGGGAAAGCTAGTAAACTGCCTCAAAGTTCCATTTTAGGATGACAGTAGAGAGGAGATACAGCAGGTTTGTGACACTATAAAAAACCCCTGAATAACTTATTGGTCCTAAGGCATGTGTGTGTGTGTGTGTGTGTGTGTGTGTGTGTGTGTGTGTGTGTTTTCTCCCTGCAGCCTACACCATAAGGATTGTGAAATCATAGCTCTATCTTACAGTTCATGTATTTGTCTTTTTCTTATTGGGTCAAGTGCCTGCCCTGGAATATAATGTGTGCTGTGTAAATTAAATAGTTCACACACAACAGAACTATGTATGCTTATACATGTTCGAGGACAGGGATTGTTTTATTTTTGTTTTTGTATCTCCAGTGCCTAGCACTTGGAGCAGAGTAATCATTTAATAAATACTTGTTGGCTGATTGACTGATTAAATGAGGTAGCTAGAATCTTGGTGTAGCAAGCATTGGATGTAGTCTTGAATGTGATCTTAGACAAGTCTCTTCACTTCTCTGGACTTCAGTTTCCTCAATAAAATAAAAAGGTTGGACTACAGTACCTTTTAGCTCCCCTTTTTTATCATTCTGTGTTGAATCTAAGTCTGATTCTTCTCCCCCATCACCTTTCTCCATGGTCTCTTACCTGAAGTTCTTTGCCTCAAAGTTTGCCCTTCAACTACCAACCCTGGCTCTTTTCCAGTGATTAAGCCACTCTTTGCAGATGTTTTCATTTGGGGAAATGTCCCTCTTCCACTGCAAGAGAAGGCACTTATTTGCATATTCAAAGAGTCAAGTGACTCCCTTGTGCAGCCCAGGGATGAATATTCATTCCTACTGTATAATGTGCAGTAGCAATGAAATGCTGATGGTGGTGAAGATATTCAATCTTCTCTGTCCTTGGGAACTCAGTGATAAGTGAGAATTGATTAGAAAAATAGTCCAAGTGATGCCAACCCATCACTGGTTCATCTGCCTCCTACTTTCTGGCACTACTGTAGCCCCAACCTCATCCCTATCTCTCTACAGCAGACAAGCTAGGTCACACCCTCCTTGTAAAGAGAGATAATAGCCCTTCTGGGATGGAGACAATCAAAAGATATAAGATATTAGAGAGAGATTAGCACCTAATAGAAATTAATACCTGATAAAGGCCAGCTCCTCAAGTAAATTTTAATAAAAAGAAATGAAGGAGCATTGAAAGGGAAAGTTTTGCAGAGACATGAGCCTTTAGTTTCAGTCACAAATCCCCCTTGGCTCTCAAGTTTACATTATTGGAAAAATCTTGTATTAGCACTTTTCTCTATTTCTATTTGAGCTATCTCTAAAAACAAATGCTCTGCCAGTGGTGATGCTGTCCTGAATATCCTTAGGCTGGTGCTCATGTTTTTTAGTTAGGTCCTGTGTGTGTTGCAGATAAAGTTCAAGCTCAGATTAATGTTAGCATTAGTCAACTGATAGTGATATCCCAGAGAATCACAAAATCAAAATTTTAGAGCTGGGAGACTCCTTAGAGATTATCTGTGTAGGTCAATCTTGGAAGTACAACCCCAAATTTATAATATTTTTAACACTCAATACCATTAAGGATCAGCAGTCATTAGCACTCCAAGTGCCTTGGCAACACTTCTCTAAACCTAGATAAGGAGTCCAAAGCTCTCTTTCTGTCCTTTGTCTGACTTGATGTTAACCACATTTCTTGAGATAACAGTGACATTAACTAGAAAATGAACTTTTTAGTTACACCTTTTCTCTCTACAAGTGTACACACACACACACACACACACACACAATTTATAACTTCAAACAAGGCAATTTTAGCAAATATGCCAGAACTTATATTCATTCATTCATTCAACAAATATTTATTAAGTGTTTATCATAAGCCTATGCTCAGAGCGCTGTACTAGGTGTTGGAGACACAGTAAAGTTTAAATAAAACATGGTCCTTATCCTCATGGATATCAGAGTCTTCTGAGGACTTGGGCAAAGACACTACAAAACATTGCACGATAAGCATATTTAAGAAGTGGAAGCCAAGTACTCGGTGAAGTGGATGTGAATGAGAGGAAGAAATAGTACAAAGGATTATTATCCTTCAAAATTCCTTTAAGGGGCTTATTTTTCCATCATTACCATTGTTCAAATATGCTTAGAAAGCTCTTTGGAAATTGTTTTCAGAGACAATTGACAAGTCATACAAGATTGGCTAAGTCAGGTCATAGGCTCATAGATCAAGAACTAAAAGAGACCTCCAATACCATCTAGCTTAATTCTCTTATTTATTGATAAGGGAAAAAAAGGAAATATAAAAATTAAGTGACTTACCTAAGGTTACACAGGCAGCAAGCAATCAAGGTGGGATAGTTAAAGCTATATTACACTATATTACATGCTTTGCCTACTTCAATTTAGTTCAACACATAGTTCTAAGCATACCTCATTTTTGAACAACATACCTTGATCTACTTTTTCCACAAGTTTTGATTGTTACCAAAAGAGAGGAAAAAAAAACCTCAGAAAAGAAAAAAAAAATGCCACCATTTAGAAGATTCCAAAGAGTATGACTTGGGTCTGATGGTGACTTTTCAGATATCATCTGGCTAACAGCAACACCATAAGAATAAATATAAAACTTCTCATGGGGCTTTGTGAAAGGGACAGTGATCATTTGGATGTGTGTGTATATGTATACATATATGCCCACATACACACACACACACATACACACACACACATATATATATATATGTATATACATATATATATTAGCTACCATATCTGTTTTGTATTCTGAGACTTATTTTTCTCATCTGTAAAGTGGGGTTAATATAATACCTACATCACAATGTTGTTGTGATGACCATATGAATCCATTGTAAATTGCTTTGTAAACTTTTTTTAAAAGATATCTTTTGTTTTTCCATATTCTTTATTTTCTTTTTTCTTTCTTTTTTTTAATGAGGCAATTAGGGTTTAGTGACTTGCCCAGAGTCACACAGCTAGTGAGTGTTAAGTGTCTGAGGTTGGATTTGAACTCAGGTCCTCCTGACTCCAGGGTCAGTGCTCTATCTTCTGCACCACCTAGCTGCCCCCATATTCTTTATTTTCAAATACATCCCTCATGTCCCTTCAACCAAAAAGTCATCCATTAAAATTTAAAAAAAAATCAACCCAACAAATCACTCATCTGACAGTGTATGCAATGTTCTACACCCATAGTCTCCCACCTCTGCAAAGAAGGGAGGGAGATGTAGCTTTTCCTCTCATGGGGAAAAAATTATCTTTATAATTACAGCATTCAGCTCTGGAGGATTTTGTTGTTTTTTCCATTTATACCATTGTAGTCTTATATATCAAAAGTTCTAAAAACCTTGTGGTCTTAGGACGCCTTTACATTCTTAAAACTATTTAGGACACCAAAGAACTTTTGTTAATGCGGACTATGTTTATTGATGATTTTTTTACCGTCTCCTTCCCCCTAACTCCTCCCCCCTTCCTAACTTTCCTATTATTATTAAAGGTATCATCATTCTCTCAGTCACACAGGCTCACTTCATAGTTGTCATACTTTACTCTTCTCCCCTTTCACTACCTATATCCAATATGTTGACAAAGCCTTCATAACATCTCTCCCATACCACACCCCACTCCTTCTCTGCTCTGCCACTGCCACCAACCACCCTAGTGCAGGCCCTCATTACTTTATGCCTAGCCTATTGCAATAGTCCTGGTTGGTCTCCCTGCCACAAGGGTCTTTCCACTCCATCCCATCCTCCACTCAGCTATTAGTGATCGTCTTAAAATTCAAGTCTGACCATGTCATACACACACACACACACACACACACACACACACACACACTAAATAAATTCCAGTGGCTCCTTATCACCTCCAGGATCAAATACAAAAACCTCAGTTTGCCAACAAAAGCCCTCTTCTCCTATGTTTTGAATTCTCTCTCTCTCATTTCCACACTGTAGCTTCCCTGGTTTCTCTTCAGAGCTTCTAGCCTTTCCTGATTCCCTTTAATTGTAGCACATTCTCTCTACTGACTTTTTCTAGTGTATCCTTTATATAGTCTGGTTGCATATAACTGTTGTTTGCATGTTGTCACCCCCATAGTCTAAACTCTGAGTTCCTTGAGAATAGGGACTGTCTTTTGCTTTTCCTTGGATCCCCATGGCTTAGCACAATGCCTGACACATAATAGGCGCCTAATGATGTTTATTGATTGACTATATCAGAAATAAAAATGTCATAGTATTATTATGAAAATAGTTTTGATAGTTTATAACTATATAAACATACAGTATATGACTATAAACACATGGATATATAGATGTGAATAGATGAATGGATAGATTGACATGATGAATAGATATGTAGCTAAATGGATAGACATGATAGATAGATGAATAGTTATATAGATGCATGGATATAAAAACACGGATAGACTGATGAGATGAATAGAAGATAGATAGATGACAGATGAATAGATGGATGGATAGACATGATAGATAGATAAATAGATAGATAGATAGATGATAGATAGTGACCCAAAAGTCTTAGTTCAATTTTTATCATTAATAGTTAAAATTTCACTAAGACATTTAGGGCAGCTTGTATATATACACTCTGTACACACACACACACACACACACACACACACACGAATTCATCCCTTGTCTTCTCTACTCAGTAATAAACTCCTCAAGATCAGAGAAAGGGTCTTCCCTTTCTGTTTAATTCCCTCACAGTACATTGCCAAACCGAATAAACCCTCCATGAATACTTTTTCAATCAAAAAACACTGGGGCTGAAGAAGGGGTGTTTCTCAGGCCCTGAAATGTGGCCAGCAGCTGCCTGATAAGAAATCAACTCCCCTGTAGTGCCATTACCCAGGCATGAAGGAAAGGTGGCAGGAAGAAAGTTGAGATTCCTATTTCTCTTTCACCAGTACCTTCCGTAAGGCTCCCGTTACCCATCTCTTCTGAGGTCCCAGTGGAGCATGTCATTGTGAGGAAATAGAGTTTGCCAAACTCCAGGCCTAGTGCCTTTCCGACACAGGGAGGTTGTATGTTTTCATTAAAAGGAATGCCCTGCTGTGTATTATTCATTACTGCCGGGGCGAGTATAAAAATCTAAATACTAACTGTATTATTTTGACTTATGACAGGTGAAAAAAAATCCTATTAGGTTATCCATCAGCTGAGCTAAAAGTACTTAACCTCAGAACAGCCACACTTAGACTATTTTCGTACTATTCCACTTCCAAAGTGTAATAAAGATTCACTAATAGACAGTTTTATATGTACCTAGTGAGGTGTAAGGCAGCCTATAATGAGCTGGAAAAGAGTAGGTTTGTAAAAGAAAGTAGTGGTTGGGAGGCCCACTTAACCCTTTCCTGGGCAACCATACTTTGCTAGTGAGAGAGACCATAGATTCCCAGGATTCCTGCAGTAAAGGCTTGAAAACTCCAACAATATATTGTTGGTATGTCAAAAGTCCATGAGAGTCCAATATGGGAACTCCACTCCACCAACATAGATCATAAATATCTTTAACTTACTAGGTCATTCTTAGGGAGATGACCAGGGTACAGAAAAGTCCTAAGTGTCAGAGACAGGATTAGAATCACTCCAAGTTCAATACTCTGTCCATGGTATCATGCTACCTCTGCATTCTCATATAAAAATGGATCTCTGATCTCATAAGTTTGGGTATTCATTCCAATATTGCAGATCACAGATCCTCCATACTTTTCTATTCTGTTTAACTCTTTCCCATGACCTCCTATAAGAAGTTAAAGAAGCATGGGAAGATTTGTGTGAACTAAGAGAGTGAAATAACAATGGAACACTTAACCACAACAATGTAAATAGAACTTTAAAAAAAAAGAAGTAAACTAACAACTTCACATTGTAAAATATAATAACTAAGCTTGACTACAGAGAAAAGTTGAGAAAATACAACTTTTTTTCCTCTTTTGCAGAGGTGGGGGTCTATGAGTGTAGAATATTACATATGCTATAAGTCTTGATTGATGTCATACTTGGTTTTACTGAATTTTTTCTTACTATTTTCTTTTAATTTTTTTTGTCATAAGCAATAGCTCTCAAAGTGAGTTAGGAAATTTTTAGAAAAATTTCGTATTTGGAAATGAAAGTGATATAAAACTAAAAAGGCATCACTACACTTAGAAAACTATGCAAAATAAAAAATGATGAATATAAAGAATTTGGAGAGATGGGTGCAGACATATGAAGTGGTACAGCATAGGACAATGGAAGGAACAGTAACTCAAGAGTCAAAGGCCTTGAACTGAAATCCTATTTATGCTACATATTACATATATGACCTTGGGAGAGTCCCTCAACTGCCATGGGACTATAAAATGAGGAGTTTGAATAAGATGGCTTCTGAGGTTTCTTCCAGATGTAGGACTATGATCCTTTGATCTTATTACACAAAGTAAAGGAGAGCCTATAAAGGAGTTATAAAAAAAGCAAAATGAAACAAAACAAAAAACAAAAACAAAACAAAACAAACAAACCAAATCAAACCAAACAAAACCAACCAACCAACCAAACAAACAAAATGACTATATAGATGTAAATAGGAAGAATAAATAAGCCAAACTGACGACTGCACAACAAACTTAGCTATGGAGAAGAATTGAGAAAATGAACCTGTCTCTCTTCTTTGCAGGCATGGAAGACTGTGGTCATGATATACTGCACATACAGTCACATGTGGTGGTTGGGATCATTTTGCTGAAACACTTTTTTCTTCTTTTTAAGGAAATGTAATATTTATTATGAAGGCTGGCTTACTGTGTAGGTGAGGGGAGGAGGGATCTATTCAGGAATGAAGGCAATGTAAAGACAAAAAAATGTTGGAGGCAACTGCATGACTTGGTAGATAGAACACTGGTCCTGAAGTCAGGAAGACCTGAATTTAAATCTAGCCCAGAAATTTAGCTGTGTAATCTGGGGCAAATCATGTAACCTCTGTCATCTTAGTTTCCTCATCTGCAAAATGGGGATAACAATAATACCTAACCCCCCAGTTGTTATCAGCATCAAAAGAGATATTTGTAAAGTGCTTTGCAAACCTTAAATTGCTATATAAATGTTATCATTGCTACTACTACTACACTACCACTACTACTACCATCACCACTACCACCACCACCACTACTACTACTATAGATTTAAAGGAAAACAAAATATTTTGAGCCATAAGCCATCAGATATAGTACTAGGCTCCGAATTATAGTCTCAGCTCTGCCACTAGCTTCATGGAACTGAGGCAAGGCCCTTCCTCAATCTGGGCTTCAGTATCCCCACCTACAAAATTAAGGGGCTGGATTAAAACATGTTTAATGGTTTCCATCTCTAAGATCATAGACTTCTAACAGATCTGAATATGTTTGTGATATTAGTGGACATCGTTTAGTGATCTTGACTTGGTTTCCACTGCTTTTCTACATTTCCTGGCAAACATGATGATGCCCACTGTATTGTTGGTCTATGAAGTCACCTTGTGATTCTGAAGATTCTGGGTTGTTGTTCAGGAGCCAATAGGGAAAGCACAGAGTCTCAGCAGCCATGAGGAGCAAAGATGTGCTGGGGCATTAGCTATCCCATTTTGTTTCCCTCCTTCTTCTGTGAAGGTGGTGATAAAAGGGACAGCTTTGAACTCCCAAAGCATCTCTCTGTCAGTCCCGACCTTGAGGAAAAGACTGTATAGACACTTACATAGCACTACCGCCCCTAAAGATCCCAGCAGAGACACAACGAGGGCTGGGAATCTCAGCCTGCTTTGTAGTTCCGACAGCCCCAGTAAATCCTTCCAACGTCAGAGCAGGGGTCAGGTGGCTGCACCTTGAGCATGCTCTTAGCATTTCTTTGGGACTTGCTCCTCCAGGAAGGAAACAAAGAAAACTAAAGTATGGTTCATGCTTTGTAGCATTGCCTCTCTATCCCTGAGGTTGGCCAGAACCATCTTTACTCCTCCCCACGGTTGGCAGCTATTAATCAGATACTCTCCTGAGGGCTGAGGAGAGCCTACCTTTGGGATCTGCAGAGCCTTTGGCATCCCACCAAAGGTCACAAATACATATTAGTTTAATCTCAGTGAGTGCCCCTGAAGTGAAAGGCAATATGGAATAGTGAGTAGGTCAGGAGTCAGGAAGAGCTGAGCTCAAATCTCACCCCAGATACTTACTAGCTGTATAATTCTGGGGAAGTCTCCTAACCTCTCTGTGCCTCAGTTTCCTCATTTGTGAAATGAACTCAATATTATGATGGGCTCAGTAGCCTCTAAGGTCCCTTTCAGCTCTAAATCTATGATCCTAAGTTGATTGAGTATGGGATTTGGAGTTAGAAAACCTGGGTTTGAAATCTATCTCTGCATCTTAGGACATATCAATGACTTTCAACAAGCCTGGTGTTTTGCACTTAGCAAGCACTTAAATATTTTAATGATGGCGGCAATAGTGGTGGTGGTGGTGATGATGATGGGAAATAGCAAGCAAGGAAGGATATAATTGAATGTTCACTTGTTCATGGCATAGTTGAAGGAGACATGGACTGGGATTTATAGTACCTTAGCTGTATTTTAGCATTAGAAGGGAACTCAGGGACCATCTAGTCCAACCCTCTCATTTTACAGATGAAGAAACTGAGGCCTATGAAGATTGAGTCACTTGCCTGATGTGACCCTTTCTCTGATAATGGAAAAATTGCTGATGCAGTTATAACTGCAAAGCATGATGAAAGCTCAGTTTCTCACAGAGGAAGTAAAACCATTTTCTCATCTGTTCCTGGAAAAAGAAGCTCACTGGAGACATACCAATGCAGAACCATAAATGAGTAAGATCTCCTCTTTGGTGAGGTACTTGCCAGATGATATTTATCCTACTCCCCAAGAAAACTCAAGCACTAAATTTATGCAACAAATAAAATTAGGCTTTATAGTACCCAGAGTGATTTTTTTCTCCCTTAGGTTATTATATGGCCTATAAATCTGAAGTGCTAACAGGCTTATTGTATTCAGCGCTGGGCACTGCATTTTAGAAAGAAAGTAGAGAAGCCAGAATATATGCCACCAACCAAAGTGGTGAGAGAACCAGAGTTAGGATGCTTGGAGTTCAGGTTATGCCACTGACTAACCATGTGACCTCAGGTAAGTGATGTCCTCTCTTTGGACTTGTCTTCTCTGGATAAAGAGATTCAGCATGATGATCTCTAAGCTTTTACCAGCTGTAGCAGCCTATCACTCAATGATTCAAACTGTAGGAATTCAGAAGAGAAAGAAATCAGAAACAACTAGCACACTCAGCTCAAGCTTCATGAGAGAGATGAGCCTTAAATTAGTCTCTGAAGAATGGGCAGGGTTTGCATAAAGAAAAAAAAAAAGATTCCACATGAATGAAGGCACAAAGATGGGAATGACTAGGGTGCATTCATGAGAGAGTGAAGGCACCAACCTGGCTGGAGAGGAAGGCATGTGTTGAGAAGCAGAGAAAAATCAAGATGAATTATTCAGATAAGCAGGTGGAGAGGGCACACTGAAAATTTATCAATCAGCTCTCTTGGGAGCTGGTTCAAGCATTCTTCAGTACACCCCTGATATTGTTATTAATATGTTTGGCTGAAAAACTAAAACAGTATTTTATAAGCCTCTTAAAACTACTCAATTCACCTCTTTCACTACCACTACACACACAAGAATGTAAACTGCTCCTATTTCCTCAAGGTCAGGGTCCACATCTCATAGAATTGCGGGTTTTAGGGGCTCTAAAGATTCAAAGATTATAGATCTAGAACTAGAAAAGGTCTTAGAAACTAGTTACCTTGTTCGATCGGGGGAGGAAATATCGAACCATTCCAGTATCTTTGTCAAGGAAACCCCAAACAGGGTCAGGAAAAGCCAGACCCAATGGAAACAATTGAACAACATGATACACTAACAATGATTTCATCTCCCCCTCCTCTCTCCCCACTACTGTCCCTTTTCCTGGTGACCCCATCTATGATTTTGACTCACAACCAACTCTTGGCAGAAGGAAGAAAGATGACAACAACACTCCACCCCACCATGGTGAAATTGACACAGGAGAAGGAGAAATTGACAACAGAGGGGGAGAAATTGTCACTGATGAGGCAAAATTGTCAGTGGAACATTACAATTGTCACTGGCCTTCATTCCCTCACTGCTACTTGGGATTCTCTGTGGTTCTGTCTGATGTTTAGCTTCCCTCCCTTCCCTGAGATAATTGGATAATTGGGATGGACTGCCACAGAGAGATACATTTTAATACATCTAAAAACATCCGTGAGGAAGGCAGACACAACATCTAAAAACATCCATGAGGAAGCCAGACACAGCAGGCAAGGAAGATCCCCGCGCATACGGCGGTTGTGGTCCTCTCTGGAACAAGGCTAGCTGGCCATGGGGACTGAAGGCATCAAATGCTCCTGTTGTCTCTGACAAAGCATCCCAGAGCACCATGCCCATGAGGACGGCAGCTCAGCCTGTTTTCTCTATCATGGAACATCAAACTTTCCTTTTTTTTTCCATGCACAATTTAAAAATTTCGGATTCCCAGCATGAGCTGGCTGGCATGCTTCTCTCTGCATGGATGCCTCCAGGTAAGGGGATTTTTAATAAGAATGGAAATAAAAAGGAGACAGCTAAACTCAACAGACAGAGCTTGAGATCAGCTAGGAGGTGTGTAGAGCTGATGGTGCCAGAGGGAGGCACGTGGGCCTATTTCTTCAGCTCAGACTCTAACAGAGCACCACAGCCTTAGCCCCAGGAGAGTAACTTGTTATGTTAGCCAAAGAGTAAAGGATTTGTTTCCATTTGCTTCTCCCCTCCATTTACTCAGCATGGAAGGGATGACTGAGTCATTTTGGGGCCACAGGTATATTTCTCATTTCCCCAGAAATTGGAACTGTGGGGAGCCTGGCATTTAAGAAAGTGTGGTCTGGTAGAAAGAGCCTGGTTTGGGAGTTGAGTAGCCAGGCGTGGACTCCTGGCTCTGCCACTCACCAGCTATGTGATGGTGGCGGAGTAGGCAAAGGAGCAGGCATTTATTAAGTGTCTACTATGTGCCAGGTACTGTGCTAAACACTTCTAAAAATATGATCTCTTTTAATCCTCCACAACAACCTGGAAGAGAGTTGCCCCATTTTACAGTTGAGGAAACAGACAGATGGAGGTTAAGGGGCTTGTATAGGATCACACACAGCTAATGAGTATCTGAGGATGAATTTGAACTCAGGTCTTCCTGACTCCAGGACCAAGCACTCTATGCACTGAGTCACTCACCTGTCTTTGTGATCCACAGGCTCATAC
The DNA here is from genome assembly GCF_900497805.2 of Vombatus ursinus. Lineage (NCBI taxonomy): Eukaryota > Metazoa > Chordata > Mammalia > Diprotodontia > Vombatidae > Vombatus > Vombatus ursinus. Next base: position 31,031,175 of record NW_020954546.1, read on the forward strand.
TAATTGCAGAGAAATTCAGGGACTTGTCAAAGGTAACACAAGTAAGTGGAGCAGCTGGCATTCATACATTCAAGGCTTCTGATTTCATTCCACTTCACCACGCTATCCTCCAAGGCATTCTTTCTGTTTTAGCTTCCTCAGTGAGAGGTCCTGGGTTCAAATCCAGTTTGTCCCACTTGTTATCTTTCTAACCTTAGGCAAGTCCCTTAACTACCCTCTGCCTCCATTTTCTCATCTGTAAAAGGAGAAGGTTGGACTAGATGCCTTCTGAGGACCTTTCTGGCTCTGGATCTATGATTCTATGAACATATATTGGTAGAATCACCAAGAAGAGTGGCTGAGAGGCTCAAATGAGAGAATGTACCTAACAAAAATGTTAAAATGCCACAAGAATGCCACTTGCTGTTGTTAAGGCCCTCCAGTTAAGAGTAATCCAATTTCTTTGAAAGGAATAGATGTAAAATATTTACAGCAGTTCTTTTTTGTAGTAGGAAAGAATTGGAAATAAAAGAGATGCCAATTGACTGGGGAAATTGCTAAACAAATTATATTCCATGAATGTAGTAGAATGTTACTGTACTGTGAGAAATGATAAATATACAGAATATGGAGAAAAACTGGAAGACCTGTACGAGTTGAGGCCAAATGAAGTAAGTAGAACCTGGAAAATGATATACACAAGACAACAACAATTTAGATGGAAAGATCAAAAAGATATAACTGGACGTTGTGTAATTATAATTAATTGTCTTGGACCTAAAGAAGAAAGGAGAAAACATACCTCCCTCCCTTATTTCCAGAAGTGGGAGATTGTGGGTGTGGAAGATTGCATATTCTATCAGATTTGGTTGACGTATTGGCTAGCTTTGCTGAACCTCATTTGTTTTCTTTTTTATTCTTGTTTTGAAACAGCTAAGGGCATAGTGGATACAGTTATGGGCCTGGAGTGAGGAAGACCTGAGTTTAAGCCTGGCCTCAGATACTTGCTAGCTGTGTGACCCTGGGCAAGTCATTTAACCTCTGTCTGCCTCAGTTTCCTCAACAGCAAAATGGAGATAATAATAGCACCTACCAACCAGGGTTTTGAAGATCAAATAAGATAATATTTGTAAGACACTTAGTACAGTGCCTACAACTTAATAGATGCTATTTGTTGTTATTCAGTCTCTTTTCAGTCATGTCTGAGTCATGACCCCATCTCGGGTTTTCTTGGCAAAAATACTAGAGTAGTTTGCCATTTCTTTCTCCAGCTTATTTTGTAGATGAAGAAACTGAGTCAAACAAGATCAAGTGACTTGCCCAGGGTTACACAGCTAGTGTCTGAGGCCAGATATGAACTCAGGAAGATTAGTTCTCCTGACTCTAGGTCTGGCACTCTACCCACTGTACCACCTAGCTGCCCAGTTGGCACTATATAAATTCTTATTTGCTGCCCTCTCCCCCTTAAGGGATGGCTCTGTAGGTAGAAGAAGGGAAGGGATATATTTGAAAATGAATGTGATAAGAAACCAAAAGCCATCTTTTATTTTAAAAGGAACAGGTGTATTCCTCAGAGGATAGGCAGATTTTGATCAATGAGAACCAGCGCCCTTGACTGCTAGCCATATACGAACCCCTGACAGGCAAGCAGGTGGCCATTTGCAGGCAAGGTCCCACGATAGATCACTGATTTAGAGCTCCAAGTGAACTTTGAGGTCATCTAGGGCAATGCCCTCCTTTTATAGTGGAAGAAATTAAAGCCCAGAGAATATAATTGATTTATCCAAGGTCACACAAGGATGAAGTGTCACGATTTGAATGCAGGATCTTTGACTCCAAATTCAGCATTCTTGTAAATCCATGGTCACATATCCATAAAATTGAAAGTGCACAGTATTCCAGAAACCCATAAAGAGGAGCCCTCTGTAGAGTTATATGGGAAGTCAGAACAATAGTGATACCTCTTTTCTTTTCCTATTTGAAATGAAACTGATTCTACAAGGAAGCAGAATTTTCTATTTGTAAGCTAGACCTGGCCCTTTACCCTGGACCTAATTAAGTACAATCAAAACTATATTTCCCTGATCTCTTCCCTACCACGTTCAGAAACCTTCAATGACTCCCCATTACCCCCAGGATAAAATTATCATTTTGGTATTCAAAACATTCTGTGGTCTTGTTTCTTTCTTTTCCTCCTTAAATTCATAATATTCCCCTTTACCCACTCTATGTTCCAGCCCCCCTTCCCACATCCCAGTTTCATCCTACCCTCTTCTCCCACTGTGCACTTACACCTTCCTCCCACTTCCTATCCCAATCCCTGGAATGGATTTCCTCTACATATCACCTATTGAAATCTGTCATTCCTTTCAAGGCCAGGCTCAGCCTCCGACCTCCTGCAAGGAGATTCTCTTAATTGCATGTATGCCTGTGACCCTCTGGGCTCACTAAAGGCCCCTCCTTTCCCAAACTCTCTTGCCCCTTTATATAATTATATATATATATATAAAATATAAATTATATATATATATAAATTATATATATATATATATGCTTCATCCCTTTATTAAGTAGTTGGTTGGGTTTTTGATTGTTATTGTTATTGTTGTTGTTGTTGTTTTAGAACAGAGACTGCCATTTTCAGTATAAGAATTTATACTTAGGAATCAGCAAACACTAAAAATCAGGACTTGATTTACTGTTCTGTTTATTGTCTAGACTTTAAAAAGTAATGGAGAAAATGTTTATGATGCAGATTAAATTTAAGAGTGTGTCTAGTAGTACTTTTTTCTTCAGACAGCCAGTTGCTAAACATTTACCAGCACATCATTGCTACTGGGTTCCTCTTTTTTTTGTTTCCAACCTTCCAAGTCATCTCTCTTCCTCAACTTTTGAAGTCCCACTTCCTCCAGGAGGTCTTCTAGGATTCGCCCAAAGTGCCTAGTATATTGGAATGATTATCAGACTTGAAGCCAAGAAAACCTAGGTTCAGATCTCAGTTCTGACGTTTCCCAGTTGTGTGCCACTGGACAACTGACTTCACTTTTCTGAACCTCAATTTTCCCTTCTATAAAATGGGGTTGAAAATATTTATGTTCCCTGCTGCATAGGGTAGATGTGAAGAAAGAATGCTATAAATCTCAAAGGGCTAAATAACTGTGAGTCATTATCGTGGCTGTTGTTAATAATTTAATGAGATTCCTGCCTAAACAGAATACAGAATTCTTCTGGCTCATGTTGGCATTCTATTTGAAATGCTGTGCTGCTCATTCCTGAATCTCACTTGCCACCAACTTAGAAACAACATGAACAGTCACTGTTTACGTAACTTGATGCCTATGGGCCCTCCTTCTCATCCTGCCTCCTCCATTCCTTTCCTTTTCTGTGTTGATTTGAGCTTGTCCATTCCCTGATGACAGGATAGTGTCTGCTGAAAGCATTTGGTCCAGGGCTTTATGCAGTAAGTATTCAGCCAATGTTGCTTGTTGATGAGAATGATGCTGATGATAACTCCCATGCAAATGCCTGACCCTCTCTGTCCCCCTTTAGAATGGAAGCTATTGGAACATTGACTATCCAAGTCTGGTCATTTTGTCCCATCTCCTGGAGTGACATGATAAAGTACATGGATCATCTAACTATATGTACGGAGAGTAGATGCTTTCAGCTAATACTGGCTATGGGGCCAGAGCCCTGCCCTCATCCTTGATGGAAAGAACACTGAATTTGGAGTCAGAGGACCTACATTGGAATCCTAGCTCTGCTTTGTGTGATTTTTGAAAAGTCATTTAATTTCTCTGGATGTCAGGTTCCTCTCTCATCCATTAAACTATGCTACTCTCAACAATAATAAAATAGTATAATAATAGTATATATATGTATATGTGTATATATATGTGTATATGTGTGTGTATATATACATATATATGTATATATATACATATATATATAGAGAGAGAGAGAGATTGGGAATGGCAGACTTAATTTAGAGACAGAACTTAAATTAGAATTCTGATCACCTATATGACCCTTGGACAAGTCATTTGATCTAGTAGTGCTTACAATGTAAACTCCTTGAAAAAAGGGACTAGTTTTTATTGTTGTTGGCTTTTAAAAAAAAAAGATATTCTAATGTTTACTAAGGTGCCTGTCACATAGATACTTGCTGACATTGATTGATCTTGCTGTAATTTGTTTTTTTGGTCCACTAATTCTTTAAGATCAGGCTATTTTGTCTTCAATGAATCTTAATATTTTCTTCAATGTTCCTTTATTGAATATGGTCTTATTAAATTGTGGTCAGCAAATGATATATTTAATATTTTGGCTTTTTTTCATTTGTGAGATTTTTATGTTCTAATATATGTATATTCTTTTTTGTTGTTGTTGTTAAAGTGCCATGAAGTGTTGAGAAATATGCATGCTCCTTTTTAGTTTCCTTCTCTGTAAAGTGAGGAGTTTGGGCTAGATGGCCTCTAAAATCCCTGTTAACTCTAAATCTATGATTATAAGACCTTATGAATCTGTGACTAGCAAGTGTCCAATTGTATCAGGGAAGGTGTGAAATTGATTAACATGTATACATCTAGGTGACATAATTGATAGAATGATAGGCTTGGAGAAAGGAAATGTAAGTTCAAATCCCATCTGCCTCAAGTACTAACTAGCTATTTGATCAGGACATATTACTAAACTTCTCTGGTGCTCATTCCCCTTATCTTTAAAATGAGGAGATTCGATTCTATGGCCTTTAAGATCCCTCCCTTACAGTTCTAAATCTATGACCCTATGATCTTAATGGGAAGAGAAGAATGGCTATGCCCCTGCCAATGGAAATAAATTACGTTATAATGAGGCTAATAATTTAGCTATTGAGATATAAGCTCTGACCAAAGCAGGGAGCCAATGGCTGAGTATTGGTGTGCTCCCCTTTAAGAAAGCTTGCTAATAGAAAGAAAAAACTGGTCACAAAATAGTAAATTAGAAGCTCCTGTTCACATTAAGAAAATATTCTTCACTTTAAAACAGCTCCCTATATGATTCCTTTAAAAAGTAGTTCTGCTGGTATATTTAAGTGGAGTTTCTTGTATTTGTTTTGCTTTTGTCCTTAATTTTTAAAATAGATCATTATTTATTCCGCAGAGGCACAGAAGCACAGGATCACATAGTTGCAAAGTATCTTTGAGAAAAGTTAGTCTAAGCCTTTAATTTTACAGAGGAGGAAAACAGAGGCTGAAGGGAGATATAACTTCCCCAAAGTAACCTAGCTAGTCAATGGCAGAACTGGGTCTTGAGCTCAGGTCTCCTTATCCATATGCAGGCATGTAGCTTGTGCTTTGTTCCAGGTACCAACAAGTAGTATTTCTTCACCACTTTGATACAGAGACCACTGTTCCTATGCCTCAGTTCTCTAGGTCTTCTACCAACCTCAGTGGAAGAAGGAGACAAGTGACCTTAAGAGAGGGCTAGGGAGCAGGCCAATGGGGAGAGGAAGGTGGGAGATGACAGGCTACCTCTTATCTCTACTACATTGCTCTGAACATCTGATTTGGAGATGGTGAGTCATCCTTGGGAGAAGGCAATGGACCAATGTCTCTGGTACTAGAGATCAACGGAGAAGGGGAAAGGAACATAATTGGGAGGCACTTCTGGATTTCAAGGGCTGGCTTCTCTAGAGAAATAGAAGGACTTCTCTCAGCCAAGCTCTTGAGTTCTTGAGAATCTTTAGTAGGAGTAGGGTGGGGAACCCAAGGACCAGTGCTTAGCCAAGGATAAGTTCTCCTTCATCATTAAGTCCAGGAAGAGGAAGAACCTTTGGAGCCCACCTTGCAACAAATTCTACCCTTAGATTTTTCTTTGGGGGGAGGGTACTATTAAAGGCCATGTCCTCCTCTGTATGTATATATAATGTGTGTGTGTGTGTGTGTGTGTGTGTGTGTGTATGTATGGGAGTGGGGAATTATAGATGGACCCTTATGACTCAAAATCTAGTATATTTTCCACTGCATCAACCCACAAATCCAGCACACTTTCTACTATACAAACGTTGTAGCCCTATGGCTATCCCCAATACAGACCCTGGAACCCCCAAGAGATGACTACCCCAGATAAGGTACTTTGTGGGTTGATAGTCCTAAAACTATCTCTCAAAAGCCCCCAGTAGTGCATTTACTTTTACTCTGGTCAGGTAGAGGACACGATTAGCTTACGGACATTTAAAGAAATGACATAGCAATACTAGCAATAAAACTCTATAAACCTAGAGTTCACTTTCCCACAAATATAGGGGTGAGGGAGGGAACATGACTTTGGTCTTACCAGGCTGCAGCTCTATATCCCAAGGATTAAGAGAAGAGAAGAAAATTTGCTGGCAATAGAATGGTGGGTTTTCTCATCCTTCCCAACACCACCCTATCAACTAACTGAATTTGTCCCAGATGCCAGAATTCCAGGTGATGGCTATTCTAATTCTTAATTCATTGTCACAACTTCCTGCCCCCCCCCCCAACTCCTTGGCCTCCCAGGGGTCTGATGTAGTTAAAACACTGGACCAGTGATCACTAGGTTCCAGCTTTCACTCCTCACTCTGCTATGTACTAACTGTGTGACCTTGGCCTTGGCAGGCCACTTTAACTTCTGTGAACCTGTTTCTACATTTGTAAAATGGAAAAAAAATTTTTTTTTGCTCTACCTAACTCACGCATGTGTTGAATATGAAAGTGCTTTGTAAGCCAAGGAGCATTACACAGATATCAGGGACTGTTATTTGAATGTAAGTTACTTGGGGCAGTTTCATTTATTGGCTTCATGTTCCCAGAGCCTAGCTTTATGCCTGGCACAGAGCAAGTGTTTAGTAAATGTCTGTTGATTGATTGTTATTATTACTCACTCATTGCTTTTTATTGGTCAACCAGATGTTTAGAGCCACTTTGCATTGGTCGTGTAAGACAATGGGTAGATGTGGTTTGATTTATCTACCTCACCCTCCAAAAAAAAAATAGGATTTACTGCTACCTTTATGGAACACAGACAATGTATCTGATGGGGCCTTTGGGGAACTGGGCTCTAATCCTCTCTCTGCAACTAACTTATGTGATCTTGAGGAACTCCCTTCCTACTCTGAGATTCAGTTTCCCCCTCTGTAAAACTAGGTGGTAGGGATAGATGATGTCTACTTTACCTATAAAGAGATTGGACTAGATAATCTCTACATACCTTTCTAGCTGTAACATTCTGTGATTCTATTCCTACTCAGTGAGACTGGCCTATACTTAGATTTACAAAACAATCCCATGACCCAGGAGACTTGGGATGTGTGTTGGCTCTGAAGGCTTAGCTGGCAGCCATAGCAATAAAGGAAATGTGGTAGCCAGTGGTGTGAGGGTCAAGGGTATACATAGGTCCTTTGTCTATTCCTCCTAACACTTGACTAGGAGAAGGTGTGTGGTAACTCTTGTCATGAACAGCACTCCTGTGGGTGCATGTCAGCAGTCTGGTTGTGTTGGTCTGCATATATATGTGGGTGTTTGTGTGTGTGTGCGTGTATACACACATGTATGTGCACCATCATCCTAGATATACTAGGGAGGGAGAAGTAGGAGTTTGTTTGTATTATAGAAAAACCCTAGAAGGAGGCCTATGTTTTTATGGACCTCTGAAGTTGCCCAGTAATCTAACATTCCTAGTGCAGGAGACCCATGAAATCAGAGAGGGGTGTTAGCAATCTCATTGTGATGAGAACTCATGTTGTCCTAGCCTGCCATGTTCCCAATGGGGTGGTCATTCAAAGAATGAGGAACTTCTAAGTAACATAAAGTTTAAATCTTGTGACTTTAAGAAATGTTTTGGGGTGGGGTGGAGCCAAGATGGCAGAGTAAAAGCAGTGACTTGCTTGAGCTCTCCCACAAACCCCTCCAAATACCTATAAAAAATGGCTCTAAATAAATTCTAAAGCAGCAGAACCTGCAAAAAGACAGAGTGAAACAAATGTCCAGCCCAAGACAACCTGGATGGTTGATAAGAAAGGTATATTGCTCTGGGCTGGAAGAGGAATGCAATTTGGCATGGGCACACAGGCAAAACAGGCCTCAGCAAACCTGGAACAGGCATCAGAGGACTGAATCAATAGCTGCAGCAGTTTCCAGACTTCTCAACCCATAATGCTAAAGACAACTTAGGATGTCAGTAGGAAAAGTCTGTGTCTGTGGTGAGAGAGAGAAGAGCGGGGGTCCCAGCCCCAGTCCCCAAGCCTGGCCCCAGGGCAGTGGCTGCCTCCAGAGCTTCCAGTCCACAGACTGAGGGGGAATCCAGTGGCTGATCAGAGGGGGATTGCAGGGATCTCTCTGCTGGTGCAGGATTCTCTTGCTTTGCCGTGCTTGGATCTGGGTCACAGCTCTGGGTGGCGGTCCTGGGGTGAGGAGTAGTGCTGGCGTGGTGGAGCTTGTAGTGGCTGTGGAGAGGAAATCCTCCTCACAGTTCCAAGAAAGAAAAGAGTGCTTGTGGTCAATCATAGACAAGAGCATAGGACAGGAAGGGAGTAAACACCTTGCCCATGATCATAACACCTTGGAACAACTGAAAATTTTCAGGTCCCTAGAAGTATCTCTGAAAACAGCTGCACAAAACCCCTGAAGCTTGGAACAGTACATTTTTCACACTAGAAGCAGACTCCTACCTTAACAAAGAGTTTATAACCCAAGTAATTGGCTGGGATCATGAGCAAGTAGCGCAAAAAGAATCAGAGCATAGAATCTTTCTTTGGTAACAAAGAAGATCAAAACATACAACCAGAAGAAGACAACAAAGCCAAAGCTCCTACATCCAAAGCCTCCAAGAAAAATATTAATTGTTCCCAGGCCATGGAAGAGCTCAGAAAGGATTTTGAGAAGCAAATAAGAGAAGTAGAGGAAAAACTGAGAGTGATGCAAGAAAATCAGAATGCATGCCATCTTGGGATGGGGGGAGGGACAAGAGGGGGAGAAAATTTGGAACTCAAAATCTTGTGGAAGTGAATGTTGAAAACTAAAAATAAATTAATTAAAATAATTCATAAAGGATGCTTCTGTATCCTTTCCCTTTGGTCATAAAATTTAAAATTGGCAGAGATCTTAGAGGTCACCTAATCTGATAATAATAATGAGGATACTACTACTACTAAAAACTTCTCACAAATCACTTTCATTTCTATTTATATTTATGGACTCCAGTAACAGCTCTGTAACATTAAGTAATAGAAATGTTAATATGATTATTTTACACGTGCAAAAACTGAGACTCTCATGGAGGTAAGGTGAATTGCCCAAGATCACCATTTGCTTTCCACTCATTGCAGAAATTCCTTTCCAGTACCCTGAAAAAAATCACAAGATCATAGATTTAGATCTAGAAAGGACCTCAAAGTCCAACATTGGATTTTATGTGAGATTTATGTTTACCTAGGTGAGTGTGGTGGAGAAGAGCCCCCCTCCCCCCCCACACACCACTGCTATCTCTTTACCTGGCAGTATGCTCCCTAGCTATTCATCTTCATTTCCTTCCCATCAATACCACGCAAGTGTCCTAGCTCGGATGGGTGAAATTTTACCTTGTGTTGTGTGGTCCCAAGCCTCTTTGCCATTTGCCTGTTGTCTCCTTACCAAATACTCCTCCATGTGATGCCCCCATTCCTAAAACCTCTCTAGGTTTTTTCTTCCCTGATAAAATATAACTTGACAGAAATTATCAACTATCTTATTGCTTGCATCTGTATGGCCAATGCTTAGCACATGGTAAAGACTTAATATTCTATCTATCTATCTATCTATCTATCTATCTATCTATCTATCTATCTATCTATCTAT
>NW_020954546.1:31041002-31043278 GCF_900497805.2 Vombatus ursinus
TATCTATCTATCTATCTATCTATCTATCTATCTATCTATCTATCTATATTTACTTTGTCCAACTCCCTCACTTTGCAGGGGAGGAAACTGAAGACCAGGGTTAAATGCTTTGCCCAAAATCATATAGGTAGGAATGGAAAAGAGATTCGAACCCAGGCCCTCAGGCTCAGGAGACAGGGCTCCTTCCACTATACCATAATCCAACTGCTTTACTGAAATCAATGTTATAAGAATGAGCAAATAGCTAAGAAAAAAAGTAGCACTCTATTTCATAGAAGCTGGTTGGGTAGATTTTATAAGTATGGTATTTGCTTTTTTTCAATTCAGTTAAAATTTTTATTGAATACCTGTTATTTGCTCAAAATTCTATCAAGTAGTGAACAGGAGACAGAAATCTCTGCCTTTGGTAAATCAATCAATCAATCAATCAATCAACAAGCATTTATTAAGTACCTACTATGTTCCAGGCACTAAAAAGAACTTATAATCCTTTAATCATATACATATATATGTATACATGTATGTATGTATATGTATATATATATACACATATAATCTTATAATCCTTGAATCGATTACAGAATGATAAATATAAAAGAGTTTACAACAAAATGTCAAATTAGCCATCATATGGTACAGTTAGTAAGTGTTCTGGGTGGTCAGGAAAAGGAGAGACCAGCATGGCCTACAACTGATTTTTAGTCCTGTAACTGAGGGCTGTGATCAGAAGGCCACAGTAATTAGGCCAGAATCAATCAAATGGGATCCTGATCCTTCATAAAGAGATGCAGATGGGATGAGCTAGCATGTAAACAACAGCCTAACCAGAAGTACAGGAAATTAAAGCTAGACTCAGTCCATGGTAGGAGGGCCTATGGTCATGAAATGGATGTGTTAATTCTCAGTTAATGAATGGATTGAAGCTTTCCTGTGCTAAGAATCTCTTCATATACATACATATGTATAAACATTTCTATGTGTACATGTGTTTATATATACATACACACATGTACACGCAGAGGTAGTTCACCATTTAAATGTAAGCTTCTTGAGAGTAAAGATCACATCATTCTTTGGCTTTTTGTCTCCAACATAGTGCCTGGAACATGAAAGTAAAAACAATAATAGCATTTGTATAATGCTTTTAAGTTTGCAAAAGGCTTTATATGTTATCTCATTTAACTTTACAACAGTCCAGTAAGGCAGGTGCTTCCCCCCCCCCATTTTATAGGTGAGTAAATTGAGGCAGAAAGGGGTTTAGTGACTTGCCCAAGGTAACACAGTTAGTAAATATCTAAGGCAGTATTTGAACTCAGGTTTTCCTGTACAACATTCTATACTCTCCATCACCTACCACTGAATAAATGCTTGTTGATCGATTGATAGGATTTGGGTGAGCAATGAACTTGCATTATGGAATCCCCAGAATTTGTTTACTGAGTGGTGGTAGGGAATGCTTTGAGCCTGATTCTGGCCTTTATTTCCATCCATCTACCACACCCCACCTCCATCACTACAATCAGATAGAGTCTGAACCAGGAAAAAGCACCAACATGAATGATGTAAAGGCTTTGGATGGATAGCAGTGTGGGGAGGGCATCACAGGCAGGAAGGGATACAGTGTAGGAATAGCTTAGATATCTGAAAGAAAGAGTATGCTGGAGTTGTTTTTAATTATCTTAAAGACTCTTATGCAAAATGGGCTTTGGAGCCTGGATGGGAAATTATCTCCACAGCTGGATCACTCCTAATGGCTATGCATGCATCTCTGACAAAGGCAAGGGCTGCTAAAGATGAATTGCTCCAACCAGGCTAATTGCTGGGAATTTGCCTAGGAGAGGGAGAGAGAAGCCAGAACTTGGATCTCATTCTGCTTAGATCTTGCCAGATGTTGCTTCGGTGTCCCACGGTCCAATAGCAACTTTGATAAAGAGAATCAAAGCTGAATGAGCACTTGCTGGTTTTTAAGAAAGGAAGCATTATGCTGTGTTTGTCAATACCTGTGGGGATGACTAGAATTGCGATAATGGCCACAGATTCCAGCCTTAAACAAACATGGGCTTGTATAGATAACAACAGACTGAAACATTTGCAAGGCTACCTGTGCAGCTTCTGGAGAGTTGGGAATCAGATGGAGACAAAGATAGAGAGATAGATGGATGGATGGATGGATGGATGACAGATATGTAGGTAGGTAAGTAGATATATATTATATATATATATATATATAGAGAGAGAGAGAGAGAGAGAGAGAGAGAGAGAGAGAGAGAGAGAGA
>NW_020954546.1:31043288-31050769 GCF_900497805.2 Vombatus ursinus
AGAGAGAGAGAGAGAGAGAGAGAGAGAGAGAGAGAGAGAGAGAGAGAGAGAGAGAGAGAGAGAGAGAGAGAGAGAGAGAGAGAGAGAGAGATCACTAAGCATTTAGTGTTTACTGTGGCCAGGTACTGTATTTGGGATACAAGGAAAGGCAGAAACATGGTTCTCGATCTCAAGATGCCTATATTCTAATGCTTTAAGGTTAAAAACTTCTTCCTTTATAATGACTCTATACAACTATTATAATCTCTATTTGACGTATTCAGGAACTGAGATTCAGAGAGATTAAATGATTTACTCCTAAGCACATAACTTAGAAACATCAGAGCCAGATCTCAGACACAGATCTTCTCTCTAGCACTCATACTCAATACTTGCTGGTTTTTGAAGGAAGACTGAAAGGAACTTTCAGGGATAACCAGTCTATCCAGTTCAATTTCTCCAACACCTTCTGGTTTTCATTTGGATAAGTGCTAAAGACACACATACATACACCACACACACACATACATACATATATGTGTGTAAGATTGTATTGCATGTATGTGTGTATGTACATGTAGGTATATTCATATATGTCTACATACATACAGGTGTATATACACATACATGTATATTTAATCACAAGTTCACAGATCTCAGAATACGGATCCCTGCCTTAGGAAATAGATTAAGTGTGATGGGATGTTGGGGGTAATGAGGGTGAAGGAAAATTACCCAGTAGTGGAAAGGTGCTGGATTTTGGAGTCTAAGGACCTGGATTTTAACCTGACTTTGCACTTCCTAGCTGTGTGAGATGTCTTTGGACATCTTTTTTTTTTCTGTAAAATGAGCCGTTGCCAGGACGGATTGTTGTATCCTTGTGCTTGCATCCCTCCAACCTAGCAAAGCATCTAAGCACATAATAAGTACTTAATAAATACTTGATTGATCCATTGACTCAATGGCCATGAAAGTCCTTTGTAGCTCTAGAATTGTTATCATATGAACTATCTGGTGATGTACTTATCAAAGCCAATTGAGGCTTCAATCTCTATCAGAGAGACAGTCCTATATAGTCGATATAGCCAAAGCCTTCCCTGCCCAGGAGGACCTGAAGAGCTTCAACTCTTTTGGCACAGCCTTTGAGAACCCAAGGTTATCTCCAGATCCTAATGAGTCACCAGAGGAGTACACGATTGGAAAGTCAGCATGAGCATTCAGTCAGGTAGGGTCATGCCTGTACAATATTGAACTAGCCAGTCATCTCAAATAGCCTAATGAGTGAATGAGTGTGTCTGTATGTATTTGTAGTATGGTCAAAGAAAAACAACACAACACAAAACAAAACAAAACAAAACAGTTTTGGAGTGAAGAAACATGAGTTCAAATCTCCTCTCTTACAGCTTAGCTGATTATCTGGAACGAATAATTCAACTTCTCAGAGCCTCAATTTTCTTTTCTATAAATGGGGAGACTGAATCAAATAAGGGCTCTTCACAATTTTTGTGTGTGTCATGTAAACAACCTGATGAAGACTATGATCTTCTCAGAATAATATTTTTTTTTGGTAAGGCAATTGGGGTTAAGTGACTTGCCCAAGGTCACACAGCTAGTACGTGTCAAGTGTTTGGTCTGAGGCTGGATTTGAACACAGGTCCTCCTGACTTCAGGGCTGGTGCTCTATCTACTGCACCACCTATATGCCCCAATATTTTCAAATAATTGAAAGAAATATACAATTTGAATTAGAAGCTAAGTGAAAAAAAAATGTTGTTGTTTTCTTTTTCCCATCCACATTCATGGATTCTTTGAAATCTATCCAAAGACCCTTTAGGGTAGGGGTACATGGACCCCCAGTTAAGAACCTTTGGACCAAATGATCTCTGAAGTCCCTTCTGGCTTTCATTCCTAACACCCCATCACTCAAATGGATTATTTGTCATGCTTTAGAGCCGACAGGAGAAAAAATCATTTTTAGTGATTTATTTGCTTCCAAAGCAGCTATGCTGACATTGTGTAGACAAAGGCTCAGTCAGTCAAACATTCAGTCAGTCATCCAGATGTTTGATCCATTCCAAATCAACCTCTCCATTCCCTGAGGTCCCTCAGCATTTACCATCTGTCCTGCTCCCTAGCTCTGATCTTTAATCATTCTCTGCCTTGAATTGTGACCTGACTTTTTGCATGTGTCCCTTTCTCCTGGAAGACAGGGATCGCAATGTATGCTTTTCTTCTATTCTTTCCATCAGGGCCTATCTGGTACAGGCTAGGGACATAGACTATTGTGGTCAATTGTACCTGTATGCATGTGTGCATACCTGTATGAGTATGCATGTATATATGTGTGTGTGCATGTGTGTATACATGCATGCGTGTTCATGTATACATGTGTGGGGATGTAGGCACACTCTGAATAAGGACCCTAGACCAAAGTCGAATCACAATGATGTCATTGAAAAAGATGATATCATGCATTTCTATCGCACTAGGTTTACAAAGCACTTTCCTCACAACAATCCTATGAGGTACATAGTACAAGTATTATTAATCCCAGTTTGCAGATGAGGAAACTAAGACTTATAAAGATTAAGTAGCCTGTCCAAGCTCACTCATCCAGTAAATATTAGAGCTGAGAGACAACATAATATAGTGCAAAGACTGCTGGATTTGGACACAGAGGAGCTGGGTTCAGATCCTCCTTTGCTACTTTTACCCATATGACCTTGCCTGGGTCTCAATTTCCTCATTTTTAAAATGAGGGGATAAGACCAGATGACCTTAGCATTCCCTTCTAGCTCTAGAGACCCAGCTTCCATGGTCTTAATATTTCAGGGACTCCTCAGTTCCTTTCATATTTTATAATGTGGTAGTCAAGATGATGACCACCATTAACCCACTGGGGGGGGAGGCTAGTTATGAGGTACCTCATGTCCTCACTTTCTTGGGTAATGTCATTGTTGTTTAGTCATTTCTAGTCATGTCTGACTCTCTGTGACCCCTTTTGGGGGGCTTTTCTTAGCAAAGGTACTGGAGTGGTTTGCCATATCCTTCTTCAGCTCATTTTGCATATGAGGAACCTGAGACAAACAGGGTTGGTGACTTGCTCAGGGCCACACAGCTAGTAAGTGACTGAGGCTGGATTTGAACTCAGGTCTTCCTAAGTCCAGACCCAGTACTCAGCTGCCCAAGGTAATGTCATAGTTAATGGCTAAAACACTTCTGACTGTTTGAATAGGGATGAAGGCAAAGAACCTTCCCTCTTTTACTTAACTTCTACTGGTAAAGGAATGATTCCTCCTCATTTGACATGGGATTGGTTGGGCAGGGAGCATGGGAATATTTCTCTTTCATGGATATACGGAAGGACCATCTTGTTTTTTTTGTTTGTTTGTTTTGTTTTGTTTTGTTTTGTTTTTGTTTTTGTTGTTAGGCAATTGGGGTTAAGTGACTTGCCCAGGGTCACACAGCTAGTAAGTGTCAAGTGTTTGGTCTGAGGTCAGATTTGAATTCAGGTCCTCCTGACTTCAGGGCCGGTGCTCTATCCACTGCGCCACCTAACTACCCCGGAAGGACCATCTTGATTCAATACTGTGGACCCTAATGAGGAACACAGACCTCTATTCACTTAATCAGAGTCAGACGCTCCTCCTTCCTCTGACAAAGTTTCCAATGTAGACAAGTCATGTCCTAGGAGATGGAGCTGACAGGAGGTGTACATTTAGGGTTAGGGTTAGAGTAAAGGAGCTAGTATAACCAGAGGTCAACAACAGGACTTCTGGAATTTTGCCCTTGTCTTTGCTTTCTGTTATTTTTTTTTCTTTCCTTAAAACTGAGGAAGCAGGAATTACTCTTTTGCCTCACATTCCCAGAACTTAGAGGCAGCTAGGTGGGTAGAGAGGACTGGCCCAAGAGTCAGGAAGACATGAATTAAAATCTGACCTCAGAAATATACTAGCTGTGTGACCCTATATGAGTCACTTAACCTCTATCTGCCTCAGTTTCCTCAACAGTAAAATGGGGATCATCAGACCTATCTTCTAGGGTTGTTGTGAGGATCAAAGGAGATAATATTTTTAAAGAGTTTAGCACAGTGCTTGGAACATAGTGGGAGCTTAATAAATGTATGTTCCCTCCCCATTAGATGCTTAATAAATGTTTGTTGAATGACTCTTCTATTTTTCCTCCTCTCTCTGGTGATTCTTAGGAAGTGGGAATGTGACAACTATTTTTCACAAGTTCTTTTTCTCCTGCTGCCTCTGGGTGAGACCTGGTTATGCACTAGTGATCTCTTTCTTGTCTTTCAACTTCCAAAGGGAGCAGGAGACTGATGTCTGTGTTCATGCTTGTCTTCCCTTTCTAATCCCTCTGGTGGCCCGGCATGGCTTTAGGCGTCCGTCTTTCCTCGCTTTGCTTTCTGCCCTTTATCTGTGCCAAGAGAACGTAGATTTCTTCAGAACAGAGATTGTTCTATTTTTGTCTTTATATTCTCCAACCCTGAGCACAGTGACTGGCATACAGTAGTTGCTTAATAAATGCCTGTTGAGGAATTGATTACCCTGACTTAGAGCTGAACCAAAAAAAAAAACCCAAAAAACTAACAGAGGCCTGGTGTTCCTACTTTTTCTCCCTCTTTCCATTAGCTCTGCTAGAAAAGTGTATGTTGCTGCAGTCCAGAAATACTCACTTCTACCCAAAAGCAGTAAGCCAGTGCCTCTCTCTTTATAGGGATCATTGCATACCATCTATTTCTAGGATTATAGCTAAGTATTGTTCTTGTTTTGTTGAAATCATTATTAATATATTTGCATGTTGCTGAACTAATGATTCCCCAGATAGTTCTTCGGCTTTGTAGCTTGACTTATACTAGACTGGTATGTTCACTAATGAGCGAGGCATTCTCCTAGTGTATATTCTAATAATCTCAAATACCTCTCGCTCCTTTTGTCTCTTTGTCTCTCTCTGTCTCTGACTCTCTCAGTTTCTCTGTTTCTGTCAATTTCTGTCTGTCTCTGTCTCTTTGTCTCTCTCTCTCTCTTTCTGTCTCTCTGTCTCTCTTTCTCCGTTTCTGGCTCTTTGTCATTGTCTCTCCATCTCTGTCTCTGTCTCTCTTCCTCCTGTAAAACTGGGTGGTTATTTAAGGGATTTAAGGGTTTCACCTCTGCTTCTATAGTAAGGACAAAGCAAAAAAGATCCCAAGAGTCTTGGAACCCCAATAGATTGGGGGATGCAACAGACTCAATAGTTGGTGGAGTTTGGGGAAATTTCCCCTCTCCTCTCAGTCCCGTCTTGTTAACTTTATGGCTCTAAAACTAATGCTCTTTTTCCAGCTCCATTTCGCACTATCCAATTCATTATACCCTAACCACAATGTAACATTGTGAAATGCTTTCATAAGGTTGTTCAGCTGATTATATGAGATGAGAACCCAGATGGTCGGTGTCGGATTCGAGCTAGCTGCTGAGCCCCAGAGACGTTAACTCCCCTGAGTATCAGTCAACTTACCATAGCCATATTGCTAACTGCATGTGTGCGAACATTGTTTCAATAGAACTACTCACTGCCCGCTGTAACATGGTTTCACCTAACAACATGGGCTTGCGACATTAATTAACAATGTTTGGTAAGGGTATTCCTGCATATGCTGAGTTATCCAGGGAATTGTATCAGTTCCAATTCCCCAAAAAGTTTTAGAGATATCATGGCTGTATGGACTATTTATGTTCTCAAGTGTCTAATAGGCCTTTTTTTTTTTTTCCGGGGGGGGAAGGGGGGGGGGGGAAAGGGTGGGGCGGGGGGGGTGGGGGGGGTGTTCATTGATGGTTCTCACTTGATTCATGTTTAGCACCTGCTAAGATAGCAACCGAAATCCAGAGCTCAGGAAATAAAGCAGAAATGGAGGGACTTCAGAAGCTTCCCTGTCTGCCCTTCCCTGCTCTCCTACAAACAATGCCTGTACAGGTGGGCCTCGCTTCAAACAGACATGAAAGCAGAAATCTCAGAATTAAATGACAGATGTGTGTGTGTGTGTATGTTGAGAGAAGAAGGGAAGGAAAAAGAAAGGAAGGAGACACAATTCTCTTGACAAAAGGATTTAAGATAGGGCAAAATAGTGAACTCATCATAGAATTAGAGCTAGAAGGAAACTTGGACATCATCTAGTCTAATCTCATTTTACAGATGAGGAAACTACTGAATGGTTAAGTGACTCACCCAAAGTTGGACAACTAGGAAGGCTCTGAGGTTGGATTTGAACCCTGGTCTTCCTTACTCCAAGGTTAATATCCTAAGAATTCAGTACCTTAAGGAATCACATTAAATTAGTAAAATTCACTACAAATAAGTGAGATGAGTTAAATTGACCAAATGTTTATTTACACACAACTTTTGAGGAGTATATCCAGTGGAAAAAAGTGAGCTCATTTTTAGATCAAAATATTTTTAAGAGAAGTGGGGAGTAATAGTTAACAGTCTTTAGATGGGGCCCTTCTAACATCTCCAGCAGCTCAAATTTGGGGGGAAAGTGGGGAAAGAACTCCTGCTTTTCAGAAGAAATTATCCCATTGGTCCAGGTAGCTGCTCCCTACCACTTGGGAGTTTTCCAGCCATTTTATAGAAGACAGCTTTCTTGAGGGGTTTGATGATTCAGTCCTCCAGGGAGGGCAAATAGTCAGAATGAGGTAAGACTGCTTAATGTCAATCAACCACCAGGGCAGCTAGGTGGCACAGTGGGTAGAGCACTGGCCCTGGAGTCAGGAGGACCTGAGTTCAAATCTGACCTCAGACACTTGACACTTACTAGTTGTACAACCCTGGGCAAGTCACTTAACCCCATTGCCTAGCCAAAAAAACAAAAACAATCAACCACCAAGTGTCTCCTGAGGTCCCTCTCAACCCTAAGTGAGGACCTGAGGGGGATGGGATGCAAAGATGAATATAGCATAGCTCCTGCCCTTACAGGGTTTATAGTCTAGTAAGGAAGAAAAGACACAGTGATTCAATTCCAAAGGGATTTATTATGTACCCACGGTGTGTAAAGCTCTATGCAACATTCTGGGTAGAATAAAAAGGGGAAAAAATCCAAACTTCTGTCCTAAGGACATTGCAACTTCATAGACATAGATGTAATTAAATTGTTTTAAGGCGATAAGCATCTACTAAGTACAAATCAGTGTGCTTAAGGCTGAAGAAGCAATGGTATTAAAAACAAACTCTTTGCCTTGTGGAGCTTACAGTCCACTGCTAGAGCTAACATATATACATAGATGTATGATAGAGGGTAGAGAAAATAAGAACAAAGGAGAGGTCCAGAAAGTGTATTCTAGGAAAATTCGAGGAAGGAGAACAAAATATCAATATAATTCAGGATATAATTGCCAGACAATGATAATGATGATGATGGTGGTGGTGGTAGTGATGATGATTCCCTGCGTTTATACACCATTTTCCATCTACATAGTGTGTGTGTGTGTGTGTGTGTGTGTGTGTGTGTGTGTGTGTGTGTG
>NW_020954546.1:31050779-31075522 GCF_900497805.2 Vombatus ursinus
TGTGTGTGTGTGTGTGTGTGTGTGTGTGTGTGTGTGTGTGTGTGTGTATGTATTACCTACCTGGAGCCACACAGTCGTGGGAATCAAGTAGTTCATATATTATTATCCCTTGTATTACAGATCAATTAAATAGTCCAACAGCTATTGATTAAGCACCTATTATGTGCCAGGCATTGTGCAAGCTACTGGGGGCACAGAGACAACAGTGAAAACAATCCCTGCCCTCAAAGAGCTTACATTCTCCTGGAATTATTGTGGGGGTAGGAGAAGAGAGGGAGCAAAACACCCTAAAAAAAAAAACTATCGGTCTAACAGAATTTTTTAAGCTTACCTAAATAGTTAACTTAGCAGACATACCAGGATTAGAAAACCAGATTGTTTGACTCCTAGTCCAGATTGATACAAATGATGAAGACAGTAGAAAGGGGGAGGGTTTGAGATCACATCCAATAGAATGGTCAGGAAAGACTCTCCTTCCCCAGTCTCTAATGGACCAGAAAAAAATCCCATATTTCCCCAGCTTAATGATTAGCATAGGCGTACCCATTTACTTCTAAGTCTGATGATGGGCTGATACAAATCTTCATATAATTGGTTTTCTTAATTTATTTCAATGCAATTCATGCAATGCAATTTAACAAGGATTTATTAATTACATACTTTGTGCAAAGCAGTATGTTGGGTACTGGGGATACAAAGACAAAACAATGAAAGTGCTCTTGCTCTCAAGATGCTTATATTCCATAAGAGCATAGGCAAGTTGAGGAGAGATATGCAAAA
This sequence comes from Vombatus ursinus, assembly GCF_900497805.2. NCBI lineage: Eukaryota > Metazoa > Chordata > Mammalia > Diprotodontia > Vombatidae > Vombatus > Vombatus ursinus. The sequence goes on from NW_020954546.1 coordinate 31,051,560, forward strand.
ATAAGTAAACATAAGCTATTTGGATGTAGGTTCCCTCTGAACCTTCAGATCTCCTTATTAGGAATGAGCCAAAAGTGAGTATCCATTGGAAGAGGCAGAAAGGAAAGTGTCATGATTCTTGACCATGGCAGGATCTAAACCCAGGGAATAAGAAGGAGAGAGAGAGAGGTGAAGGAAGCAAAAATGGTTGCGGTAGAGCAAGAAAGACTAGAAATGTGGCTTGGGCATAATAGCCCACATGGAAAAGAAAAAAAAAAAAACACAACCAAGCAGCTACAAGTAATTTTATTTATCTAGGCGGCGTTATTTAGCCTGTATCCCAATCCTGTGTGGAAGATTTAGGTCTGAGATCTAAAGTTCCAGAGTCCTTCTTCCAATGAGTGATGATGCCCCGCCTCCATCTCCTCTGTCCTAGTATCTCTTCCTTTTGTGTGTTGTCTTTCCCTTGGGGTTTGTAAGCTCCTTGAAGGCAGAGAATGTTTTTTTTTCTTTTTATTAATTGTATCTCCAATATTTAGCATGGTGCCTAGCATAGTAAGTGTTTAATAAAAATGTACTGGATTGAATTGGATTGGGTTGATGGTGGGGTTTCCCAGGTTCTGGTTCTTTTGGAGAATAGGATCAGGTTAAGGGCTAACTATGCCACCTGGTGAGTAAAAGTAAATACAACATAATTTCTTTGATTGGGGAGAAGTAACAAGTGGAGGGGTTGGCAGGATGGTTTTCCTGCAGGCAGTGGCATTTGACCTTAGTTTTAATGAGAATTGAGTTATTCTAAAAGGCACAAGTGAGGATGAAGAACATGCTTTGCAAAGGCAAAGAACTGGCTGTACCTATGCTAGGGATTACAGTGTTCTTTCCCTTTAATCACTCAGTTCCTCTGATTAGCCCCATAGTGTCCCCGAGCTTGCTGGGCTCCAGCAGCCTTCTCTCCTTACCAACTTCTTTACATATTTTAGACATTTGCTTATTGCTCAAACCCAGCTTAGCCCTTGACTGCAGCTCCCACTGCTCTCTTTCCCCCACTGAGACAGGGCTTATTTGCATTTCACTTTGTAGCCTCGTTGAGTTAATTTTCAGCAGTTAATTAGATGTTCGCTAAGTAGCCCTGGATTGCTCTTGCAAATAGCATCTTCTGGGCTGTGGGGAGACCTGAAGGACTTAGAATAGCGAAGCCTTTCTAAATGAGCCCATCAGCTAGGCCAGTGAGATAGGCACGACAGTGATAATATGGGAACAGCTTCCCGGGATCGTCCCTTGGGATGATACTGTCTTTCCTGGCAAGCAGTTTTTAATTGCTATAAAAGACAGATAGATGCTGGAGGGCCTCAAGAACACACTCTTGTACATGACTCTACCCAGACTCCTTTCAGGCCAATTTTCATCAGTAGTTACTAACATGGTAACCTAATCAGTTTGACACTCCTCTCCCATTGATTCCTACCTACTATGCAATTACATACAAACTGTCATGCCCCCACCAAGAATTTATTTTCTCTGAGAAACAAAGAAAATAAAAGCTACCTGACTGAAACCAGTAATATGTATATATGTATGTGTGTAAATAGACATATAAGTAGACACACACATATATGTAAGACTGTTCTAACCACTGGATATTATAAGGGTGGAATCCAGCCTCAGACACTCAACTCTGGACAAGTCACTTAATCTCTGTTTTCCTTAACACACTAGAGAAAGAAACAGCAAACCATTTCAATATCTTTAACAAGAAAATCCCATGGACAGTATGGTCCACAGAATCATGAAGAGCTGGACACAACTGAATGACTAAACATCAATAAATACACAAACACACACACGCACATCTACACTACTGTATATTGTAGGAATAGAGTTTCTTGGCTTACTAGATCCTTTATGAATTCCCTCATTCTATTATTATTATTATCAACAACAACAACAATAATAACAACAATAATAGCAGCTAACACTTATATAGTGCCAGGCAATGTGCTAAGTGCTTTACAATTATTATATCATTTGACAGAAATCATTCTATAAAATCTTTCTTTTTTAAAAACAATCATTTTATTATGAACTTAAGAAACATAATAAACATAAATTTCAATATGCAAAGAAGAATAAGAAAGAGAATTGTATATGAAACTGAACTTCTGTTAAATATAGGCTTTTAAAAATATGTATTAAATTTAACATGATAGTGATATAACTTCCTGGCTTAGGATTGCAAATTTGGAACTGGAATTTAACTAAGAGGTCACTGAATCCAACCCTGTTATTTGACAGATGAGGAAATTGAAGTCCAGAAAGGGTGACTTGCTCTGGGTTACACAGCCAGAAAGCATCTTAGGCTAGATTTGAAACCAGGTCTCCTTGATATTATATCCAGTACTCCACCCACTATACCACTATACTTCCTTCTGTTTCAATTTCAGAATTGTTTCACTGACACTATTCTATCATTTTCTTAAAAAAAAAACTATTACTACCCACCAACTCCATTCCCCTCACCAATAGAAGCTCTTCTCCTAACAAATGTGTAGAATCAAGCAAAACAAAGCAATCAATTGGCCATATCTGGAAAACATGTCTTCTTCCACACCTGTAGCCCTTCACTTCTCTCCCAAGCCATGGATAGGCATCCTTCATCTTCATCTCCTAAACTCATGAAGTTGCTGCATTGATCAAATTTCTGAAGTCTTTTAAACTTGCTTTCTTTTACATTATTGTGGACTTTGTATAAATGGTTCTAATTCTACTCACTTCATTCAGGATCAGGTCACACAAATATTTCTGGATTTCTCTGAATCTGTAATATTCGTCAGTGGTTGTGGTACAAGAACATTCCATCATATTCATACTATCACAATTTGTTCATCTATTACCTCAACTGATAGGCACCCACTTTGTGTCCAGTTATTTGCAACAGCAAAAAATTTTTAAAGTTCTGCTTTAAATTTTTGCATGAACTTGGGCCCTTTCTCTCATCTTTGTTCCCTTTGGGATATGTTCAGTAGAGGTATCATAGGGCCAAAGAGTGTACACAGTTTCCTGCCATTGGGGATATAGGTCCCAATTGTTTTCCAGGATGGATCTCTAAGTCCTCTTGCGGCCCTTCTGACAATTGTCATTTTTTCTGTCATCTTTACCAATCTGATGGGAGTGAGGTGGAAGCTCAGAGTTGTTTTAATTTACACATCTCTTATTATTAATGATTTAGAACATTTTTTTCAGACGTATTTCTTCATTTGTAATGTACCTACTTATTTCTCTTGATTTTGACAGAGAGGACAACAATTTCAATCTCTCTTCTGACTCTAGTTACCTGAATGCCCTTGGGCAAATCCCTTAATTTCTTTGGGCCTCAATTTTCTTATCTGCCAAATATAGTGATGGGACTACATCACTTTAATGTTCCTTCTGTTCTAAATCTATGATTCTAACCCTAACTAGGTTGTTATTTACATAAAAGCTTTTCAATTTGATGACAATAAAATTTTGTTTTACCTTCAACAATTACCTCTATCTTTGTTAAGTTATAAATTCTTCTCTAGTAAATGTTAGCAAAGGTATCCCCTCTTCTCTTCTGATTTCTTTATGGTATGACCTTTTATATTTAGGTTATATATCCATTTGGAGCTTACTGTGGTATACTTTGTGATATGTCGATGTAAGCCTAATTTCTCTAGATGGTTTTCCAGTTAATCCAATTTGTTGATGTTGTTGTTAAGTCATTCAGTCATGTCCACTCTTTATGACTTCATGAACCAGCTGTCCATGGGGTTTTCTTGGCAAATGGTTTGCCATTTCCTTCTCCAGTTTTATACTGGCAGAGGTTAGGTAACTTGCCCAGGGTCACACAGCTAGTAAGTGTCTAAGGTCAGATTTTAATTCTGGTCACGCAGGTGTTTCTAACTCGAGGCCCAGTACTCTATCTATTGTGCCACCTAACTGCCCCTGTTAACCTACTAGTTTATGTTGAATAAGGAGTCTTTTTTTCCCTTGGAATGACTGTATATGATTGCTTCTGGATATTCTTTACCTAATCAACTTTTCTATTTTTTAACCATTGGCAAATAGCTTTTATGATTACTGATGCATAATATAATTTGTGATTGGGCATTGCTGAGGCTCATTCATTCTGATTTTTAAATTATTTCCCTTGAGATTATTGATTGACCTTTCTGTTATTTCAGGTGAATTGTTATTATTTTGTCTAGTTTTATAAAATAACCTTTTGGTGGTTTAGTTGATATATAACTAAATCTATAATTTAATTTAGCTATTTTCATCATTTTTATTGTTATGCACAAGCATGAACAGTTAGCACTTCTCCAATTATTAGGGCAGTTAGGTAGTGCAGTGACTAGAACACTGAGCTTGGAACTAGTAACATTCCATCCTCATGAGTTCAAATCTGACCCTAGACACTTACTAGCTGTGTAACCCTCATTAAGTCACTTAACTCCATTTGTCTCAGTTCCTCATCTATAAAATTAGCTAGAGAAAGAAACGGCAAACCACACTAGTATCATTGCCAAGAAAACTCCATATGGATTCACAAAGAATTGAACATGACTGAAATGACACAATAAAATTATTCCAGTCTTCTTTTATTTCTATAACAACTGCTTTATGGTATTATCTATGTAAATTCTGAGTGTGTCTTGGAAGGTTGACCTCCAAACATTTTATATATTTTCTATTTTTCTGAATGGAATTTCTTTTATTGCTGTTTTTCAGTTTTAAAAGTAAGATACAGAAAGGCTACTGATTTTGTGGGTTTATTTTATCTTATCACTTTGCTTGTTATTAATTGTTTCCATTATTTTTAGTTGAATCTATAGAGTTTTCTAAGTCATCATATCATTTGCAAAAATAGCCACAAATTTGTTTCTTCTTTAGCTATGCATATCCTTTCAATTTATTTATCTCACCTGCAAAAACTTTCAAAAAATGGGAGAAGTCAATCAGAATCACCAATGCTGAGGAACTGATGGCTTTGCATAATAGGAAGCTGCCCTTCTTCTTTTGAGTGTGGACTATTAGAGCCATCACAACAGCTGTGAAGTATGCCAGCAGAGAGGGAATGGTGATGGTGTTTAGAACCTTCCTCCAATGTATCATTTTAGCCTGGGAGAAGAGTGGCAATGTAGCAAGAAAGAAAGAACCCTGACTCTAATATCAAAATACATGGGTTCAAATCCCAGTTCTGATGATTGCTACCTGTATTACTTGGGGCAAGTTACTTGCCCTCTCTTGGCATCAAGATTCTTATCCAGAGAATGCAAGTGTTAGACTAAACAGTTTCTGAGCCTCCCTCAATAAGCCCATGTATTTTCTCATGAATATGGCTGAAAAGGAACTTGGGATCATAGGGGAACATGAGTCAGCCATTCTGTGCTGTTTAAAGTGCTGGGAAGTATTAACTATGGTACATCAAGAGCTTATCCTTTCCTTACGTGGCACACTAATACACAGTGATATATTGTTTTAAGGTTTGCAAAGGGTTTTAGATTTGATCCCACAATAATCCCTGAAGGAAGATGCTATTTATAATCTTTGTTTTGCAGGTGGGGAAACTGAGTCTCTAAAAGGTTCAATGCCTTATCCAGGGTTCCACAGCTAGAAATTGGTAGTGGGGGATTAACTACAGAACTGGTAATAGAGGGACTGGAAGCTGATCTGGGCCACCAAAGATAGTCTAAGGGATTTTGAGTTGGCTGGATTACCCATGCTTCCCAGGGATCATTCTTTCTATAGAACTTCATTGTGAACTCTATCCACTTTGGAACAAATAGGGCCCAGGAGCTGTTAAGCAACAATCAAGTATTATTTCTTATAAAGAAGCACTCTGAAGTATAGAAATATCTAAACTCACTCATCTTTGAAGGATTGCTCTCCTAGGACAGTGAACCACTTTCCATTAGGTGGAACAGAAGTCCCTCATCCTCCCAGCTCATCTAGAATAAGTATTATTTATCTAGCTGAGTCAGGCCCTCCAATGCTTCTTGCCTTCACTTACCAGGGGTTTGGTAAATGACCTCCCACTGTAATACATAAAGGCACTGATGTAGAGATGGTGGTCCAGTGCTAAGCCCTGGTGCTTTGCAGTCTTGCTGGGCTTTCACTGATTCTACTGGTAATATATCAACATGGGATGATCATTGCATTTAACAATACATTTTTAAACCATGTATAGTCCTTAAGTTGTTCAAAGCTTGGCTCAGTCCCCACCTCCTCCTCCTCCTAAAAGTGGCCTTTTTCATGCCCCTAATTATTAGCACTTCTATCCCCTCTTGAAATCTTTTGTATTTGCTCATCTTTATTTCTCAAACAAAATGCAAGTTTTTTTTGAGGTCAATTGATTGTTTTTTTAATTGTATTTCTAGTGTCTTACATATAGTAGGTGATTAATAAATGTTGATTGGATCATAGATTGAGAGCCAGAAGGCACCTCAGAGACCATCTAATGTAACCTTCTCATCTACATATGTAGACACTGCTGGGCATAGTGGCATATACCGATGATCTCTGCTCATGGGAAGGCTGAGCCTGGTGATTGTCTGACATAGGTAGTTCTAAGCTGCAGTAGGGCTAAGGACCAGTCGGGTTTCCACATTGAGTCTAACACTCATATGATGAGCCCCCAAGAGCAAGGGTCCACCAGGCTGCCTAAGGCGAGGCAAATTGACCTATGTCAGAAATGGAGCAGATCCCAGCTACTGAGATATTCAATCAATAGAGCAATCAGTCCTGTGAGAGGTCACTGCACTTCCAGCCTGGGCAAGATAGGGAGACTCGGTCTAAAAACAAACAGAAAAGTGTAGAAACTGAGGATCCACTTAACAAAAGAGGGCAAGGTCACATAGGTGTTAAACCTCAGAGATGGGACTTGAACCCTGATTCTTTGACTTCAGTGTCAAGAATCCTGCCCCAGTACCACCTATTGTTGGATTGAGTGTTTTGTGGAGTTATGGCTTCATTCATTGATAAGGAAATTAATTTAGTCTTAGGCTACATGAACAGAGGAAGAATATTAAAGACAAGCTGGTCTCTCTGTCCGGAATATCCCTAGAGCACTGTATGCAATCCTGGATGTCATATTTTAGAAAGGATTCTGATAAGGCAGAGAGCATCTAGAAGACAATATCTATCAATATTAACTACCATTATTATCACATTAATATAATATCTATTAATATTAATGAGTAAACATTTATTGAGGACCTTCTCTGTGTGAGGCACCAAGGTAGGCAGTGGGGATACGAAAAGAAGCAGAGAATAGTCCCTGCCTTTGAGAAGCTTACTGTCTAATAGAAGAGATAACAAGCAAACAACTACTTACAAACAAGCTAAATGCAGGAGAAACAGGATGTAATTAACAAAGGGAAGACACTAGAATTAAGAGGGGTTGGGAAAGACTTCCTATAAAAGGTGGATTTAGTTGGGGCCAGGGAGGTCAGTAGATGCAGTTGAGGAGAGAGAGTATTAAAGATGTGGGGGACAGCTAGAGAGAATGCCCAGTGCCAAGAGATGGAGTACCTAGGGTCATGAGGGGACTTGAAGATTCAATGAATGCCCTAGGAAAGCTTAGTCTGAAGAAGAGAAACTTGAGAGGGCACAGGGGGAGGCGTGATAATGGAATTCTAGGGTTGGAAAGCCTGGTATGAAGCAGACAAACGAGACTTGTTCTACCTGGTCCCAGAAAGCAGAGCTAGGACGAACAGGTGGAGGTTAAGGAGAAGCAGATATCGATTCAGTGGAAGGAAAGACTCCCTAATAGAGCTGTTCAGAAGTGTAATTAGGCTACTTTAAGTGGTAGTGACTCCCCCATAATTGGAGGTCCTCAAGTGGAGCCTGGGGACAACTTGTTAGAAATGTGGCAATTCCTTCATCTGTAAAATGGGGAGAATCATAGTACCCATTTCCTAAAGTTACTGTGAGGATTCAATGAGGTGTATAAAGTCCTTTGCAAACCTTACAATGCCATGCAGAATTTAGTTATTATTGGAGGAGATTCTTGTTCAATTACAGGCTGAACTAAATGAGTTCTGAGGTTGATTCCAAGTCTAAGAGTCTGCATTTCTGTGATTCTATATTTGAGGAACAAAGTTCTTAAAGGGGAAGCCATGGAGATAATAACAAAGTTTAATGTGAGAGAGGGATGAGGGGACAAGGGGTCATGGGTCCAGGAAGAAGGAAAGGAGCAAGGACTGGCCCCACTCAATGGTAGGCAACAAGAAGGGCTAGAATTGAGAAGTTTTAGACTAGTATGGGGCCAGGAAAATTGCCTAGGGTCACATAGCTAGTAAGTGTCTGAGGCCAGATTTGATCTCAGATCCTCCTGACTCCAGGTTTAATACTTTAACCACTGTACCATCTAGTTGCCTATATTAAAGAATAGGTGCATGTAAGGGACTTTGACCTTAGATCAGTGACTATTTACACCTCCTGTCTAGGTAGGAAGTAATCTCAGCCCCTGGGACTACAGATATGGAGAAAGAAAGTGTAACTGATACCCCAAAGTATATTTTCTTTTCACCTTAATTTTAGTCAATTGAAGCAGGCATTCATGGGTGAGAAGCTTTCAAGGCTAATATTCAAAGGATTCAAGGGACACATTGTCACATAGGACAAAGGGCACTAAGCTGATAGTCAAAGGTTCTGGATTCTAGACTGAGCTATCCCACTAATTAATTGTGTGACCTTTCAAAAATTCCCTTCATTTCACTGACTGTCAGTTTCTTCCACTCTAAAATGAGAAATGCTAGCAGACCTGATAATCGCTAATATCATAGGATATAGAAATGGAGACTTTAGAGATCCTTTAATCCTACCTCTTCATTTTATAGTGGAAGAGACTAAGGCTCAGAGAGGGTGAGTGATTTACCAAAGGTAGCATAGCTAGCAAATAGTGGTGTTCATCCCTCTGTCCTGCCACCTGCCTTCTCACTTTCTGCTCCAATGTTCCAAGATGATCATGAGCCTAAAGGCCAGGCCATAAGAAAATCCACTGAATGGATTAGCCTATTGAGTCTTCAGAAAGGAAGAATGGGGGAGGAGGATTTTAGTTATGGGGAAGGAGGAGGAGGATGATAAGGAGGGGGAAGAGAGTTGTATTCAAGTATTTGTAGGGCTGTGGTGTGGAAGAGGGATTTAATTTGTTCTGTTTGGCCCCAGAGAACAGAACAAAGAATAAGTAGTGAAAGTTGCAGAGACTGATTTAGGCTTGATGTAAAAAAAAAAAAAAAAGCTTCCCGACAATTCCAGCCATGAGAAGGTGGAAGAGGCTGCTTGGGCATGGTACAGGAGGTGTTAGAGGGGTAGATGTGGGCAGGAATAATAACAAGTTCTCTTAATCAAAGATCTTACACTAGGGACCTAATGACCATATGTCAGGCATGTTGTAGAGGTGTGGATCTTTTTCAGGTATGGATTGGACAAAGATGACCACCAGGGTCCTTTTGCACCTCTAGAATTCCATAATTCTGCAAAGACACATAACCCTATTGCACTATATGACAAGACAAGTGCATCAGTGAGGTGCAAAAAAAAATCCTACATGAAGTCTGAGGAAGGAAAGATTATCAACGTAACATGAGGGTAGGGAGGGGATGAGCATTAATAAAGTTTCAAAGAGAAGATGCCATTTGACTCAGATGTTTATTATTAAAATGTTTGTTATAAGTGGGAACCTGTTGATTGGGGAAAAGCTAAAGTAACTATTGCACATGAATGTAATGAGTCATAACTGCATTGTGTGAAAATGGAAAGAGGAAGAATTCTGAGAAAAATGGGAAGACTTATATGAACTGTGGCAGAATGAAATAAATGGGTGTCTCCAGGTCACTAATGCCTTATCTGCTACTGCTGCTGCCTTACCTTCTAAGACTGCCTTCCATATGTTCTCTATATATTCTGTATGTGCCTACTTATTTATTATTCATTCTTTCATTTATTGTTATTATTATCATCATTATTTTGGGGCTAGGTTTCGCATTTTTGCCCAGGCTGGAAGTTTGGTGGCCACTTGTAGGCCATATCCCAATGTTAGATCACCAGGGAAATTTTGACCTATTCTGTTTCTCTGACCTGGGCTGGTTCTCCCCTTTTTGAGCAGCCTGGTGGCCCTCTTCTCTCAGGGTCTCATTATATTGAGGCCAGACTTAAGGCTGACACCAGATAAGCATTAACTCTACCATAGCTCAGAACTCCTGAGCTGAGCAGCAGGGATTCCAGGTGTGTGTCACTATGCTTGGTTGCCCCCAGGCATTTACATTTTTTCTCCCCCAGTAGAAAATGAGCTCCTTGAAGGCAGGGACTGGTTTTGCCTTTCTTCCTATCCCCAACACTTATCAGAGTGGCTGGCACATAGTAGGCACTTACTTAATAAATGCTCATTGATTGAGTGACTGACTGAATACACATGGCGCCTGCAGTAATATAAATGGAAAAGACCCTGGAAAAATAATGTAATAGCCTTGTATTATTTTAATGACTAAGAAACTTGTTGCTAGAGGATAGTTGAATATTATACCTCCCTCCCCTTCTTTGTACTGGTGGAGGACCATGGGTGTGGAATATTGAATACAATGGCAATGTCAGTTGACATGTGGATTGGTGTTGCTGAATTGCTTCCCCTCCTTTTTTTTATTCTTTATTGTAAGGGATGACATAAGAGGAGGGTAAAAAAGATGCAGATTTAAATGAAGATGATCAGAAAATGAATAATGTCACTAGAGATTTTAAAAAGAAAAAAAATAATTTGTCATATGTAAGTCATTTAGGAAATGTGAAGAAAATTGATAAATAGACCTTATCCTCCATTAGTATTCACAGAGTATCAAGAGATACAAGGTCCTCAGCACATTAAGTGCACCCCCTCCCCCTGTGTAGGATTTATAGGAGAAGAGGGAACAGTCTCACAGGATGAACAAGCATAAGTGGGGTCCACATCACTGAAGGGGGAGCCAACCAATGAGATCACAGATCAATCTAATTATCTAAGTCAGTGTTATGTTATTGTCTCTTAGCTTGATTTCACATAAGGCAAACATCAGAGGGGGATAGGACCCATACAGTGTGGTTTGCCCCAAGGCCCTGAATTCTGATAGGAATGACCACAAAGAAAGTTTTACGTAATTATGTGGAACTGTACTGGGTTAATAAGGCAGCATTAGGAATGGTTGGGGTCCATACCTAATCTGAGTCCAAAAAGCACGTGCAGAACAAGATCCACAAGACAAATTTATCCTGGAAACTCCTCATTACTGAGCCCTGAAATACTGACAGTGCGTTAATGGTAGAGAGGGATTTAGGTAGGTGGAATGATGGAAAAAGCACTGGGCTTGGAGTCAGGAAGACCAGAGTTCAAATCAAACTTCAGACACTTAACTAGCTGTCAACCTGGTCAGTCATTGAATACCTCTGTGTTCTGACTTCTTCCTCTATGAAATGAGGAGATTAGGCTATATGACCTCTAAGGTCCTTTCCAGCTCTAAATTTATGCCCCAATGCTCATCTTTATCTCTTTGTAGAAATTGGAGCAAAAATCATAAGGTCTTACTAAATCTTAGTATTTGACTCTAATAACCCACCTGTCAAAGCCCAGCTCAAATGCAACTTTGCCAGAGAACCTTTCTTACTAGCTAGCAAAAACACCAGCCCCATAACAGGTGGTCAGTGAAATTACCCCCTTTCTCAGTGCCTCAGTTTCCTTCCCTATAAAATGAAAGGGTTGGGCAGGAAGAGGCCTTCCAGCTCCAATATTCTATGAAATGTCTATTGTGCTTACTTTATGGGAATGCATTTTGTATCTTTCTGTAAGTAGAATATAAGCTTTTTGAGAGTAGGAACTGTTTTTGCTTCTGTCCTTATATCTCCAACAATTAGTATGGTGCCTGCCATATATGGTAGACACTAAATAAATGTCTATTTAATAGACCTGAACTAACAAATAAGTACCCTTTAGCAAGTAGGTCCATCAAGGCCTCCAGCACATTGGATGGAAAACTCCTTCCCTAGCTTCTCACCTCACCTAACCCCCTCTCCCTCCCTGAACACCCCCCCCCACCCCCAAAAAACAACAACAACAACAACAATAACAAAACATTTGGAGGACATCGCCAAGAATTACATAGGATTTGCCAGCTCAGGTAAGTAGCCATATGCACCACTAGAGGGAATATTCAGATTAAAGAGATCCCAAATGTGCTGGAATAATTGAGTACTAAGAACAGTAGGTTCTGTGACAAAAGTATCTCCCCCACATTCCCAGGACAGCGAAAAAGCCAACCAATAGTCTGCCCTAGCAGGTTCCTTCTGCCACCTCCCTTAGTTAACTGTCTGTTGCCACAATCCTGGGGACCAAAAGAGAAGGGATTTCTTCTCCAAAGAGGGCACCATTTTGGTTCATCATCTTTTCCTTTTAAGCCAGAGTCCTGGATCCCCAATTGTCTTTTGCTTGTCCACTCACCTTCTCATCTCAGGCCTAGAATTGATTCTTTTTTCTAGTCTCCTCTGTCTCTGAAGAAGTAGAGTCTTTGTCTGTCTAAGCTCCAGTTCTACCCCTTTTGGCTTCATGGTTCCTCTGCGATCTCACCTATTGGTTTGAGTGTTCTCTTCCTTCTCCAATTCCTACCTCACCAGCGCACAACCTCTGTCAAGCCTTTCAGCTCCTACTGAGGAGCCCATACTCAGTTTCCCTGAAGTACCATACAGTTCTTTTCTTTCATTCTGTCCTTGAAAAAAATCAAAGATTTTGAGCTGTAAGAGACTATAGAGGGTATCCAGTCCCACTTCCTCATTTTGCAGAGGAAACTGAGGCCAAGGAAGATCAACTGATCTACCCAAGGTCACAACAGTCAAAATTGATGGAGCCAGAATTGGGGCCCTGGTCCTCTGACTCACAGCCAGGGCTCCTTGTCCTGTACCATACCACTTTATTCATTTTCTATTGGTATGATTACCCCATCTTTCTGCCCTGAAATGGTTCACCCTATGTTCTTTCATGTCTCTCTCTAGATCTGCCATTTTTCTTCTTGGAGCCCCCAAGCTCTTCATAATGTTAATTGTTAGAATCTGTGGGGAAAGGGAAGACAACTAGATCTTCTCATCTAGTCTGAGACTTGTCATGATGCAGGGAGGGACAGGAAACCACAGTAAGAGGCAGTTGAACAAGAGAAAAGAGTACTGAATTTGGAGTCAGAAGACCTGAGTCCAAATTCTGTCTCAGACACTTACTAACTATGTAGCCCTGGGCCAGTCACTTAAATTCTCTGGGCCCTAGCTTCCTCACTAGTAAAATGAGGTGGTTGAACTCTATGATGACTCATGTTTCTAGCTATAAACTAGTGACCCTGCATTGGGGGTCTTTCAAAGGAGTCAAGATGGTAGAGTAAAAGCAATGACTTGTTTAAGCTCTCCCCCAAAGTCCTCCAAATACCTGTATAAAATAACTCTAAACAAATTCTAGAGCAGCAGAACCCAAAAAAGACAGAGTGAAACAAATTTCTAGCCCAAGACAACTTGGATGATTGATAGGACAGGTCTGTTGCACCAGACAGGGAGAGGAACTCAGTTCAGCGTGGGCTACGCAGGTAAAGATGGGGCCCATCAAACCTGGACCAGGCCTCAGGAGATGGAATCAGAGGCAGTTGTGGTAGTTTCCCAGACTTTTCAACCCACAAACACCAAAGACAACTTAGAAGGTCACTGGGGAAAGGTCTGTTGGACCTGAGTGAGAGAGGAGCACAGTCCAGCCCTGTCCCTAGTGCAGCCCCATGTTGTGGCCACAGCAGCAGTAGCTACTTCCAGAGCTCTTGGCCCTCAAATGGTGGAGGGACTGAGTAACTAATAAGAGGTTGATTACAGGGATCTCTTTGCTTGTGCTAAGGCAGGATTCTCTTGCTTTGCCCTTGCTTGGATCTGGGTCACAGAACTGGGTGTTGGTCCTGGGATGAGGAGAAGCTGGTGTGTCGGAGCTTGTGGTGGGGCAGAGGGAATACTCCTCACAGTTCCAAGGCAGAAAAAAGTGCTTGGGTTCACTCATAGACCAGAGCACAAGCCAGGAGAGGAGTAAACACCTCTCCTTTGATCATACCATCTTGGAAAAACTGAAAATTTATAGGTCCCTAGAAGTATCTCTGAAAACAGCTGCACAAAACCCTGAAGTTTGGTATAGTACACCCTCCATACTAGAAACAGAGCCCTACCTTAACAAAGAGTTAAAAAGTCAAATAATTGGCTTCCAAATAGAGGGAAAAAAACTCAGACTATAGAATCTTACTTTGGTGACAAAAAAGATCAAAACATACTACCAGTAGAAGACAAAGTCAAAGCTCCTACACCCAAAACCTTCAAGAAAAATATGAATTGGTCTCAGGACATGGAAGAACTCAAAAAAGATTTTAAAAATCAAGTAAGAGAAGTAGAGGAAAAATTGGGAAGAGAAATTTCACTGATATAAGACAATCATGAAAAACTAGTTAACAGCTTGCTAAAGGAGACCCAAAAAAATACTGAAGAAAATAACACCTTAAAAAAGTAGACTAACCCAAATTGCAAAAGAGGTGCAAAAAGCCAACAAGGAGAAGAATGCCTTAAAAGGCAAAATTGGCCAAATGGAAAAGGAAGTCCAAAAGCTCACTGAAGAAAATACTTCCTTAAGAATTAGAATGGAGCAAATGGAAGCTAATGACTCCATGAGAAATCAAGAAATTACAAAAGAAAACCAAAATAATGACAAAAATAGAAGACAATATGAAATATCTCATTGGAAAAGCAACTGACCTGGAAAATAGATCCAGGAGAGATAATTTTAAAATTATTGGACTACCTGAAAACCATGATTAAAAAGAAGAGTCTAGACATCATTTTTCAAAAAATTATCAAGGAAAACTGCCCTGATATTCTAGAACCAGAACGTAAAACAGCAATTGAAAGAATCCACCAATCACCTCCTGAAAGCAATCCCAAAAGGAAAACACCTAAGAATATTTTAGCCAAATTCCAGAGTTCCCAGATCAAGGAGAAAATATTGCAAGCAGCCAGAAAGAAACAATTCAAGTTTGTGGAAACACAATCAGGATAACACAAGATTTAGCAGCTTCTATATTAAGGGACCAGAGGGCTTGGAATATGATATTCTGGAGGTCAAAAGAGCTAGGATTAAAATCAAGAATCACCTACTCAGCAAAACTGGGCATAATCCTTCAGAGGGAAAAATGGACATTCAATGAAATTAAGGACTTTCAAGCATTCTTAATGAAAAGATTAGAGCTGAATAGAAAATTTGACTTTCAAAATACAAGACTTAAGAGAAGCACAAGAGGTAAACAGGAAAGAGAAATCATAAGGGACTTATTAAAGTTGAACTGTTTACATTCCTACATGGAAAGATGATATTTGTAACTCATGAGACCTTTCTCAGTGTTAGGGTAGTTGAAGGGAATATAAATAAAATTAAGGGGTGAGAGGTAGAATGGGGTAAATTATCTCACATAAAGAGGCAAGAAAAAGTTTTTACAGTGGAGGGGAAGGGGGGGAAGTGAGAGGGAATGAATGAATCTTACTCTCATTGGATTTGGATTAAGAAGGGAATGACATACATACTCAATTGGGTATGGAAATCTATCTTACCCTACAGGAAAATAGAGGGGAAGGGGATAAGAGGTGGGGGATGATAGAAGGGAGGGCAAATTAAGGGAAGGGGCAATCAGAAGCAAACACTCTTGAGGAGAGACATGGTCAAAGGATGAGAGAATAGAGTGAACGGTTGGGGGGAGATAGGATGGAGGGAAATATAGTTAGTCTTTCACAGCATGACTATTACAGAAGTTTTTTTTGCATGACTACACATGTATAACCTATGTTGAATTGCTTGCCTTCTCAATGAGAGTGGGTGGGGAGGAAGGAAGGGAGAGAATTTGGAACTCAAAGTTTTAAAAACAAATGTTAAAAATTGTTTTTTACATGCAACTGGGAAATAAGATATACAGGCAAAGGGGTATATAAATCTATCCTGTCCTACAGGGGAATAGAAGAGGAAGGGGATAAGAGAAGGGGGAGGTGATAGAAGGGAGGACATATTGAGGGAAAGGGTATTCAGAATGCATGGGGAGGGGAGAGATGAGGAGAAGATTTGGAACTCAAAATCTTGTGGAAGTGAATGTTGAAAACTAAAATTAAATAAATAAATAATAAAAGGTAAGAACCCTTCTTCTTCCCTTCTGTAGTAGCCTAGCCCTAAGAGAGTATAGGAGCAGGGATTCAGAACTAGAAGAGACCAGTGAGGATTGGAGTTATTTAGTCCAGATTCCCTCGTTTTGTTGAAAAGAAAGCTGAGGCCCAGAGAGGTTGATTTGCCAAAGTCACATAGGCTGAAATCAGTCAAACTAGAATTTGAATCTAGGTCTTTGCAGCCAAATCTAACATCCTTATCACATAGCCTTTTAAGGGGACTTCTACCCCTGTCCTTCTCCCACTCCCAAGCAGAAAGCTGAGATTTGGGGAGCGGACAATTATTCAATAGCTGGTCTGGGCTCTAAAGCCATGATAAGCTGAGGGTTGGCAGAATCTATTGGCTCTGAGGCTTAACCCAAACCTCAGGGGAAAATTCAGTGAATTTATTTCTATTTTCTTCTAAACTGTTTGAGGTTTTGAATGCACCCCGCATCCCCACCCTCCACTCTGTGAGACATTTCCCACAATGATTTGGAGGTTTTCTGGAAAATCCTTCCAGGGCTTTCCTAGAGTGTCAGGTGCTGAATCTTGTAAAATCTGTCTTTCACAGTCATGTCCTATGTGTTTTGAGAATTAATGTAGCTAAAGATAATAAACAGGTCAGTGTAGCTTCAGAGAGTAGTGGCTGGGTTGGTAATGAAGCCTTTATGGGCAGGGATATTAACTTGAAGGAGTTTTATAGCCTGGATGAGGACAGCCTCCTAGGGACAGGTTATATCAGGGAAGAAATCAACAGTAGACCCCAGGGAATAAGGACAGGGTAATTCACGAGTTTTGTTGCAGAACTGAAGGACAGTGTTATGGCCAGCCGCACTCTCTTATCCCTGGCAATCTCTACTTGTACAGGAGAGGGCTGGAGGGATAAAAGCTAGAATCAGTGGCCCTTCCATTCCACTAAAAACAAAGAGAAAATAAAACTCTCTAGAAATCTTTATGGGGGGAACATTTTCCTAACTTGGCATAATAGGAGGCGCAATATGGTGGGCATTGAAAAACTTGAATCCCATTTCTAGTTAAGCATGGGTAAATCATGTGATCTGAGTTTCAGCCTTCTCATCTGCAAAGTGAGGGCAATAATTAATATTGATCCTACTGATATGAGAACCTATTATTGCAGGATCCCCAACTTAGATCTGGAAGGCACCTTAGAAGTCATGAGTATAAACCTTTTATTTTCACAGATGAGGAAACAGAGGCACTGAAAGGTTTATGTGAATTGCCCAAGGTCACACAGGTAGTAAGTGTTTGAGGTAGAATTAAAACTTAGGTCTTCCTCACTCCAAGTCTAATGCCCTATCTCCTGCACTGAGTATTTGCCCCAAGACCCATCTCATAGATGTAAGACACCCCAAGATATGAGGTTTAGATTGCTATGCTTTAGAGTTTGGGAAAGTCAGGAGTTAAATCAGAAACCTAAGCCATAAATAAACTTTGGGACCTTTGTACTTTGCATGAGTTCATGACCACCTAGAGAGGGAAGAGGGTCTCAGAGTCCAGCTGAGGCCATGAAGAGCAGACTCCCCTCTTTATGGGACAAGCCCAAAGCAGGCCATGGGACAAGTGAGACTCTGTCCCCAATTCCTTTTCTACCTTCCTTAACCTAGCAATCAATTACAATTATTCAAAGAGTCTGATACATGGACCTGGAAATGCAGGTAACATAATAACTTACCTTACCATTAATCAAAACCCTAAGATCAGGGGCAGCTAGATGGCATAGTGGATAGAGCTCCAGCCTTGGAATCAGGAGGACCTGAGTTCAAATCTGGCCTCAGACACTTGACACTTACTAGCTGTATGACCCTGGGCAAGATACTTAACTCTTATTGCCTCACCAAAAAGCAAAAAAAAAAAAAAACAAATAAATAAATAAAAAAATACAAACAAACAAAAAAAAAAAAACCCTAGAATCCCTGGGAAGCAAGGAAAACTGAATAAAACAACCACTTGAAGATTTTTTTCTTGTACAAATGTGGAAATCTGGCAAGTCATCTTTGGTGAGCTACTCCCCATCCTGAGAAGGACTATGCTGGGCATAGACTTGGAGACCTGCAGCACCTTCATCTCCAGTTGTCCTGAAAGCTTAGTTGACTGAAGAATATTCTTCAATAAATCTCATTTAGATCCAAGAGTTTGGGGAATATTTTTTTCTTTCCTCTTCTTAGCATGGATGCTGATTTGCCCTAGAATCGATCATTTGGAAAGGCATTTGCTGTCAAATGTGAGAATCAAGACAAGTGGGAGAGCTGGATAAGTTTTCTTGGTTATTTTAGGAAAATAATTTAAAGAACTAAACTCATTCAAATGGTGTCATTTAGTGGGGCTAATTCAACTAGCCACCTCAGGTGGTTGTTAGATGAAGGAGCCTTTGAGAATAGTAGCAATAGAAATGTAAATATTTATCTGGCTACGAAAAAAAGAATAGAATATGACTTATTCATATTTGGGGATTCTGCCCAGATGTTCACAAGTTCCATTTTCTACATACAGTTTTCTATTAGGTAGATGTTCCCTCCTCCTTCCCCTCACTCCCACTGACCCTTTCAAGGGCATCATGACAGTGATGTACTGTCCCTTTAGCTCAAGAACAGGTAAGGTGACCCAAGCAGTCTTTTCTGGGTCAATCCTATTTTTAACCACCAGAAACATGTAAGCAGGTGTCCTGGGGAAAGCATTAGTCTTGGGTCATGTCTACTCTGGTATTGAGGGGACCTGGCTTGTAGCTGTGAAGGGGATAGATAACAGGGTGAATGATCAGCTAGAAGCACAAATTACATCAAGGAGGACCTTAGAGGTCACTTAATCCAACCTTTCCTCTTTGTACTGATGAGAAAAATGAGGTCCAGAGAGAGGAAGGGATTTGCCTAAGGAAACACAGGTAGTAAGTGGTCATGTTAGAACATAGGCCCTTGGGCTCCACTTCCAAATTGGGTGGCACAGTAGACAGGATGCTGGGCCTGAAGTCAAGAAGATCAAAGTTCAGATCCAGCCTTATTAGCTGTGTGAACCTGGGCAAGTCATTTAACATCTGTTTCTTCATCTGTAAAATGGGGATAATAATAACATCTACCTCCGAGGGTTGTTGTGAGGATCAAATGAGATAATAATTGTAAAGTTTTTTTAGCACTGTGACTGGCACGTAGTAACCACTAGCTAAATGTTAGCTATTATTATTATTCTCCTGCACCAAGCTTCCATTATTACTTCTGAGGTTAACAAGCAATTCATTCTGCTTAGCAATTTAATTATAGTTTGGCACTTGGGATCTCTGGTCCTGAAAAAGCTGCCTTGTAGCAGTCAATTAATACATCAATCAACAAGTTTTCCTTAAGTGCCTACTATAGGCCAGGCAATTTGCTAGGTGCAGATGATATAAAAACAAAAATGAAATTGTTCTTGCCCTCAAGGAGCTTACATTCTACAGGGGAAGGCAACATATGAACATACAAATAGGTGCAAAATATAAAGGAAATACAGAGTATTTTCAGGAGGGGATATTAAGGCATTAAGGACTGGGGATAGGAGAGTCCTTATGTTGGAGATGATCTTGGGCCATGTTTTGAAGGAAGTTATGGATATTCAGAGGCAGAGGTAAAGAGAAAGTGTATTCCAGAAAAGGTGGATAGGCCTATGGAAAAGCAAAGAGAAGGGAAAGGGAAAGCCATGTATGAGGGAAAACCAAAAAAAGGTCAGATATGGATTTCTTTGTTTTGTCTTGTTTTTGGGATTGTAGACTGCTCAGGGAAGTATAATTCCTAATTAGCCTGCAAAGGTAGGTTGGAATGGAGTAATGAAAGGCTTTAAATGCTAAACAGAGTTAAGTCAAGTCAAAAAAAAAACATTCATTGTGTGCTTACTACGTGCACCAAGATTGTGCTTAGCTGGGGATAGAAAGAAAGACAAAAACAAGAACAAAAATGAAAAAAAAAAAAACAAGGAAACAGCCCCTGCCCACAAGGAGCTCACAGTCTAATGGGGGAAGAGCAGCATGTCAATGACTAGATATATACAAGATGTATACAGAGTAGATGGAAGGTCCTTTCAGAGCAGAAAGTGACACCAGAAGCTGGGGGGTGGGGTGGGTTGTTGGGATGTGGGAGCAGGAAAGGGTCTTGCTGAAGCTGGGATTTGATCTGAGTCTTGATGGAAGCTAAAAGGTGGAGATGAGGAGGGAGATGCCATTCCAGGCATGGGGGACAGCTCATATAAAGGAACCAGATAGGAGAAGTCAGACAGTGGAGTGAATAGAGGAGAACAACAGGTAAAAAGACAGGAAATGGAGGAGGGGCTCAGGTTGTGAAAAGCTTTAAATGCCAAACAGAGGGCTTTATATTTGATCCTGGAGTGACAAGAGTTCGTGTTTGATCCTAGGAGTGGTAGAAGGGGGTGGCATGGCTACAGCCATGCTTTGGGTATATATTATGGAGGTTCAAGGATTCTTCAGTGCCCCTTCTTCAGGATTTTCTCCCTGCCATCCCAGTTTCAATGTGAGAGCTGATGAATGAACTGAAGTGGATGAATGAATGAAATGGAACTGAAGAATGCTCCTCATTCAAATTTCGTTCTGGGCTACTCAAACACACTTAGGGAGAACAATAATAGGCCCCTAGTTGGAGTCAGACTACAGTTCCTTCAAGTTCTAAGACTATGAATCCTTATCAGAAGCATCATATCTTTCTCTTGGTCCGGTAACCAGTTACACAAATTCTTGCTTTGGGCCCTTCACACGAGAAGTACTAGAATTTATGAATACTTTGAAGGACCAAACAATATTTGTGACCATTGATTGTTTCCTGGTCCTTCTGCAGTCAGTAAACAGAAAGAGCATTAAGAAGCATCCTCTAGTATTTCCATTCTTTGGGACCCAGTCCCTTGTAATTGGAGAGGCAAGCAACCCTAGGAAGCATCGGTGCTGTTGAAGGAAGCGGCTGATTTCATGCCAGATGGACTCCAAGCCGCAAAGTGGACAAGACAATGAGATTAAATCATAAGAAGATATAATTAGATTCTGACAAGCAGGTAACATCTGTGGTGTCACAGAGGCTTTGCCCATGACATTTAATAAAGAAGTTATAGTTCAGTAGACCTTAGCGGAGTACATGTCACTTACTCATGTGAGCAATTAATAGTGATTAGGGACTTACGTGTATTTTAAGTGGTGAGTGGG
The DNA here is from genome assembly GCF_900497805.2 of Vombatus ursinus. Taxonomy (NCBI): domain Eukaryota; kingdom Metazoa; phylum Chordata; class Mammalia; order Diprotodontia; family Vombatidae; genus Vombatus; species Vombatus ursinus. The sequence continues at coordinate 31,072,957 of NW_020954546.1, forward strand.
AGGGCTGGCGCCAGTGCTGTTATTTAGTTCTCTGCTGGCCGCCTCCTCTGTATGCCACTGCCACTATTCAGAAGATGTCTCTCAAGTACCCATGGTACCTACATGGACTAACCCACATACTTCTCTCCTTTCTAGGTAATTCCAAGGCAGAAAGGAATAGAATTGATCGGTCCTCATCCAACCACATAGGAACTGCCCCACTCAGTGAGAATGCAGAGAATGTGCTGGCTGGCAGGTGGCTGGCCTCAGTAGGCAGGATGGGGCTGGAGGCCCTAATCTCCCAGAGGCTCCAGTTGTCCCGCTACTGCAGGCAGAGCAGCAATCCTATGAAAGGCAATTTCTGAATGATTGAGGGCAGACAAAGTCAACGGTTTGTCCTGGCTTTGCTCCAGGCCCATTTTGGAGAGGAGGGAAATATTTTCCAAGCATGATTATCCAGCTCTGTTATCAGACTTTGAGGGCCTTTGGGCAGGAATCAAATTCAAAGTTGGTGCCTCTGAACGAGCCAAATGGACAATACTAATCTGGTGAAATGGAGCTCCAGGGATGACTGTGAGAGGAAAGACGGCACACGATCAGAGGACCATGGTACTGGAACTAGAAGAAACTGAAAGACCATCTAGTCCAAACTCCTCATTTTATAGCATAGGAAACAGAGGCCCAGGGAGGTTAAGCAGCTGGCCCCAAAGTCACACAATGGATAAAGCTGGGATTCAATTCAACAAATACTTACTAGGCTCCTATTATGAACACTAGAGTGCCAGGCCTAGAGTCAGGAAGACTCATCTTCATAAGTTTAAATCTGGACTCAGACACTTACTAGTTATGTGACCCTGGGCAAGTCACTTCACCCTGTTTGCCTCAGTTTCCTCATCTGTAAAATGAGCTGGGGAAGGAAATACGGTAAACCACTCCAGTATCTTTGCCAAGAAAACCCCAAATGGGGTCACAAAAGGTTAGATACAACTGAAAGGATTAAACAACAACAATGTCTCTAGAGTCAGAAGACCTGTGTTCAAACTCCACCTTTGATATTTAGCAACTGGATGACTTCAGGCAATTGACTTAAGCTCCATTGTCCTCAGTTACCTCATCTGTAAAATTAAGGGATTGGACTAGATGAGTCCTGGGGTTCCTTCTAGACCTCAAGCTATGATCCTATAAAATTTAACATACAAATATTTGAGCCTCAGTTCAAAGGAAGGCATCCCCAATGGTGTGTTGGACTGAGACTATTGTTAGATTTTCAAGGTGAGTGTTAACATCTCAGAAATCAGCAAACATCACATATCAGAGCTTGATTAATAAATCAAGATTTTTTTTTATTGTCTAGACTTTAAAAAGAGATAGAGAAAGCGTTAACAATGCAGGTTAAACTTAAGGTGAGTCATGTGTTTGTTTTTTTTTTTTTTTATTGCTAGTTGTTAAACATTTCCCAGCATACCTCTGGGAATACTTGCCTAAGAATAGCAGTCTTACATGTTCTACTCAGTTCTGGGGAAAGCTGCTAACCCATCCAGACACAGCTCTCAGCTCCAGGCCACTGTGTCCTTACAAGCAACCCCTCTATTTACTGAAGAGAGATTTCATGCCTTTGGGACCACAAGCAAAGCAAAACATCGTTTGGCCTTCCCACTTTGATTGCTATTAAGAATGCCAACACCCACTTCCCTGTGCATCCACAGTGATTGATTCTGAATTAAACATTTAACAGAATTGCACCTGTTTTGAGGGCCAAGTTTTGGAATCTGAGGCATAGGATGTCAGAGGTGGGAGGGACCTCAGAGACCACTTTGTTCAAGGTTCCCTATCAGGCTAATTGGACCCTAACCTAGTAAATTATCAGGCCCCAGCCTCTGGTCATATCCTCAACCCTGGGCAATGCCCAGGGGCATTAGTAATGCAAGATGAAGGTAAACCTACAGGCAATGGGAACAGGAAGGGGACTTAATCTCCCATCATTTAAAATATCCATGGGCTAGAAGGAGGGTGGGATCAGAGGTTGTAGAAAAGCCTCCTTTTCTGCATCCTGTAAGCTTTTCTTGAGGCAGAGCTGCAGAGACTGGTCAGAAACAGCTCCGCTTAAATCATTTTCCACTGCTGGCATGTCCCCATCTTGGCTGTGTGTGGCACACTAGCAGGTTTTCTCTGTCTGTGTTTGCACCTCCACCCCCTTCTCTGTCTCACACTTACCCATCGGCACATCCTTTATCAATTTGTGAGGCTTTGGTTAGATGGCAGAGCAGCTATGTGGCATGCGTGAGACACACACACACAGAGTTTGGGAAATCCTGAATCCAGTCTACTGTCATATTTTACAGTTGAGCAAACCAAGGCTCAGAGGTCGAAATTTAAGATCAAGAGCTTGTAGGAACCAAAGAGTTTTGGGCTGGAAGTTACAAGACTTGGGATTAAAAGAGCAAGTCATGGTATTGTGACTTGGACACAGGAAGACTTGAGTTCAAATCACACATCTGACACTTATTAGCCCTGTGAACCCTGGGTAAGAGAGAGGTAGGGAGGGGAGAGAGAGAGAGAGAGAGAGAGAGAGAGAGAGAGAGAGAGA
>NW_020954546.1:31075622-31119199 GCF_900497805.2 Vombatus ursinus
GAGAGAGAGAGAATAGGGGAGAGGAAGAGGGAAAAGGAGAGGGAGGGGGAAGAGAGAAGTTTCTTGCAACTACAAATTTTCATGTTCTAACCTCTCAGCTTTAGTTTCCTGATATGTAAAATAAGCAATCATAGCATCATAGTATCCAGAACTAGAAGACACCTCAGAGATGATTTAGTCCAAATCATCTCATTTAACATATGAGGAAAATAAGGCCCAGGGAGGTTAATTTACCTTTCTAAAGTCTCAAAGGTGTAGGTAGTAATTGTCAAAGTCAGGATTTACACCCAGGTCCTTGAATCAATTTCAGAGCCAGTGCTCTTTTCATGTGCCCCAGTATCTCTTCCAAGGTCCATTCAGGCTCTAAGTACATGCTTCTACTCTATAGATAAGGAAACAGAAGCTCATGGCAGTTAAAGGACATATTCAATATCAGTTGTTCAGTCATTTTTCAATTGTGTCTGACTCTTGGTGACCCCATTTGGAGTTTTCTTGGCAGAGACACTAAAGTGGGTTGCCATTTCCTTCTCCAGCTCATTTTACAGATGAGGACACTGAGGCAAACAGGGTTAAGTGACTTGTCCAGGGTCACACAGCTAGTAAGTATCTGAAAGTCAAATTTGAACTCAGTCTTCCTGACTCTAGGCCTCTGTACTCTGTGCACTATGGTGCCACCTAGAGCCCTACCCAAGACCACATGGTTAATAATAATCAGAGTGAGAACTCAAAGCTAAGTCTTCTGATTCTGAATCTAGTCTTATCACTATATCACCCTTCTTTTTGAATAAACAGACATGAGTATGTGCACGCTCATGCATACACACACACACACACACACACATAGCTTGGGAAATTTTGAGAACATGCAGGATCCATTCATTTAAAGCCCACCTCCATAGAAAGCCTGGGAGAGTTACCAGACTGGATGGAAACTTGCCTGAGAGAATTACCTATTAACTTTGAGACCTTGGGCAAGTCATTGAATTTCCTTGACCTCATGTCAAGGAAATTAAATATATGAAGTAGAATATATGAAATATATGAAGTAGAGCCATAGACTTGGAGTTGGGAGGGACCTTAGAGAAGGCAATATAGTACAGTGAAAAGAACACTGATTTTGGAAGTCAAAAGACCAGGGTTCAAATCCCACTTTCTTATCATTGCTACTTGTATAACGTTGTGCAAGTCAATTGATTTCCCTGGGCCTCCATGTTTTCATCTATAAAGCACATTCACAGACTGAGAAGTGGAAGGAACCTCAGAAGAGGCATATCTCTGAACCTGTTTGTTCATTAGTAAGATGAGAGAAGGACCTCAATGGTCCCTTCTAGCTCTTAATCTGTGATCTTTTGGTGTGATATATGGTGGCTCCAACGACTTCCAAGACTGACCAATGATTCTGGCTTCAGTCTTGGCTTCAGGAAGCCATCCCCCTGCTGTGGCCTAAACAAAGCGAGACACTTCTCAGTGGCTATTTGGGTGAGTGATATTCCATTAAAAGCATCTAGGAGACAGCCTGACATGAGTCCTCTGTGCTCCTCACAGCCATTTCCCTGCCCTACAGTGAACAAGTCTATCAGTCAGATTCTTTGGATCACAGAAAGGCCAGGTACATGCTGTCTTGACAGGGAACCATGGAGACGCACCACAGGCCATCTCAAGTTCTGCCCGGCGTCTGAAGTGTGTTACTTGAATTGAATACTTCCCCCTTGGAATCTGCTGAAGCCTTAAGACATCATTGACTTTAAGTGGAAAAGAAATAATGGGAAGCAGCTGCATTTCAGAGAAGGGGGGTTGATTTTTTTCTCCCTTTATCTTCCCTGCTAAGGTAGAGGTATTAATCTAAGATCTTGGCCCTTGGGGCATGACCATTCTCTCAGGAAGCTGTCAAAGCTTCCCTGCACCGCAGGTTCCCCGGAACAGATTCAAGAAGGCATGGATGCCCTCACATCTTTTAATGCATCCTCTGCCTCATTCAGACCTCCCCAGCCCCCCTAATTTTTAATGATTGGTGGAAATCTGCATGTAGAAACTTCCTCCAAGGAGGCAGATTATCAACTGGCCAATGGGGCTATATGTTAAAGTCTTGATTTAAAGCATTCCCTGGAGCACTGAGAGGTCAAGTCACTTGCCCCTTGATAATACAGCTAGTACATGTCAGAGGAAGGACTTGAACCCAGGACTTCCTGATAGCTATGGGCCCTCTTTCCACTACTACATTACCTCTCACTCAGATCCTTACTGTGTTCTATTTTGGTCCCTGAGCTTTAAGAAGAATGCAGAATTCCCTTCCTTTCTGTGAATGGGTGTGGAATAATGCCTATATTGGCAGTTATAATTGATTCATTAATGTTGCTGGATTGCTTTTTTTTCTTTCTTTTTTGGAACTTGGATTCTAGGAATGACTCTCTAGGTAGGGGAGGAGGGATGTTAAGAAATGAAGGTGTTGTAGAAGTAAAAGCTTTCAATGAAAATGAGTATATCAAACAAACAAAAAAACAACAAAAAATGAGAAAGACACAGAGAAACTGGAGAAAGGTCAAGCAGAGCGACCTAAATCACCTAAAGGAAGGAAAATAGGCCTGGGGAGAAAAGCTTGGCAGGGAGAATGGGATTGTTTAGTCGGGGATGATTGTGTAGTCTGGATGTGGAGTCACATGACCTGGGTTCAGATCCAGACTCTGCCTCTTACCAGCTGTGTGACCCCTGTCATGTCAATTAACCATTCTGTGCCTCAATTTCCTTATATGTTTAATGAGGAAGGTTGGACTTGAGTACCTCTTCTGTCTTTCCAGCTAACAGAAGGCCAATGCCTATTAAACATTTGACAATCTGTGTAGGATTTTAGGAAGAAGGAAGATCTTGAATCATTATTCTCCTGCTCCACAAAACAGACCTAAACAAAGGGAAACAGGTTCGCATAAAAGCAGGCAACATTTTCGTTTGACATCCACTAATTTCTGACCTCTCATTATTAACACACGTCCTCTCCATTCCCAGATAATAGGTTCAAGAGATCCCTGGAGACACAGGAATAATTTATATTTATTCTCAATACAAAAATACTCACAAAGGCATCCTGCATTTCTCTTCAAAGCTTTCCCTTTCCTCCTACTATTTCAAGTCTTCTGGTTGTGTTGTTTGTCTTTAGTGCTCATGGCATCAAGAAAAACACCTGAAGACGGTGCTAATCTCCCTTCATCACTTTCTAGTTTCTGACTTCTAATTGTTCTTTTGAAGGATAGATGGATGAGCAGGGAGGGTCCAGGATCCAAGAAGGTTCTGGGAAGCCAGAGGGACAGCATTACAACTAAGATATCCCAAAGGGGCAGAAGACAGTTGGATCGGTTATGAATTATCAGGATACACAGCAAATATTCAAAATAGCAACTCCTGAATTTATGGATCCAAGAGGGTTTCCTTCATGAGGATTTTTGTCAAGGCTTTTGGCAGTCTCTCATTTATGCACAAGTTGGAGAGATGTGGGCTAGTTGAGTATGGTCAAGTGCTTGGACAATAGGACCCAAAGAATGGTGATTAATGGATTGACGTCAAGCTAGGTAGTTTGGTCAAGTGCCACAGGGAGGTGATTTTGGCCTTGCATTGCTCAATATTTATATTAACATAACAAGAAGGGATCTTGGGGTCCATCCCACACAACCTCTTCATTTTGTAGAGGAAGAAAATGAAGCTCAGAGATGGAAGTGACATGCTTGAAGTCAAGGAGCCAATAATGTTTTGGAGCTGGGATGAGAATCTGGGTTTTTTGTCCACTAGACTAAGACTCCTCCTGACTTTTTGAGGACAGAATCTCTGCCTCCTACTTTTGTGCCCTCCAACCAAGCAGAATGCGATGCTGGCCCTAATTGTGGACATTTGATAAAATAAAAATGCTTGCTGAATGATTGACTGAATGAAAGTGATTGAAAAGACCCATGCTATGCACAACTAAAAACTTTCTTCTGCAACCATTTTAATGTTTGCTCAGGTTGATTCTGTTGGTGATGCTGCTTCAAGGATTCATGGCTGACTCAGTACTCTGGAGGACACAGAGTGGCTCCAATCATCCTCTGCAGGACAATGCCAAGCTAATTCCTTGCTGTTGCTATGTCACCATATGATCTCTCCAGAGACCTTTACCTGGCCTAGGGCAATGTAGCTGAAGTAAATGACTTCGTGATCTTTGCGGGTGAAGTGGGCATCTCATTAAATTATTCTACCATCAAGTACAAATTCTACTTTGGGCATTAAAAGCCCTTCACAATCTAGTTCTAAGTCACCTTTTCATTCCAAGGCTCCTCCTCTTTAATAAACACGACATTGCAAAGACACACAGCTTTGAAAACCTTAAGAACTCTCATCAATGCAATCGCTAACCAAGATTCTAGAGGACTGAAGATGATCTGTGGTACTCATCTATGACAGAGAGGTGATGAAATCATGATGCAGAATGAGACATACATTTTGGGGCATGCCAATAGAGGAATCTGTTTTGCTTGACTATGTATATTTGCTACAGATATTTTTATTTTGTTTTAAATTGGGGGTTAGATGGAGATAAATATAAGTGATTAATTGAAAAATAGAATAAAATGAAGAAATTGAGGACGATTGAATCAAATGCCCTCTAAGGTCCCTTCCAACCCTAGAATACTTTGGATGAAGCCAAACTCTTCTCATAGCAGCTAATTGGTTTATCCACAACTGGGTAAAACTTCTTCGCCTCTCCTTCCCTGCTACTCCCTTTCCCCCTCCCCTAATATACATAGACCCAATGCCAAAAGAGAGAATCAGTCAAAAGAAGCAGACAAGAAATGTTTTCTCTATTAAGAACCCAGTAAGTGTTTTGGTAAACTTTCTGGACAGCAAGGAGAGAACTAGGAATACTGGGCAAGGAATACCTGTTAACCCTAGCTTTGGGATATAGGAGAACTAGGTAGAATTATAGAACAGTGGCCATATAAGGGACTTTTAAAGGTCATATATTCTACCACCCCCTTACTATAAAGAAGGAAACTAAAGGCCAGAGAAGTGAAATAACATTCCCAAGGTCAAGTAGCTAGTGAGTGTTAAAGATGGGACTAGAACCCTGCTCTTCTGAGGTCATATCTAGTGACAGGTTTAAATGCCAAAAAAAAGCTTTCTCTTCCTTGGACATATAATAGAACAGACTTAAAAATAGACAGCTCCCAGATGGCCCAATTCTGAGCTTGTATTTCTAGGCAGCTACATTTTAAGGGACAGTTCAGGCTAATTGCATTATCCAGCTCTGCTCTTCCCCAGGAACCAGGAAAGAGGAAATCTCCAAGTTTCTTAAGCCAGAGTCTTCCTCAGATCATTCACTAGCACCATCAGGTCTGAGGTCTAAAGAATAGCTTTCTGCCCTTTCTACATCCCTCACTTCCTCTTTGACCTGTATTTCTTAAGGGCATAATAGTAAAACTTTACATTTAATTAAGTTTCCATGTATGGTACTCATAACTTTATTTGTATTTTATTTGTATATTGACATAAACCAGTTATGCAAGCAATAAATAACAAGTTGAAGACCTCACCTTATACTTTACAAAGAAAATCTGGATCATTCTCCATGAGCTCTCTCTAATCCCCTTCTCCTCATCTCACAACCCACTAATATCATCTCCCATTAATTTCTCCCTTATAATAACCTCTGATGAACATATGGCTCTTCTTCCCATCAAGGCCAGCCATTCTAAGTGAACATTTGATACCATTTCCTCCCATCACTCATCTCCAGCAAATTGTTGCCTCTAGCATGCCACCTCTCTCTAGTCTTCAATCTTATTCAATCTCTTCATTGTTCTCTGCCACCTGCCAATACAAAACCAAGAGTCTCCACCCTTAAAAACACCACCACTCTCAAGATGGAAAATGCTATCCACATCCAAAGAAAGAACTATGGAGTTTGAATGCAAATAGAAGCATACAATTTGCTATTTTTTTCTTCTGTTGTGTTTCGTTTCCTCTTTCTGGTGGTTCCCCCTATTGGTTCTAATTCTTACTTACAACATCACTAATGTGAAATATGTTTGACAGGAATGTATATGTATAGCCTATATCAAATTGCACACTGTCTTGGGGAGGGAGAGGGAGAAAAATTTAAAACTCAAAAACTTATGGAAGTGATTGCTGATAATTTAAAATAAATTAATAAAAAAAACACCTTTTATCCAGGCACTGGATTCTACTATCCTCTAGATTCTACTATCCTCATAGGCTATTGTCTGTATCTCTCCTGCCTTTTTCATTTAAACTGCTTTTTAAAAAGCTACCTACACTCTTTGTCTACACTTGCTTCCTTCTCACTCTCTTATCAAACACCTGCACTCCAACTTCCCACCTCATAATTCACCTGAATCTGCTTTTTTCAATGTCACCAATGATCTCCTAATCACAAAATCTAATGACATTTCACAAATTTTATTCTCCTTGACTTCTTTGTAGAATCTGACAATGTTATATACCCAATACTCTTCCCCACTCTCTTTATTTTGTGATGATTCTCTCTCTTGGTTCTCCTCCTATCAGTCTGACTGATCCTTTCAGTTCTCCTTTGCTATGCTATCCTTTTGGGGACATACTTCAAACTTTGTGTATAAGCTAAAGCTCTGTCCTGATCATTCTCTTTTCTCATGAAATGTTCTCACTTGATAAACTCACCAGCTCCAATGATTTTAATTATCATGTGTGCCGACAATTCTAAATATCCAGTACTAGTTTTTTCTTCAAGCTGGAAGTCTCATCAGCATCTCAAATTCATTGTGTTCAAAACAGCACTCAACTACCTCCCCCCCTAAAAAAAACAACCTTTTCCCAAATATATCTATATTTGTCAACAGCACCATTATCCTTCTAGTAACCCATCTTTACAACCTTAGTACCATCCTCATCTTCTTTCTCTCACTTCCCCCTACATATCCAATTGGTTGACAAATTTTGTAATTTCTTTCTCTACAACATCTTTCACATCTGTCCCCTTCTCTCTACTCCCACAGTCATTACCCTTTTTCAGGCCCTCATCACCTCTTCCTAAGACTATTAAAGCAGAAGATCTCCTAGTTCAGAAGTTCTTAGCATTTTTTGAGTCATGGTTCCTATGGCAATCTGGTGAAGCCTATGGACCAGTTTTAATAATAATGTTTTAAATCCCTAAAATAAAATACATAGGATTACAAAGAACACCAATTATATTGAAATAAAAATGTATTATTCCCTATCTAAGTTCATGGGCCTCCTAAAATCAAGAACCTTTATTTTAGATAAATCCCTAAGTTACAGATAAGGAAATTAAGGTCAAGGAGAATGCATCCAGTGTTGCACAGACAGATCTGGGACTAAAAGCCATGTCTCCTGAATCTAATTCCAATGATTTTCCCACAATACCACACTCCCTCTCTTGCCCAGGACTATGCTAGTTATTGGGGATAAGGAGGAGGCAAGAGGTAATACAGAGAAGGTATTTGTAAGTACAAATTAGTCTTCCTTATGTACAAGGTTTATCACGTCATTCTTTTAATCAAAACCATTTGATGGTTGCCCATTGCCTACTACAAATAATCAATACTCTTTAGCCTGAAATTCAAGACTTTCCATAATTTGGCATCATTCTAATTTTCTAATCTTAATTTTTACTATCACCCTTGAACTTATCTATCCTCTAGGATAGACTATAGGGGGACTATACACCCCCCCACCTCTCTCTCTCTCTCTCTGTATATATACATATATATATATATATATATATATACACACACATTAACATATACATATATACACACACATATATGCATGCATATATATACAAATATATACATATACATATGCATATTTCTGTCTTTCCCATTTTTGTGTCTTTGCTCAAGATATTACCTATATTGTGAACATCTTTTCAGACCCCCTTCCCCTGTCTCACATTTTAAGTGATTAAATTAAATTCCTATTTTGTCCTTTAAGACCCTACTCAAATGCCACCTTTTCAGGTGTTCCGAGGTAGACAGCATCTTTGCTTCCTCCGACATTGCAGACCGCTTTGTAATTCTCTTAATCACTTACTGTATTCCATTTTGTGTTATAATAATGTGTGTGTGTATTATACCATCTCCCACGAGACTATAAACTCTATGAGAAGAGAACAGTTTCTTATTTCATCTTTTGATTGGCCTCAGTATCTAGCAGTGCTTTGCACAGTCTCTTTTTAAGAGACATTTGTTTAATTGAAATATAAATTATCATACCTGTTCTTGAGGAGCTAATAACTTAATTAGTTGTTAACATATTGACTTCTGAATATTTCTAAGAACTCAGCCACACGGAATTTTTTTTAACATATTTCAAAGAGTACTAGAAAGCTCTGGGGCCAGGATTCTGGATATCCAGTGGGAGCAAGGAGAGGTTGGACTTCTTTTTAACATTATTTAGCATTTGGATTTTGGGATAAGCTTGTGTTTTCTGTCCATATTCCTACCTAGATTCTTAGAGCCACACAATTTGAAAACCCCAAAGGGTCTCCTCAACCACCTAGTCTAGCCCACTTCATTTTACAGAAAAGGACCAGAGGAGTCAAGTCTAACCTCCAATTCTACAGTTCTTATAAGCTAGTTAAATGCCCTACCCACAGTAGGCTGAGTAAACTACAAGTGAGAGCTTATTGTGCCCTAACCTCGATTTGAGTGATTCCCAGAAGTTTTAACTTCACTCTCAAGTGGATTTCCAGTCTTTGTTATTTGCTTGTTTTTAAAATCAAGTAAGATATTCGAGGTAAGATGTATAGGTTTGAATTTGTCAAACCAAGGGCAATTCACTCACCCTCTGTAAGCCCCAGTTTGTGGAGAATAATACTCTCAATACCTGTTTTATGAAGAAAGTGCTTTGTAAACTTTAAAGCGTTAGAAAAACATGAGTTATTCTCATAATTGTCTACTCAACATCTGTGGCTCCCTATTCCCTCTATTGTCAAATATAAACTTCTTGGCCTGGCATTTAAGGCTTTTCACTACTTGGTCCCTTTCTAAATTTCTGGTCTTCTTCCACATTGCTCCCTGCCAGGTATTTAATGGTCCTGCCATATTGACCTCCTTGCTGTTCCTCACATATAACACTCCATGTCCCATCTCCAGGTCTTTGCATTGGCTGTTGCCCTTGCCTGGAATGACCTGCCTCTTCACCTCTATTTCTTAGAATCCTTGGCTTTGCTCAAGACTCAATTCAAATATCACCTTCTGGAGAAGGCCTTTCTTAAGGGCTCTCTGCTGCTCCAGCCTTCCTCCCCCCCCCCCCCCCCAGGTTACTTCCCTCTAGCTATTATATGTCTTGTATAAATTAATTTCATGTTTTTCTCTCATTCAAATTTAAGCTTCTTGAAATAAGGGACTTTTTTTTTCAAGTGCTTTGAATCCCAGCCTTTAGAACAGTGTCTGGCACATAGTAAACACCTAAGAAATGTCTGTTGATTGATTCATTAATTGATTGTTAAACCACCAAATTCTATACAATTGTCAGCTAAACACAAGCAAAAATCAAAACCTAAAATTGGGAGCTTTACAACCAAATGTTTCCTATATGTTTCCATTTTTCAGGACAGTGTGGCAGTGTCTAAATGGACCAATCATCACAACTCTGAGGGGTAGAACAAGGAACCCCAGATGCCCAGGGAGCAAAGCCCAGAATCCAGACAAGCCGAGGATCTGCACCTGGGAAATGCAAGAAAAATAAAAGAAAGATATTTAGGTCAAGGACCAGGAAGGCCCTGATATGGCCTCCATTTTCAGAAGAAATCAGGAGCTGCTTTTGTATTTCACAAAGATAGTGGCCTTGGCAAGGGCGTACTTCTAGGACCATTTAAAGTCCAGGAACTGCTTGAAATGGTCCTAGAAGTGGGGAGAAGAATGTTTCTAAGGAAGAACAACATTGGAAAAATCTTCCTTCAGTGTTAGGAGCAAAGAACAACTGGCACTCTCCAATCCTAGAATAAGCTACAATTTAAGAGTGAGTTTTCTGTTACTAGAAGTGCTAAAGCAGGGGTTGGATGTCTGGGATGTATAATTACAAACATCTGGATTCAGAGCACCTGGGTTCAAATCTCAGTTCTGCTGCTTACTAGCTGTGAGCCTGGGCAAGTCATGTAAACTTTCTGGGTCTCAATTTCCTCACCTATAAAATAATAAGAACAGTAACATCATCATCATCATAGCTAGCATCTATATAACTTGAAGTTTTGCAAAGTGCTTTACATATGTTATCTTATTTGATCCCTACAACAGCAACCCTGTGAGGTAGACATTATTGTTATCTGCCTTTTACAGATAAAGAAAGTGAGGATAATAGTTAAGAAGTTCAAATGGCTGGCCGGTAGTCACACAGCTAGTAAGTGTCTGGGGCTTTCTTGGAACTCAGGTCTACCTGACTCCAAGTCCAGCACACTATCCACTGTACCACTTAGATGCCTCTTAATAAACCAAAGGGCTTGGATCAGAAGACCCCCTAAGGGCCTTTCCGGCTCTAAATTATTTATTACACCATAGTTTGGAAGGAAGATTATTTCCTTTAAAAATTATTTTTATTCATCCATTCATTCATTTTATGCATTAATTAAAAAAATTTTGAGTTCCAAATTCTCTCCCTCCTTTCAGCCCCTCCCCTATTCATGGAGAAGGCAAGCAATATAATACACTGGAAGGAAGATGATTTCAACCAACCTCCTCATTTTTCAGAGAAGGAAATTGAGATTCAGAGCAGAATAGGGACCTGTCCAAGGTCACACCTGCAGTAAATGGGAGAGCTAGGACCAGAAACTATATAGCTTGAGAAGACTATTGGCTTTTTCTTTTTCTTCCAGCTCTAAGGATCTAGGACTCTGGTTTTTTGTTTTTTTGTTCTGGTTTTTGGGTTTGTTCAGTGACCAAGAGGAAGAGGAGCCCTGTGTGACTTATGTGTCCCCAAAACCTCAGCCAAGGTTAAATCTTGGCTCTCCTGAATGACTGGCAGAATGATAATAAGGAATCAGTCCACTTGGAGCAAAAGCAATTGACACATTCATGGAGAAAGCAGCATGGTGGCAGCAAAGAAGGCAGCCCACTCATTTAGTAGAATTGTGGAGGGAGATGAGACATTTCAGAACTCTTATGGTGCAACTACTCTCATGGTCAGGCCAGGGGATCAGACCAGGGACTGCTGCACCATTCACCAGACTTTACCAAAGCACTTGGGTCAAACTGTGAGGGTAGACATGGGGGCTCCTGCCCTTCCTCAGGCTACCATCCTCAGGCAAAGCCCTATTCATCCCATGCTAAGTGTGACTTTGGTGAATGGTGAGGCTGAGAACTAATTTGACCTTTCCTTTTTTGATTAGCCCTACTCCCACCCCAAAATTACATCTTCACACTCTTTCAACCCTTCTGAGGCCTCCAGTCTCCCATGAAGGCAGAAAAAGAAAGGATGATTTCCTAGGTCCAAAGGAAGGAGGTACAAGTCATGGTGTTTTTTAAAATTATCAGCTACTCCTTTTCTGAAAATGGCAGCCTGTAGTCAAATGTTGCCATAACCACAGAAATTAGAGGTGAGTCATAGTTTTTTTTTTCTGCCAAGAGACTATTAGGGAGACCCTTAAGGATCTATCATAGTTAATCAGGCTCTCTTGCATCCTTAGACCTACTCCTTCCTGGGAACATCAATTCCTCTGTCAGTTAAATTGCTGAACAATTTATTATACTGTAAGAGACCTGCCCAATTCTCAAGCAGGAGCGGTTTATTGCTTTGAAAATCCCAAGAAATTCTCAAAGTGAAATTGACCTGTAAATAAAGGGAAAAATATAAACTAAAACAAAATGAAATTAAATTCATAATGAATGCTGGGGGCATAGAAATATTAAATGCATGACATAGCCAGTGTGTGCCAAAGGCAGGATTCGAACCTGGGTCTTCCTGGGTCCAAGGCCACATTTATAACCACCTATTCAACATGCTTCATTACCAATTGGTATAATGTGGGTGGTGGGGAAGGTTATCTATTATTGAGGCTAAGAACTATAGTATGAGGTCAGGACAGGACTGATCTTAACCAGAGACAGAGTTGGTGGCTGGCTATCTGGTATGATTTTTGGAATAGCGGGAAGACTTTTTGACTCCCACGAATCTTTCCCTGACCTGTTCAGTGGTCCCCCTTCTCCACAAGATGAGGTCAGACTTGAAATGTAGCATGGAACAGTGAAAAGAACCCTGACTATGGAGTCAGAGATCAGGCTTTTATGACTTTGAGTAAATCATTTCCCCTTTCTGTGCCTCAGTTTCTTCAGCTGTAAAATGAAGATTGGATTAAATGATCTCCAAGATCCCCTCGAGCTTTAAGCCTATGATTCTACATTCCTATACACTATACAAATTTTCTAGGAAGAGGGAATCCAGTGACTTAAATTCATCTGCAGTAAGGTACAACTTACTGAAAGGGATTACGTTGTGCTTCAAAGACTATTGGACACATGGGAGATCACGTACTTTGATTCTAGTCCCAAATCTGCCACTGACACACTGTGTGACTGGGTCATTTATCTCACCTCTTTGATCCTCCATTTACTCATTTGTGCAATGATAGGCTTGGGTTCTCTTACGGTTCCCACTTTGTCAGGTTGCTCAGGGCTTTGCTCCACACTCAGGAATTTGCATTTTGTTTTTAAGTTTCCAAAGTTTCCCTAAAGGCCATAAAGAGGATTCTGAGGAGATCTGTAGGGCAATAAATAGTCACATCCTTTCTAGTAAGGATGATAATTGCTGATTTGATTATTTTCTGAGCAAGGTGGGGGTGAGTGGGTCCTATCTTACCAGTGGAGAAACTGAGTTTTGTGGTTGTCAAGCATCTTTGCCAAAGTCTCACGGGGATCTCTGTGCAGGGTCTGATGGGTCTTGATCTTGTCCAGGATTCTTAATTTTCTTATGTCTTCCCTAATGTCACCCCTAACTTCATTAGTGTTTTTTATTTTTTCAAATAACTGTTTAACTCCACCATCAAGCATTGTCCTGGTCTTTGTAGCTACTTTGAAGGACTTGGAAACTCTTATAGAAATAACAAACCAGTCAATAGTGCTAAAAAGCAGTAGGACTTTTATTATGGGCACATTTTAGCTCACATAAAAGAATCATTTAACTTTAGAAAACCTGAGGGGACAAAGAATGGGGTCTAGGGAAGAGAGAGTAAAGTGTAAAGCCAGGATTATAGTCAGCCAGAAAGACAAATATCAAACTAGATCTCTATAGGGGAAGGATGGGCATGGTCTGGATATTAGGTGAGATGGCAGTCAGGACTGACAGGAAGAAGAAGGAGATCAGTGATTTAGGCAAGATGTGCCTCTGTCCCAGCACTCAGGCCATGCTAGACTCTTACTCACCCCTCTATTCTGTGTAGAAGACCTGAGTTAAACTGAACAAGTGTCACAACTATATTCAGAAAGGGGTTAGATATTTTGTAGGCAGGGGAAGATGGGTCTCATTCAGATGCTCCTGATTGTTTCCCCATCCCTGAGGTCAAAAGCAGGAGGACACATCAAACATGAGTTGGATAACAGATAATAGGAAAAGTCCAGCTATAGAGGGTTACATAGAACAAGCAGGGCAGACTATCAGGCAAGAGGAAGGGACAACGTTAGATGAAAGGCAGCGTGGTAGAGAGGAAGGTGCACAGGATTTGGTGCCAGAGGACTGGAGTTCAAGTCCTGTTTCTGCCATTTTCTACCTGTACGCCCTTTGACAAATTACTTACCCATACTGTGCCTCAGTTTCCTCATCTGTAAAATGAGGTGGGAATGGACTAAATCTAGCTCTATTTATAATTATATAATTCCAGTGGCCATCAGAGAGAAAGACCATTTCCGAAAAACCAAAGGATTTCCCAGACTACCACAATTATATTAGGAGAAACACTTAGATTCATCTGTTAAGTGCTCCAAAGACCCCAAACTTCCCCATTAGTGCAAAAGATCATTAAGACAGGAACATTCAGCATCTCCAGACACCCACACTTTGCCAGAAGAACTGTAAATTGTTCATCAAAATTAGAAATGGAAAAGAACTTCATTAGCTCTGCAAGTTCATCCTCCAAACCCCCAAGGACTGGGGCAACCTCATTCTCTCTCACTCCTCCCTACCCGCATCCAGCCTCATCTGTTTCGTCTGAGTCTATTAGAAGCATCTTATGCAACCCAGAGCTTCCACTCCAAGCCTTTGGGGAGACAGTTCTCTGATACAAAGTTCTCATTGTCAAGGAAACTTCCTGACATTTACGCAGTTCTCTCCATTTTTGTTTTTACCCTGAAATAATAGTCCCACAGGCTTCAATGGGCCATGTACCTTAAGAAGTGGCTCAGAGACTTTGACAGGCTGTAACTTTTTTTGTCTAATAAGTACTGGTTAATATACAACATTGAATTAGGAAGAGAGAGTGGGACAGAGGGGAAAAGAAATTCCATATAAGATTTTATGGTCTCTGCACTCTATGCATCCACACACACACAACTATGGATCTAAGACATAAAAATAATATCTGATTTCTCTTGTTTCTTAGGACTTGTGATTTCATTGGTGGGGTGGAATGCTTTGCCCAGAGGTACACATCTGACAATTATCAGAAGCAGGATTGAAATCCAGCTCTTCCTGACTTCAGGTTCAGTACTCTATGGTATTGAGAGGTTAAATGGTTAGCCCAGAGTCATTTAGTCAATGTATCTGAGACAGGATTTGAACCCAGGTATTCCTAACTCCAAGTCTGACCCTCTATAGCCACCATACTTTAGTGTCTGTCAACCCATATTTATATCAGGCTTTTTTAGACATCACCTTATTTGTTCTTCAAATCAGCCTTGTGAGGTAGGTAGGCATTTTAGAGATGAGGAAGCTAAGGCTTACAGAGGGTAAATGGTTCACCTAGAAAATGGTCGAAATGGCTACATTAGAGTGTAGGTCTGCTCACTTTGAGTCCAATATCTTGCCAGTATCTCACACTGCCTCATTAATGCATGCATGAGAGTGAAGAAAAAATGGACAAACACAGGGTAAATTAAGCATGTAAAATGGCTGAGAGAATGATTGGGGAATGGTCTGAGAGATCTTAGGGAAGTAGCAGAGTATAGAGGAAATGGCACTGCTTCTAGAGTCAAAGAACCCCCTTTGATGCTTACTACCTGAGTGACTTTAGGAAGGTTATTCAAATGCCCTAGACTTTAGTTCCTTTATCTGTAAAATGGGAGGTTTGAATTAGATGGCCTCTGTGGCCCCTTCCAGCTCTTGATCTATGATCTATTACCTCCTTGGGCCTCAGTTTCCTCATCTGTAAAATGAGGGGGATGGACTAGATGGTTTTTAAGATCTCTCCCATCTCTAGGTCTATTATTCTGTAAGGTGGATCTTGAAGAAGGCTATGGATGTTGTTCTGTGAAGTGTTGTATTTGGGAAATGGGAGCTTAATGAGGGGAGCTGGCCCAGAGCTCAATAAAAAAGGCAGAAGACAAGAGCCTGTGTGATCAAGGGCAAGTCAGTTAACCTCCATGGGCCTCAGACCTCTAAGGTCCCTCCCAACTAGAGATTTGTGATCCTAAACTGGGCCAACCATATAGCAGGAATATTTGAAGTTCTCCATGGTAAACTGGTAAAGGGAATGTGTGTTGCCTTGTTTCTAGCTAAAACCTTCCCTGTTGCCTTCTCCCTCCTTCCCAAAGACATTAACCTACTTGCCCTTTGCCTAGAATGAACCATTTGCAGTCTCAGGGTTAACCATTCCTTGAGAATATCCCTTGATTCAAGAACATAAGAAGAAATACATGATAGCATCATTTTCCAAGTCATGAGTTGCTTCAATTGCAAGGGCCCCTTATGGCTATTGCCTTTTTATCTACTGTTCTGACTGCTTTCCTGGTTCAGGTAAGACCACAAAGGGAGGTTGAAGGCAGATTATGGAAGATTTTGACTTCTCATTCCCTCTATTGGAGAATTCTCCCCAATTCTCCCAAGAAATTGGACTCTGTTTGGTATGCAATGATGAACGATTCAAGTTGTCGTTGTTGTTGCTGTTTAGCAGAAAATGATGATTCCACCCATGCCTTAGGAAGAGTAATCTAGTAGTGTCTTGAAAGATGGGATGGATGTGGGAGAAAGTAGAGTCAGGAGACCCAATTGATAAGCTATTCTAGTGTCCAGGAAAGAGGTACTATAATGAGAACCTCACCTACCATAGTAGTAATGGGAATAAAAAGGAGCGGGGTGGGGTGTGAATGAGTGGAGTGATATTGCAGAAGTGAAGAAATGTGGTTTTAATAGGAAGAGCCCTGAACTGAGAATTGGGAGACATTGGGCAATTCAGAAAAAAAGGTATCTGGTTGCTGGAGCAGGGTGAGGTATAATGAGGTCAGTTTTTGACATGTTAAATTTGAGTTGGCAGGTAGACAGATATCATAGGAATATTCTAGAATCACAATACTGGAAGAGGCAATTTAGGCCAACCTCTTCATTCTGCAGAGGTAGAGAGTTCAGAAAGTAGGGATGACATGCCTGAGGTCAAACAACTGGTTAGTGGCACAACCAGGGTTAGAACTCAGCTTTTTTAGCCCCCACCTGAGGGTTTTGCCATACACTGTCCCCAAGTGAAAATATCCTTTGGACAGGCAGAGGGTGAGTTTTTCTCCATGGGTGAAGATGAGTAAGCTTTACGAAGAAATGACTTGGCCAAGGTCAGTGGCAGATCCAGGAACAGAGCCCAGAGAATTCTTTTCTCTTTGCATTAATGATACCCATCTCCTGGCACGGGGACAGGAGAGAAAAGCATGATGGGAAATTCTATGCAACAACCAAGGGCAGGAGAGCTAGCCCAGGCTGAATGACATTTAAATTGTGGTTCTGTAAATAAAGAGGGGGAATCGTAATGGGAACCGCGGTCAAATGGGTGTTTATTGTTTGGATTTTTCTTCCTGAGCAGCCCTGCTGTTCTCTGAAGATCACCTGAATGGCGTATGTAATTGCCTCCCCAAGTGATGATTACTCAGACCACAAGCAGAATTTCAAAAGTGAGCTCCCAGTATTGGATTTTGCAAGTGGAATACAATCTATAAAATCTGTATAGATTGTAGATAGTAGTTTGGCAGAGAGGGAACCAGGCAGTTCTCTTTCCTACTGGGCAGTCCAGGCAGGGCAGAGTTAGTGTGGGACTGCTCCATTCTCCCCTTTGTAGTCTGTCTAGTGAGGGGTTTCAGGCACTGGCTCCATCTGAGCAGAATATTAACAGACCAACAGACTTCACTCTCTATCTATGTCCAATCTCCAAAGCAGAGAAAGGGAGGGAGCCGAGAGAGAGAGAGAGAGAGAGAAGAGGGAAAGGAATAGGGAGAATGAAATCCATGCTCAATTACTGAGCCACAGTGGATTCTGACAATTCCTGAGGGACTTGTAAATTCCACAGTAGCATTTTACACTATTCAGGTAGAAAAGACTTGAATAGAAATCTAGAGATAGAGTATATTGCTTCAGTCAACCCATACTGGGAGAAGATAACCCAGGTGAATGTTATGCTGTCCCCTTCTACTTAATAGAAAGTCTTTTTAATATGCAAGTGATTAGTTTGTGCATTCTAGTCTGTTTATGTTTTGTTTCCCCAAAAGTAATGAAAATACACATAATATGAGTTCTGTATCAGAAAGGCACATATTGGGGGGGGGGGGAGCTCAGCATAGCAAGTGGAATGGATTTTGGCATTAGTAGTCAACACTGGGGAGGTCCCACTTCCCTTCAAGCCCCTCTTCATTCCACCTCCTTTATGACCACTGTTAGCCCACTACATATATATATATATATCTTTGAACTCCAAAAGAACTTACTGTCTATCTCATTCACCTTGCCTCTTGCCATTTACTGCCTGGCATGGCTATCTAATTGTGTTCAGTAAGTTTTGTCTAGTCTCTCCAACTAGATTGTGAGCTCTATAAGGACACTCTGCACAGGATATAGCACAGAACTGGTCACATGATAAGGATAAGATGGGAGAGAATAGGATAGAATAGAATGGGATAACATACAACTATGTAGCTGGAAATAATCTTAGGCTTTCTTTAGTCCAGGACTACACCTCTTTTGAAATTACCTATCCCACTCTTCCATTTTATGGACATTCAAACTGAGACTTGGAGACGTAATCTAGTTTCAGTATTTATTAAATGAGATTGAGCAGCAAGTGACCAGCAAGGGATTGTTAATTATTCAAAAGAGACTTTCTGACTGAGAGCCATTTGTCATTCTTCTCTTCTGGGGATAGCCATTCAGGTCAAGTTTGCTTTCCTCTGGTTGCATCCTTGCATCATCCTTGCCCAGGATAGATTGATTGTGTCAGTGCAAAACTGGGAAGTCAGCAAGTTTTGTTGCTGGTAGATCCTGTCTTGTACCCAGAATTTGATACCCTAGACTTTCCCTTTCTGATCTAGCGTCTTTATGTTTATTTACCCTTTCTCCTCTTCCTTTTCCTCCTCTTCATTCTTTTTCCTACTCTTGACTGTTGCATAGAATTTCCCATTATGCTTTTCTCTTCTTTCTCTTTCCTTCTTTTCCTTTTCCTATCCCTGAACTGAAAACTTTTGATCACTTAGTCTTTCTGGCCTCAGCTTCTTCATATGATAAATAAGGAGATTGGATTAGATGGCCTGGGTGTTCCCTTCCAGTTGTAACTCTGTGATCCTAAGAATAATCCAAATACCAACTAGCTCATCTTTGAAATCACTCAGTTCTAATGCCAACTAGACAATAAACATGTATTAAGCACCTGTGTGCCAAGAGCTGGGGATACAAAGAAAGGCAAATGATATGAGGTCTCATGGAGCTCATGGTATAGTGGTGGAGACAACATTCAAACAACAACATGCAAGCAAATTATATGCAGGATAAAATAGAGGCAATCAGCAGAGGGAAGGCACTAGCATTAAGGGGGATTGCAATGGGAAAGGTCAAGGTCATAGTTCTTAGAGTTTGGGGGTGGAAAAATTGAGAGGTTATCTAGTCCTATTTCCCCTCACCCACTCAACCTCCAATTCTGCCAAGGATTTATGTGAGGTACAGAAAAGGCAAATGACTCAGCTATGGTCACAAAGCTAGGAAGTACCAGGGGTAGGATTTCTGCTCATATGCCGTGACTCCAAATGTATTGTTCATTCTGCTACACCATGCTAGTGTCTGTGCATTTTAACAGTAATCTTTTGGAGACCATGCCTCTGCTTTTGTTTGTTAATCGCATCTCCTAGGATGGCTCACTGTGTTCTGGGAAAGGTTAACCTCTGTGAGCTTTAGTTTCCTCTTTTGTAAAATGATGAGAATGAACTAAATTGCCTGTAAGGTTCCTCCTGGCTTGAAATTGATGACCCTGTGACTGCCAACCTAAGAACTCTTAAAGAGATGGCAAACTTGCAGGTAAGGTCAGTTCAGCCAAAGGGGCACAGGGTGGCAAAACATTTGTTGGGTTTGTTGAATGAATGAATGAAGTGAATGGCCTAAAAGGATCAACTCTAACAGGGTCAACTTCCCGTCTGGGAACAGGGAGGGGGCCAATAATTGGGTATGTGTGAGTGGTAGTATGTTCTAAGGCAGCTGGGAGGGACATGGCAAATGTCCAGTAATCCTGATGTTTAGGCAGCTTCCATCTTTAGGTAAGGGCAGTCCAAAAGAAGGAGAAGGAAATGACACTTATTATTCCTGGGAATATCTTAACAACTGAATATGTTCCCCAAGGACACTTCTCTACTATCAAAAAATTATATTTGTGAGTGAGATGTGTATTGACTGGGCCTCCACTTTGTAGCACTGTCTAGGAAATGAAATTTGATTCAATAAAAAAATATATTATGGCTGCTGTGTATGCAGAACATCTTGATAAGCAGTGAGTAAAATCCAAGGTTTAGATGACTCATTCCTGCCCTCAGGGATCTTACGGTCTAGAGGGTATATTAAATGTACATAGTTGTGTGTGGTGCTATGAAAAGAGCACAGGATTTGAAGTCAGATTTTCTGGGATTGAATCCCACCACTGCCACTTATTCTCCATATGATCTTGGGCAAGTTATTTTAGCTCTCAGGGTCTCAGTTTTCTCATCTGTAAAATAAGGTCATCAAAATAGATAAATAATAAAGGTCCCTTTCTGTTCTAAATCTGATGAGGTGGGAGGACTTCATTGTGGTCTATGGACTCAGGAACAATCCTGTTTTGCAACTTTTGTCAGGTTAAATAAAACTTTTCCTACATTTGAGGGAGCCTGAGGTCTTGTAGGGGGAATGTTGACAAGAGTAAAATAAGGCAGATGATGACCTTTCAGACATTTTTGTATTTTTCTGGGAAGGGGCAAGAGCCAGAGTTCTTTTGATTTGTTTGTTCTTGTTTTATGAGAAATGAGTCAGTTGATGAGGTTCCTAAAGTTTGTCTGGGTGGCAACCCAGAGACATTTTATGAGAAATCCCCCTACCTACAAATCCTCCATTAAGAAAAAAAAAGCATATACATCAAGAGTCAGGACCCGATTGACACATGGGTTTTAAGTGCATTAGAAAACTGCAAAAAAAAAAAAAATACCTGTTAAAACATTCTGTGCAAGATGCAAGGGGAAACTGTACCACCAAGAAGGGGAGATCAGGAAGATAGAACTAAGGTAGTAGCATTCAAGTTGGGATTTGAATAATCAGTAATACTTAAACATATGAGGAAGGAGAGAGAGAGACAGACAGACAGACAGAGAGACAAAGAGACAGAGACAGAGACAAAGAGAGAGACAGAGATAGAGAGACAGAGGGAGACAGAGACAGAGAGACAGAGAGAGACAGAGAGACAGAGATTGATTGATTTTAGGACTAGTGAACAGCTTGAGCAAAGGCACAGAGATGAGAGAGCTGAGAGTCCATTGAGGTGCATGCAGAAAGTGATCTGATGAGATGTGAGGACTTTCAGTCTTAGTGGGAGGCAGGTGAAAAGACAGATAGACACAGGAAGAGCTGAGAAACAGTAGTCAGTAAGGTAAAATGAGAGAGTTCAATGTGAATTTGTTCTGCCATTCATGCCTGGGGCAAGGAAAAAAAAAACAGGCTCATTGGGTCTTGTTAACATGTCCACTCTTAAGGACATTGAGCATCTTCAGCTCAAGGAGCCAATTAAAGGGTTCAAATGTAGCTGACTTTCAGCTGTCTTAGGAGGCAACTGGGAACTCCCTGAATTCAACTGAAAGGAAACTAGAAGGAATACAAAATTCATTCCAGCCCCTGCCCAGAGAATTGTGATGGGTAAAATCTGTGAGTGTCATTTCTCCTTTGCTACCACAGGGTCACTAGAAATAGTTCTTTCTGAGCTGGAAACAACATAAATGAGGCAAGTTTGGCTCCCCTGCCTCTCTTCTCTCCTAACTTACTTTTCTCCTGATCCATAATAATTCTTGTGTCTGAGGCACATTCATTTGAGAGCAGTCACAATGGTTGGGGGAGTGGGGAAGGGGCTGTCCATCCCTAAAGGACTCAGGCCTGACTCCATAGGAAATGAGGGAGAAGGAAGGCACCAGGAAAGGAGCCACCCATCTTATGGGTGGCTATGACAGTTGCAGAGAGGAGAAAGGGCACCACCAGGGAAGATGTGTGCCTGTTGGGAATGTAGCATGCCTTCCAAGATATCTGCACATTGCAACAGCCCTATTTCCCAGCTCTGGTTACAGCTCTATTGTTCCCTTCCTTTTCTAAAATGAGAGAGTGTTGACGCCCTGGTCGAATTTTAGGCATCAGCCTGTGGGTTAGGAAAGGTATGATGGGGTGTCAGGACAACTCTAGGACGCTGGACTAACCCCTGCCTCAGTAATCCACCTTCTGGATAAGAGGCCTAGCTAGGTGCTAGAGACAATGAGTGACTTTCCATCTCTGCTTTTCTGCTGACTCACAAGGAGTTGGGAGGTTAGTAGAAGAAACAGACATGGCTGCCATGGGCTAAGAGGGATGGTGAGATGCACGCTAGTCACTGGCCTCTACTTATACTGCCTGCTTCCTTCTCTCACCCTTCTAGAGAAGTCTCAGGGCCCCAGGTGATGGAAACATCTGAAAAAAAGGGATCTCCCTAAGGAAGAGATGGGGATATGGAAGAGCTACTTATTTAGAATATTATTACTACTACCATGATGGAATGTTATATAAGGTAGCTAACTGGAATTATAGAGTGCTAGACTCAGAATCAGGAAGACCAGAGTTCAAAGTCCACCTCTGATGATAACTGTGTGACCATGAGCAAGCCCTTTCACCTTTCTCAGCCTCAGTTTCCTCATATGTAAAATGGGGATCATAATAAAACCTACCTCTCAGAGTTATTGTGTGGATTAAATGTGATATAACGTATGCAAAGCATTTTACAAGCTTAATTATATACAAGCTAGCTATTATTATAAGGCAATAGCCTTGGGTATATTCCCCTGTAATAGGGCTTGGGCTTTGCCTGAGAGAATGTAGAACTAGCTAGTTAATTTGTAGAGGCTTACTGTGATATACAGACTCAGACAACATCAGAGCTGAGAGAGACCTTAAAAATCATCCAACATTAATATCCTCATTTTACAGATGAGCAAACTGAGACCCAGAGAGAAAGGACTTGTCCAAGGTCTCCACTATCTCTTGATCATTCTTTCTTACTAGAACCCAATCAGCCTCTTAGGCTTTAAAACAAGAAGAGGAGATGAAAAGGCTACTGAATGTGAAGACAAAAGACCCTCGTTCATATCTCATTTGTGTGACCTTTAGTGAGTCAGCTATTCACCTGGTGCTTCAGTTTCCTCATCTGTTAAATGGAGGAGGGGTTAGACTCACTCAAGAGACCTGGCTATGCCACCAACTGGTTAAGTGGCCTTCGGGAAATCACTTGGGGAAGTCTCTTATACTTAGGTCCCCAACAGAAACTCCTGAGAGAATATAAGCTCCTTGAGGGCAGGGACAGTGTCATTTCTGTCTTTGGATCCCTTGTCCCTAAACTAATACCTGGTTTATAGTAAGCCCTCAATAAAGGTTTGTTGATTGAGTTATTTCTCCTCTGTACAATGACAGGTCAGGACTAGAGGATCTCTTCCTAGCACTAAATCCTATTGATTTTTCTCAAAGGACCTAGGTTCTAATCCCAGCTCTGAAGACTTACAAGTGGTTCCGCTTCCAGGATCCAAGATGGCCAAGTAAGAATTTAGTCGCTCTCACCATCCCTTATTAACCTCTGAAAGCCTAGAAAATATCACCCCAGGAAAAACTCTGGAAGAGTTGAGCCAGCAGAAAGATGGGGAGCAGCAGTCTGGTAGCCCAGGAAGCTTGAGGGATTAACAGGAAAGCCCCCTCTTGCCCCAGGGGAGGGGGAGCAGTACAGAAATGGGAGGTGTCCCATCAAGCTAGTGGAAAGCCCACATCAGCATGCCAAGAGGAGATCTTGAACCCCAGGAGGTGGGACAGGCAAGCACCAACACCAGGACCCCTGAGTGCTTCAGTATGGGCAAAGGAACCTGTAGAAACCAATTCCAAACACCACCACGTGCCACGGCATTCTACAGCAGCCAAGTCTCCCAGTGCCTCAGCAAAACTCTGGGAAGTTCCAAGGGGAAAAGGCCCAGGTGGAGAAACATCCTGCA
Source organism: Vombatus ursinus (assembly GCF_900497805.2). Taxonomy (NCBI): domain Eukaryota; kingdom Metazoa; phylum Chordata; class Mammalia; order Diprotodontia; family Vombatidae; genus Vombatus; species Vombatus ursinus. The sequence goes on from NW_020954546.1 coordinate 31,099,274, forward strand.
GCAGTGAAACATTCATCTGAAAGGAGCCAAAGAAAGCATAAGAAAAGGCCCAAGTGAGCAGGCAACCTCCTAGCAGGGGCTATACTACCCAATCCTACCCCTAGAGTTCCAGTGTTGCAGATGCCAGCCCAACACCAGGTAAGCTGTCAGAACCCTACAGCCTCCAACTGCCAGCATCAGAGGCCCCGAAACACATAGCCAGTGACCAGGCCCCAGGCTCCCAACACAAGAAGCGTGGGTCAGTGCCCCCTGCTCCGTAGCAGGATAGCTCAATCTTTTTAAAGACCAGGAAATAAGCAAACAGTATGAGCAAAAAAAAAAAAAATTGACAATCTTAGTGAAATGGATGAATATTTACAAAAATATAAATTGCCCAGATTAACAGGAGTAAAATACTTAAATAATCCCATTTTAAAAAAAGAAATTGAACAAGCCATTGATGAACTCCCTAGGAAAAAATTTCCAGGGCCAGATGGATTTACAAGCGAATTCTATCAAACATTTAAAGAACAATTAATTCCAATATTATATAGACTATTTGGGAAAATAAGTGAAAGAGTCTCACAAAATTCTTTTTATGATACAAATATGGTGCTGATACCTAAACCAGGAAGAGTCAAAACAGAGAAAGAAAATTATAGGCCAATTTAGTCAAATTCATAAAAATACAAGTCATTCCCCAATTGATAAATGGTCAAAGGATATGAACAGGCAGTTCTCAGATGAAAAAATTAAAGCCATCTATAGTCATATGAAAAAAATGCTCTAAATCACTATTGATTAGAGAAATGCAAATCAAAACAATTCTGAGGTACCACATCACACCTATCAGACTGGCCAACATGAGAGAACAGGAAAATGATAAATATTGGAGACGATGTGGGAAAAGTGGAACACTAATGCATTGTTGGTGGAGTTGTGAAATGATCCAACCATTTTGGAGAGTAATTTGGAACTATGCCCAAAGGGCTATAAAAATGTGCATACCCTTTGACCCAAGAACAGCACTTCTAGAGCTGTATCCCAAAGACATCATAAAAATAGGAAAAGGACCCACATGTTCAAAAATATTTATGGCAGCTCTTTTTGTGTTGGCAAAGAATTGGAAATTGAGGGGATGCCCATCAGTTGGGGAATGGCTGAACAAGTTGTGGTATATGAATGTAATGGAATACTAATATGCTGTAAGAAATGATGAGCAGGAAGACTTCAGAAAAAAACTTGTATAGACTGATGCTGAGTGAAGCGAACAGAACCAGGAGAATGTTATACACAGTAACAGCCACATTTTGCAATGACTAATGTTGATAGACTTAGCCCTTGTCAGCAATGCAGGGGTCTAAGATATCTCCAAAGGTCTCATGATAGAAAATGTTATCCACATCCAAAGAAAGAACTATGAAGTTTGAATGCAGATCGAAGCATACTATTTGCTTTTTCTTATGTTTTGTTTTATTTCCTCTTTCTGGTGGTTCCTACTATTGGTTCTAATTCTTCCTTGCAACATCACTAATGTGAAAATATGTTTAATAGGAATGTATATATAGAGCCTATATCAGATTGCACACTGTCTTGGGGAGGGAGGGGGAGAAAAATTTAAAACTCAAAAGCTTATGGAAGTGATTGTTGATAAATCAAAATAAATTAATGCAATTTTAAAAAAAGACTTACAAACTCTAGGTAGGTCACTTCAGGTAACTGGGCCCTATGAAAAGGAGATTGTTAAATAGGCACCTTCTCCTGGATACTTCTTAGTTCTTACAATCTAAAGTTCTCTGATTCTCATCTTTTGACTCATCATGGAAGCTTGAGCATGGCACTTCAAAACCAGTGGGGCATAAGGATTGTCTCTCCCCTCCCTCCCTCTCTCCCCCTTCCTCCCTCCCTCCTTCTCTCTCTCTCTCTCTCTCTCTCTCTCTCTCTCTCTTTATCCTCTCTCCCAAATAAAACTCCAACAACAAAGGTGGTTTTTTTCCCCTTCAAAACCCAGTTATGCCTTTTCCCTCCTAAAAGCTGTTCTAGTCTGTGAAAGCTGTCTGACATCGTAGCTGATGGTTTTTCCCAACACTGAGGGGGAGAAAGAGAACAGATTGCAGGAACAATTAAAGCATCACATAAAGAGCCCATGGAGCCTGGGAAGGGGGAAGGGGTTGATCTCCTAACTGCCTGTCTCTATATTTAGGATGGAACACCTTAGAACCTCAGTCACATTCTAGAAACAATGGAAGACTAGAGCTGTGATGGGGGCTGCCAGGGCCTAGAAATTCCAGCAGGGAGTCACTGTTCGGTGGGAGAGCAGCACCATTAAACTCAGAATTTCACAGTGAACCATCATGAGGCAGCACAGTTTAAAAAAATATCACAGACAGTAAAACATACAGGAAAACCTGTCAGGTTGAAAAGTGGGTAGATGAGTCACTGCTGGTGTTAAAACAGAACTAATATCATCTAAATACAAGTGTCGATCTCTTGAGGGATATAGGTCCCCAAGTAGTTCCTACCGGGCCAGAGAACCCCAGCATCTTGGAGCTGTAGGGACTTAGGATCATACCCAATGTCCTCAGATAGCAGAGGAAAAACACTTAGGTCCAAAGAGAAGGAAATGGCTTGCCACATAGCTAATTTGTGGCAGAGCTCAGTTGACTTCATGGTGTTGGAAGAGGATGGGAAAAGATAAATTTACATTATTGAATACTCCATTCTTATGAAGCTCAGTTATTTTTTGCCCCAGCTGATAACATTACCATTTTGTTCACCTACCTGCTGACTCCTTGAGTCAGTTCTCAACAACTGCCAGCAACTTGGAGAATCAGAATCAGAATCTAGAGTTAGAAAGACCATCTAGACCAGGGTGCGATGAATTTGTTTTCAGAAACATTTTGAAAACTCTATTTCAAAATAATGCTTTTTTCTTTTGTAATCCTTTGCATTTTGTTTTATGCATTTAAAAACATTATTCTGAGCAGGAATCCATAGGCTTCATCAGATTGTCAAAGGCTTCCATCTCTTTCTGTCTCTGTCTCTGTCTGTCTGTCTGTCTGTCTGTCTCTCTCATACACACACACACACACACACACACACACAAACACACACACACAGAGTCACACAGTTAAGAAATCTCGATCTAATCTGACTACCTCATTAGGCAACTAAGTATCATAGTGGGTACATACTAGATCTGGTGTCAGGAAGACCTGAGTTCAAATCCCACCTTAGACACTTACTGGCTCTGTGACCTTAATTGAGTTATTTAAACCTCTCTCAGCCTCAGTTTCCTGGCCTGTAAAATGGGAATAATTACAGCATCTATTTCCCAGGGTTGTTGTGAGGCTCAAATGAGCTAATGTAGGCAAATTACTCTGCAAATCTTCAAACATCATGCAAATGCCGGCTATTGTTGCTATACAGATAATAGGATGGAAGGGACCTCAGGGGCTATCTATTTCAACTTCCTCATATTACAGGTGAGGAAACTAATACTCAGTGAGATTAAGTGACTTGTCCAACGTCATAAAGGTAGCAATTTTCAGAAGTAGGATTTGAACACAGGTCCTCCGAATCCTGAATCAGTATCTTTCTACTGTACCATGCTATCTCCATAAGGGCAGCTTCACATATGCCCAAAGGAGGGATAGCTAATGGTGGGATTAGTCATATCTGTCAGTTAAGTATTATTTTCTCCAGGTTCCTGTTTTAAAACTAACTCCTTAGGAGGCAGTTATTTCATATACACACATACATATATACATGTATACATATCTAGAGATAAGTGGATAGACAGGTAGAGAGATAGCAATAGATAGATAAATAGACAGACAGACAGACAGACAGATAGATAGATAGGTAAAAGTGGTACAGAGAGACAGATACAAAGAGAGTGTGATTATTAAGTGCTTCCTACATGTAATACACTGGACTAAGCTCAGGGAAAATAAATAAATAAATATATATTAGACTTATCAATTCTAGGGGAGTGGGGAGATGTCCAAGATTATAAGATTTGTGACAAGTAGATAAAAAATTCTGGAGAGTTAGGAGTAGAGCCATGAGAGATGGAAAATGGGACTGTGCCATGGTGAGTTTGGGCTGACAATCCAAAATGCAACAGAGAGAGCTAGTGAACGAACGTGCTGTTAACATCCACTGTGAAAAGAACATGTTTTTGCAGGCAGTGGCATTTTACAGTGAGGATCCCGGATGTGGTAAGGCATAAAACACAGCAACTCCCCAAATTCTTCTGAAGTCCGCCAGCGTGTTACTTGTACAAAGCTGGGTGAGGAGCTGATTGGCCAGACTATGTCTCAGACAATGGGAGGACAGAGATGGCACACTATCCTGTCATCACAGCACAGCCATCATTGATGGAAAGGAAGACAGATAGGTGGGATAGAATCCAGGCATTGATGTTTTATTTGGCATTTCCTCTAGACTTGAACTCTAAGGCTCAGGATGGAATGAAAATGAAACAATGTGGTACGGGGAAAATTTGCTAGACTTGGAATTAGGAGATCTGGGCTTTAGTCTTGGCTCTGTTATTTAATTAGCTGATCGTTTCAGCTCTCTGAGTCTCCATTTCCTCATCTGTACAGTGGGGATAATACAATTTGTAGTATTTTTCAGAGGGTTGTGAAGATCAAGGGAAGTAATGTAAGCCAAACACTTTGCAAAACTTATGGTGCTTATTAATGTTACAACATACAGAAGTCCCCCCCTCACCTGGCCCCAAAAGTACTCGAAAGCACATCTTTTTTTTTTATAATTGGAGTACATCTGAAATCTGTTTGGAGAATGTTGCAACTCTCCTTGAGATCATTATAGATACCCTGGAGAATCTGAAGTCTAGGAGTGGGAACCATTATTCTAAGAAAGAGTATATTGTAAAAGAAGAGAAAATCAGGAAATTGTAACATCCATTCAGAGCTATAACTAGCATAGGGCCAATGGGGCTGTGTCCCAGGATGCCAACATTCAGGAGTATGTACTTTCACCCTGGGCTGAGTTTTTTCTGTGTCTCATCTCTCAGTTCTCTGTTAAGGGAGATGGGAGGATTGCTCCTTCCAGCATAGCAGCACCCATGATTAGACTGTTCTCTGTGCTACTGTACCTCTGTATACAGTCTCCCTCCTCACCCCCAACCCCTACACAACCATTTCTGCTTCAGGTGGGGGAAAAAAGTCCTAGATACAACTTTTCCTCTTGTCAGTAAGCACGGGATTTGCTACCTCTCCATGGAAAGCTTGCCATGCTTCCAGAACTATAATGTGAACACTTCTGTAAATTAAGCTTTCAAGACTATAATGTTTTTTTGGTTTCCATTCCTTTTCTTTACCCTTTTCCCCTTGACACACCTCCCCTGATTAACACCAGCCAAATTAACAACTCCCTTGCCAGAGGTCTATTTCAAATACCAGGAAAACAATAAGACAAATCTACACTTTGTTAGGTTTCCAGGTTTCTGCACAATACCCTATGAGACAGATAGCAAACATGTTATCTCCCTCATTTTACAAAGGAGTAAACTGAGGTTCAGAGGGTCACAGCTACTGTATCAAGAGCTATGATTTGAATTTAAGTCTCTGGACTCCAAGTTCAGTTATCTTCATATATCATCTAGATGAGGGGTTCTCAACTTAAAAAAAAACATATTTTGATAACTATATTTCAATAAAATTGATTTTCTTTGTTACCCTATGTATTTTATTTTATGCATTAAAAACTTTATTCTGAGGAGAGGTTCATAAGCTTCACTAGACTAACAGATGGGTCCATGACATAAAGAAGGTTAAGAATCCCTGACCTCAATATTTTGGGTTATGGTTGTGGAGGTAGATGTGGGGTTGGATAATCAGTTATAGACATCAATGCAAAGTCAGAGATCAGAAAAATAGAGGAAACACAGCAATGAATTTGGTGTTAGAGTGCCAGGTTTGAGTCTCAGTGTTTCTGTTCTATTTTTATGATTTTATACAAGTTACTTTGCATGTGGGCCCCCATTTTATCTTCTGTCAAGGGAAGGCGTTCAGTTGAATGATCTCTAAAGAGTACTCTAATTCTTCTTACCCTATGAGGCAGCAGTCAGAGTCCTGCTCTATTACTCTCTACTTGGATGACTTTAGGGAACTCCTTTCACATTTCTGGACCGCAGTTTCCTCCTCTGTAAAATCAGATGGCCACCATCTTTAAATCTATGCTACTATGAGAAGGGGACAAGATGGACAGACCTATCCATTCTCCTGGCCCTTCAAGCTGTTCCTTAGGGACTTTGACACTCCCCCCCCCACCCCCCGCAAAACAACAACAACAACAAAAAAAAACAACAAAAAAACTGCCTTTAATACTCAGATGTCACCTAAATAAAATGTTCACCTGAGGAGTATGGATGAATGGAATATGGAGAAGGTGATGTTTACCTCTCCCCTCCTATTTACTTCAAGACTCAAGTACAATATCCTTTAAGAGGTCTTTCCTGTTTACCCCAGTTGTAAATGCCCCTCCCAAATCATGGCTTATTTACATTTTATGTATCTTGTATGTACTTATCTGTAAACATAATGCATATTCTTAGCTCAAGGATTCTTAACTTTAGTGTGTGTGTGTGTATGTGTGTAAATGAACCTTTTGTCAATCCAGTAAAACCTATGTAGTCTTTCCAAGCATAGCATAAAAATATAATTGAAGGAATTGTTAAATTTTCATTAGATGTTAGTGAATGTGAAAATGTATTTTCTTCCATCCAAGTACACAGATTCTCCCAAAGGCATCTCTGGATCCCTTGGATATCCATGGACCCAAAGCTAAGGCCTTCTGACTTAGTAGAATGTAAGTTTCTTAAGAGCAGGATTATCTTTTTTTCTTTTAATCCAGTGTCTACAACATAGTGGGCACTGGCCCATACATGATTGTAGACTGATTAGTTGATTAATTGATTGACTATGATGGAGATTATAAATCTATAAACATCTTGTACCGATCTAGAGGGATGGTGCTGACCGAGGACAGGCTTGTCAAGCAAGGAGGTTCAGCTGCCATGTTATCCTTTGTGTATTAAGCACAGGGCAGGTCATTAGATGAATCTGCTTAGATATATCCTGTTTCATTTTTCAGTTCTGCTAGCATTTTTGGCTTCAATATATAAGTCCCATTTGATTACAAAGACTCTTCCTTAGGATGGACCTCTGAACAGGAGCCTTGCCTGTTTAATTACTTGTCCTAGATGCCCAGAATGACTTGCAGGGATCAGCACGCCTCTCTGCACGAGGAGCTGTTTTATTCCTAGGCTTTTGCAAAGTCTCCATGGCTGATGAAGATTGTTCTGGGCATTTCGTTCCAGATCTGGATGACAGTGTTTGCAGAGTGGTTTGGTTCACAGGATATCATCACAGAATTGCAGAATTTATGTTGAAAGGTCATGTAGTGCAACCCATACCCCCCACCCAAAACAAAACTCCACTGCAACATACCCAACAACTGGTTATCCAAACTTTACTTGATGACCACCTGTTTGGGGGGATCCCATTACTTCCAGAGAAAGCCCATTCCCCTTTTGGATGAACAGTGCTAATTGTTAGCAATTCTTTTTCTAAACCTCAAACCTAAATTGAACACTTCGCAAATTCAATCTATTGCTACAACCAGAACAAGTATAATCTCTTCTCCACATGACATTCCTCTAAATACTTAAAACTATCACATTGCCTGGACTCTTCTCATCCCTTAGCTAGACGTTCTCAGTCCCTATCTGATCCCTGCGTGGCATGAACTCAAGACTCTTCATTATCTTGCTTGCCCTTCCCTGAAAGCTCTCCATTTCATTACTACTATTACTAATCTCCAATTTCAGACTTGAATACAACAATGCAGATGGGGTCTGACCAGGACCAAGTACAGAAAGATAACTATCACCTTATTCCTGAAAGCTATGCCTCTTTCAATGCAACAAAAGTTTAAATTAGTTTTTTGGACTGCTCTGTCAGTCTATTTATCACACCAAACCTGAAATCCATGAAAATTCCCTGCTTTTCCCTCAGTAAATTGCTGCCTAGTCCTTCTTCCTCTATTTTGTGCTTGTGAAGTTGGTCTTTGAATATAAGACTTTACTTCTATCCTTATAACATTTCATCTTATTTGATTCAGCTAGGTGTTCTAGCCTGCCAAGTTCTTCTTGGGTCCTGACTCTGTCATACAGTGGGTTATGTCCCTCCCAATTTTGTGTCATCTCTAAATTTGATAAGACTGCCACCTGTCCATTCATCTAAGCCATTAATAAAAGTATTAACCAACATAGGACCAATCATGACTCCCTGGCATTCCACTGGAGACCTTCTGCCAAGGTGACATCAAACCATTAATGATTACCTTTCAGACAGGCTATTCAATCAGTTTTGAATCCATCTAATTGTACTATTATCTCACCCATATTGCTCCATCTTTCCCACAAGAGATGCTTTATCAAATGATTTGCTAAAATCTAGGTAAAAAAATGTCTACAGTATTCCCCTGATCTACAGTCAAAAAACTGAAATGATGCTTTTCTTGCATTTCTGCTCTTCATGAACTCATGTTGGCTTTTTGGGATCATCATTCTTTTTTTTTAAAAGATGTTCAGTAACCACATTTTTTTAAATCACGTATTTGAGAATTCCCTAGGAACTAAAGTCAGGGACACTGGCCTATAATTTTCAGACCATCTTCTTTTCTCCTCACCCCCTTTTTGACAATGAAGACATTTGGCCTTTTTCAATTTTGTGATAGCTCTCTTATTTCCCACAATTTCTCAAACATCATTTCAATCATTTCAAAGCAATCATTTCAACCAGTTGTTTCAGAATCAGTGGATGAAGTTCATTTGAGCCAGGTGAATCGAATTCATCAAGGGCAGCTAGTTCTTTGACTATCTCTTTACTTATCTATGCTATCAGCATCATGTTATTCATTTTTACCCTGCCACTTCCAGAGCAAAGGTCATCCTCCTGCACAAAGAAAACAAGCAGAATTGGACAATATTACCTTGTCTCTATTGTTAGCTATCATCAGCATCATCTCATCCATCCTGAATGGCAAGCTTCTTCCTTCTTTGATCCTCCTATTTCCTCCAAGTAGCTTTAAACAACCACAACCATTTTTTTTTTACTATCTGTAGTTTTCTTGACCATATTCTGTTCATCCTGAGTCAGCACTCCCAACACTATTCTTACAGTGAGTCATACCTTTGTATTCATCCTCTTCTATTTGTCTTTGCTGCTATCTTTTGTACTTCTCTTTTTTAGATACAAGTTGTTTGCAGAGGTCTCTGGGCATCCACATTAATCTTTCAGCCAAATTCTGTATTTCTCTCCTCTGTATCTTTAGAATTTCATTTTCAACAGTTTCTCATCTTTCCTAGACTGACATCCCTTTATTTCATGGGAGCCTGCTTATCTTTCCTATGCACTTTTTGAAATCTGTTCTCCCCAAATCAGATGTACATGTCACATATTGCCTAGCTTTCATCTTCTCTTTTACATATTCTAGAATGGAATGGTCACTTCCCTCCAAGGTTCCTATCATTTCCACTCTAACAATTCATTCCTCCCTTTTGTTGTTGTTGTTTGTCCCTTATTTTCAAAGAGAACCAGTGATATCAGGGATGACTTGAATTGGATTTAAGCAAGGCAGAGTTGCACAAAGTCATCAGCTTAATTCTCTTTTCCAGCATCATTGAAGTCCAGTGGCAAGACAAAAGTCAAAATGATTGACATTGGCCCAGGATGCAGTGGATGACCTTGGAATCTTCGATGTCTGATCAAGCTCTAAGAGCTTGATAACACCTGCTTCATCCACCTTTATAGCCATTAGAACAAGTGGTTCTCATCTACCCATTCTACCAGGAGAAGTCATCACATGTTTGAGGTAGACATCTACCTAACTCACTGACAGGTTTGAGGCCTCTTGGTTGCCCTCAACCTGGTTTAGCCTGTCTGCCAAGATGTTTTATCAAGGTGCTACCACTAAACATGCTATCGCTTCTTGGAGTCACAGGTGAGAGTTGGATGAAGGTGAACACCAAAGGTGAATGAGAAGCACTGAAAAGTGCTCACCAAGCCATCATACAGGGGTAGTTAGGTGGCATAGTAGATAGATTTCCAGGCCTGGACTCCAGAAGAATCTTTTCATGAGTTCAAATTCAGCCTCAGACATTTAGTATCTGTGTGACCCTAGGCGAGACACTTAATTCTGTTTGCCTCAGTTTTCTCATTTATCAAATGAGATAGGGAAGGAAATAGCAAACCACTCCAGCATCTTTGCCAAGAAAATCCAAATAGGATCACAAAGAGTCAGACATGACTGAAACAACTGAACAACAACAAAGCCCTCATACCAGAGTTGTTAGTCTTCCCTGAACACCCCATACATCCCTTCCTCATTTACTGAGAATCAGATTCACAACAGAATTTTCCTTTTGTTGTAATGTCCATCTTTCAAAGGATATGATTTTAATTAATACAAGTGAAAAAGTTTTGAATCACTCTGTTTTGGCAGAGGTAGAGAGCTCTAGCAAAGGCCTGGATAATTCAAATCACTTCTCATCATTATATTATGTCTTTGTGCAAGGCTAATGATCTATTTCCTTAACTCCTCACCTCTTTCCCTTTATTCTGTCTAGGTGATCTGTAGTATTCACCAAAGACAAAATTGCCTCTCTTTATCACCTAAATATTTTCTTTATTCCTCCCTCCTTCCCCTGAATTTCTAATGTGGTATTTAGTTGTTTTATCATCATCAGTTGCCTTTTTAGATTTTTAAATGCATATGAAATTCATTGATCTGCTTTTCCCCTCTCTTATTGATAAAATTGTTTAGAATTAAGCTTTTCCCCAATAAACTGTTCTGGCTGCATTCAAAGTATTGATATGCCATCTCACTGCTCTCATGTTATTTGATGAAATTATTTATTTTATGATTTGTTCTTTGACCCATCAATTCTTTAGGATTAAATTATTTAATGTACAATTGATTTAAATACCTTTTTTCAAAGGCTATTTATTGAATATATTTTATTGCATTATGATCAGTAAAGGATATGTCCAATATTTCTACTTTTCTTCATTTGTGTGCAAAGTTTTTATGAGATGATAAATGCTTACTTAATGTTAAGGTAACATGCACAGCTGAGAGAGATATATTCCTCTTTATTCTCACTCAGTAATTACCAGAAACTATTACATGCAACTCTTTTAAAATTCTATTCCAGTGCTTCGTTTCATTTTGTTTATCTTTTTGTTAGATTTGTGTAGGTGTGAAAGAAGGGCATTGAAGCTCACCACTATTGTAGTTTTATTGTCTCTTGTTCCTTATAATCTGATTATCTTTTAAGTATTTAGATTCTGTCATTCAGTGTATATGTATATATATAATATATATATGCATATATATGTGTATATATATATATAAAGTATGAATATCAACACATTAGCTGTTCTGCTTTTAAGAATAATATAATTTCTACTTTTAATCATGTCTATTTTTCACTGTTTCCTTATCTGTGAAGATGAATGCTATTTTTGGGTGTTTTGTTTTTTTTTTTTTAACTCACCAGAAGAATAATAGAGTTTGTTCTAGATCATTATTTTATCTCTGCTTGGTTATGTATGTTTCAAGTGTGTTTCTTGTCAACAAGATATAATTAAATTCTCTTTTTAATGCATTTTGCTATCCTCTTCTCTTTTATGAGTGAGTTCATGCCCTTCATATTCATGGTTATGATTGTTGATTGTATATTTACCTCCTAAGGACTAGGCCATTCCATCTGACTTGCAGCTGAAGCCTTTTCTACGTGTTGTTTCCTCCTGATTAGAATGTAAATTTCTTAAGAACAGGGGCTTTCTTACTTTTCAATTTGTAGCCCTAGTGCTTAACATAGTGCTTTCTATAGAGTAAGTATGTGGTAAAAGTGCTCTCATTCTACCACAGGATTCATTCATCCCATCCTCTAATTCTTTATTCTTTTCTTTTTTCTGTCCCTCCCCCTCTTTACAAGGAAGAAAGTGATGAAAAATGAGTTTTGATACAACTAAAAGGATTTGCTTCTCTCTTCTCTTAGCCTAGTCCCTGATCTCTGTCTCTCTGTCTCTGTCTTTCTGTCTCTGTCTGTCTGTCTCTGCCTCTGTCTCTCTGTCTCTCTGTCTCTCTCTCTCTCCTTTCTCTTCTTACATTAATTTATCTTGCAATTTGTGTAAACTTAGGGCATTATAGGTAGATATTTGCAACCAGACTATGTATTTGACTACTACCTCCTTTCTTTGATATTCTCTATAAACTTCTGGGTACCTCAATGTCTGTTTTCCCATGTTGTTCAATATCCTGATTTCTTTATATTTAATAACTGGCAAGGGTGAATGGGATATAAGCATGCTGCGAGGAGTGTAACTAAACTAAACATAACAATAAAAGGGAGCCTAATGATGGGGTTGGAAATGATGGGGTTGGAATCTGAGCCCCAAAAAGGAAAAACTCTGGCCTTGATGGGGTTGGAACCTGAGCCCCAGAAAGGAAAACTCTGTACTTTCCCACATGGCCAAATCTCTGGTAGCTATAGTTCCATCAACTGGTCTTTCATTGTGGCTACACCCAATCTCCCCTCCATTGTCTTGCCTCCCTATGGCCTCAGGCCATTTCCCACCCTTGGTCCCATCTAGGCTCCATTTCCCACCCTTGGGAATTCTATTACCTCATGGACTACTTGGCCACTCTCCCATGGTCTTTCTGTATATAAGGTCCATCTTGTCTCCATTAAGATGCTCAGATTTTTACAATCTAGCCAATAGCCCATAGATGCTCAGACTCCTTAAGAATCTAGCTAATATGGCAAATCTTCAATAAACTTTGTTTTTGGCTGCAAGAAGGCTTGGGTCAAATTGTTTCAGGCAGGACCTGGGTATTGTGATTTTGGGGTGCCAGGACCCCTAACCCCTAGACCTCATCAATAAGACATTCCCCCCTCCCAATTTTTTTCATTGACCTTCCCTGAGGTCCTCAAGGGTTTTCTATCCTTGACACTATCTACTGAAGAATTCTTGACATAATAAATCCTACACAAATATTGCTGATGATCTAGAAGTTTGAAAAGTCTGATTAAAAATTATAACAATTTATTAAACAATGATTTACAGTTTGCAAAGCACTTTTCTATCTATTATCTCAGTTTATCTTCACAATAAGCCTGGGAGGTAAACAAGGAAGGATGTGGTTTATCCCTGTTTTACAAAAGTGAAGACTGAGGCCCAGAGAGATTAACATAGCTAGTTGGTGGCAGAAACCAAGACTATGGCTCTCTGTACTACACCACTGTTGTTGAGATGAAAGATAAGTAATGATGGACTCTTTCATGAGTTCTTAAACACTACAGGAGTGCTCTCTAGACCACTTAAAGTTTTTATACAATTTATTTTTAATTATAATAAATTCAACTTGATAAATATGCATTGATAATTACTGTATCTCCAGCATTGGGACTGGGGGAAGGATGAGTGAGGAGAATAAGAAAAGTATGTTCTTGTCTTCAACAAGTTTACAATTTAGCTCATTGTCTAATTCAATGGCATAAATGTTTATTAAATAGCTATTATAAGGGATTATTATCTTTAGTTTACAGATAAGGAAACTGAGGCTGGAGAGGTTGCATGACTGTCCAAACACATAAAATGGTCTGCTCAAATCTTGATTTATTTTGGCCCTTACTATAAATGAATGTTTATTACATAGCTACATAGGGGCTATGTACAAAAGGTGCAGTGCTGCTTTGGATAGAAAGCTCATCTTGGAGTCAGCAAGTTTTGGGTTCAAGCATTGCCTCTGACACATACTGACTGTGTGACCCTGGGCTCTTCACTTAATTCCTCAGAACCCAAAAGGCTCTACATTGCAAAATAGGTACAGATCTGCAGTGGTCCAGGGAGTTTCTGCAATGGGAGTTTCTCCCCCTCCCATTCGTCCACCACCTCCACCCAATTTTCAAGACATTGTGTTAGATGATAGGGATTTAGAGAAAAAAACAAAATTATCTGTTCCCTCAAGAAGTTTATATTCTGGAGGTGGGGAGTAGAGAGGGAAGAATGTTTGACGTGTATAATAAATAAAAATGAAAGGTAATTTAATCAAAGAGAATGTCCCGAAAGGATTCATTAGACGATCAATCACCTATCATCCAATGATTGTTCAGCTATTCTTTACCATACCAAGAAAAAGTGAATTCATAGTCATGGGAGGATTTGTTTGTCCCCTGGCCTTAGTCTTCAATTCTTTCTGATGCTCGCTGGGATGCCAGCCAGATGAATTTACCCAACCAAAGTGTGCACAGTTGCAATCAGTCCTCTGGCAGGAATGATTCAGGGCAAAAATCTGTGGCCAGTGGGATGTTGCATCAGGAGAGATGATGGGGCACAGATCCAGTTGAGCCACTGAAATGAGGCAGCTGGCAGAGGCCTTTTCTACCTGTTTAGTATCTCCCTCTTTTTAATTTTTTCCCTGTTATTTCTGGGGAGGCCAAAATAAATCAAGATTCGAGCAAACCATTGTGTGAGTTTGGACAATCCATGTAACCTCTCCAGCCTCAGCTTCCTTATCTATAAAATAAAGATAATAATCCCTTGCCCTGCCAATCTCACAGGGTTCTTGCAAGGAACAAATAAGGCAATATATAGAAATGTGTTCTGTCAACTATAACATCATACATACATGGATAACATTAATCTTTTTCACCACCACCACCATCAAAGTTCTCAATATAGCTCTTATGATGAGCCCCCCTGACACAAAGAGGCTGTGTGTACATTTTAGGAAATTTTCTTTTTCTCTTGGATCGTACTTCACCACTCATCCTGGAAACCTGGAAGGGTGCATATAAATTATACTTCTCTCCAACTATGCTGAGACTAACATTTCATTCTTAAATACAACTTACCCAATGTTGTAGAATTTTTTTTGGTAAAAAGGAGGAAGACAGAATGAAGACCCTGGAATGCATAGATACACGTAAACCTTAAGTTACTTACAGTTCTGAATTTCTTGAAGGAAGCTCATCAACCCTTATTCCTGGCTACTCTAACATGTCAGGTGTGAGTAAAATGGGATAGAAAATAATTTATTAAATGTTCACTAGGTGCTGATATCTGTGCTAAGTGCTAAGGTTTCAAAAAGAAAAGGACAACCCTTGCTCTCATGGAGCTCACGGTCCATATAGCATAGACAATACATATAGGACAGTCCAGCTACAATGCAGATGGAAAGACCTGAGAGTCTTAGGGTTCAGAGGTAGGGTAGATTACAAAATTTAAGAATCTTTAGAATGTAACTTAAAAACTGTTGACAATGCCCAGAGGATGAGAGGGCATAGCAGTTGGGCAGATTATAAGATCCTCTGGACCTTAGCTCCATTGAGAGAGTAAGTGGTGAAGCAAGTGGCTTTCCATCTTACCAACAGGACTGCAGTTAGTTATTCCCTGTTCATCTGAGAGGTATGAGTCCCCACTAATAACTGTTGGGAGAGGGATAGAGGACCTCAGGATGGGACTGTATCATGGCTCTAGGTTTCCTCCAGTGGTGATATGCATGGAGAAGGGAGACAGCTTCTGTCTGGGAGGAGATGTTTAGTGTCTAGTGGAAACTGAGGAATGGGCCATAGGTTGGCATTAATTGCTAACACTTCCTTCTTTTTCATTCTTTCTTTTTCTCTCCCCAGTTTCCACCAGCTATCAGCCCTACCTATTTGTTTTGGGTGAGAAAACTGTTTGTCCTTCCCCATCATTCAAATGGAAGTATGAAAAGCCAAATAACTCAACACTCCTAGCACATCATAAAAATGTTACCTGGATCATTAACAGCCACCTTGTCTCCAACCTATCTTCCCAGGCTTTCTATACATCGTTCCTTTTCACATACTGTATAGTTTATTTCACATACTGTATAGTTTGGCCAAAGAGACCTTCTTATATGTTTCTCACACATGACATTCCATTGCCCAACTCTTTGCCTTTGAACAAGCTGTCCTCCATGCCTGGAATGGTCTTCCTCATTATCTCCATCTCTCAGATTCTCAAGCTTCCATCAAGGATCAATTCAAGCATCATATTGTTATCAACAACCTCCAGGACCAGCAGGATTGGGGAGTTAGCCCGGGACAAACTGCCACTGCCCATTGCTTCCCCAGTTACAAGCCAGTTGAAATAACAGGCTACAGCTCTTTTAGAGTGAAGGAAGAAATTCCTTTATTCAATTCTCAGGAGAATTAGGTTCACTCTCTCCCCAGAAGGAAGCACACTGAGCACAGAAGTGAGAGCAAGCTTTATATTATTAGTTTGGTCCCAGTTAAGATCCACAGTTTCACAATTGGTTAGGTTCACAATTCCGTATTCTAATTAGAGAAACCACAATCCGGGTTACAATTGGTGGAAATACAACCCTGATTCTTTAGTTAATAGGCATGAGGTTCACTGAGTCTGTTTAGTAGCAAATTCTTGTGTCCAGACATTAACCACCCCCTCTCCCAACTGGCTTAGGCTGGTTCAGGCCTTGGGCTGCAAAAACAGGAATTTTGTGGTTAAATGAACTTCTTGCTTCAAAATCTGATTGGTTGAGGCAAGCTTCCCCTTTCCTGGGGCCCCCTGCCTTGCCATCCTGTGGAAGCCAAACAACAGCATGCTTCATACAATATCCTACATTAAGCCTTTCCTGATCCCTCCAATTTCTAGTCCTCCCCCTCAACAAAATTACCTTGCATTTATTTTCCGTATGGTTTGTCTCTGCCTCAGTTTCCTCAACTGTAAAATGAAAAACAAAAATGGAGACTCGGAGTAGCCTCTTCTAATTGATGAGCCCCACCCCCTTTCCCCACCACAAGGAACCTCCTTTGGAAGAAGTACCCTTGGCAACCATGCTCACTTATCTGACTCAGCTCTTGAGTCTATGGGCTTTTCCACCTTGCCACCAACTATCTTGTTTCCTACCAACCCCTTCTGAGCTCCATTTTATGTATTGTCTTTCCCCATTAGAATGTTAGCTTCTTAAGGGTAGGGACTGTGTCTCTGTTTGCTTGAATTTGCAATTCAGTTACTCAATTCAATTACTGTGAATAATAATAGCACCTACCCTCAGGGTTGTTATGAAGATTAAATAAGATAATAATCTATAATGTGTTTAGCACAGCATATATGTGTACTTGTTTCCTTTCATAGAATGTAAGATCCTTTAGGGGCCGTTTCCATTTTTTTTTTAGGCAATTGGGGTTAAGTGACTTGCCCAGGGTCACACAGCTAGTAAGTGTCAAGTGTTTGGTCTGAGGCCGGATTTGAATTCAGGTCCTCCTGACTTCAGGGCTGGTCCTCTATCCACTGTGCCACCTAGCTGCCCCTCATTTTGCCTTTCTATCAGCAACATCTAGGTCAATGTCTGGCACACAGTAGGTACTTAATAAACATTGATTGATGCTACAGGATAACCAGGGATGTGCCCTGCAGTTTCATGAGTAGTTGTCAGAAGCACTGCTTCACACTGTTGGGGGAAAGGAAGCTTTTGTAAACCATCCCTGTGCTTACTTTGCAATTTCTCAGTGGTGGCATGCTGGACTGGAAAACAATTTAGATTGTAGCCAGGAGGGTCTAGGATTCCAATCCCACCTCTGCTACTTAGCAGTCATGTGATTATGGGTAAGTCATGAACCTTCTCTGGATGTTCTTTTCATCATCTGTGAAATAATGAGGCTAATAATACATAAAATGTCCATCTCGAAGGATTATAGGAAGGTTTGAAACATGTGTGTATACGAATACTATACATATAGAGTGCTTTGGTACCTGTTCCTGTTCATTCTATTAGCTATCCTTACTTATTTCTCTCTGAAATATACTTTCTAGTGCATTTCAGTATACGAATGCACATACATATAAATACTTGTATACATACACATGTATGTTATATATAAAATTATGCATGCATATATACATGTATGCATGCATACATACATATACACATAGTATTTACCAAGCTTCAAGAATTATATATAACTATATATAAAAGTCACATTATTATGACTGGTGTTTGGAGAGAGAGCAAGGCAAGAGCTACCTGGTTCTTATGAATTAGAATCCTAGAATGGCAGAGTTGGAAGGGACCAACTAAGTTGGGAAGGCTGCAGGTGAAAGAGTGTTGAGAGAGTGAGAGAGACAGCTCCATGTGTCATCAAGACTGGAAAAGCAAAGTTAAGTAAGGAGAGAGCTGGGCCAAGTTGCTGCAATTGATCCCAGAGAGGTTGCTGCCAAGTCATTTAATGGTAGAAGCTTTGGGCTTCCTAGGCAGCCCTGCCTGGGGCAGTCCATCAGGGTTTTAAAAGGTCAAGGTGTCAAGGTCCATCAGAGATGAAGAAACAGTAGTAGGGGCTTCCCTTCCTTCGGTCCAAGATAAAACCTAAAGGCAGTGTTACATCCTTAGGGAACAGTTGAGAGGGGATATTGAACCACAGTAGGCAATAGGGACCCTAAATCCTTGAGGTTAATAGATTTTTACTGATTTTACTGTCAGATTTTACTGGCATCAAGGTGACATAATGGGATGCTTGCCTGGAGCCTTGGTGCTACCTCTCCCTATTCATTCTATTACATATCCCTACTTATTTCTCTCTGAAATTCAGTTTCTAGAAAAAAAGGCAAATTCTGAACTTCCCTAAAGCATTTTTTAATTCCCTGAAGGAACCAGTGTCATCAACTTTTGAAGGTTTTTGAAAAGTTCTTCAGAATCTGTCTCCATTGACTTCCTTCTAATGACTCCTATGTCAATTCAATCAAAACTATTCTTGCTCAGTCAGCAACATTTAATATACAAATACATACACATATAAGCACACACATATACATATACACATATGTATATATGTGTGCGTGTGTACATATACATACATGCATATGTGTATATATGTATGCATGCGTACAAGTATACGTGTGTGTGTATATATACATATACATATCACACACATACACCACGGAACGGACAGATAGGCGGTTCGATGGATAGAGTGGATAGTGGATTCCACTTCCTGGGGACAGGAAGACCAGAGTTCACATCCAGCTTGGATGCCTACTATTAGCTGTGTGAACCTAAGCAAGTCATTTTACCCTGTTTGCTTCAGTTTCCTCATCTGTAAAAAGAACTAGGGAAGGAAAAGGCAAACTATCTTTGTCAAGAACTCCCCCCACACCACCAAAAACAAAGGGGGTTATGAAGAGTTGGACACAATTAAAATAACTGAACAACACCAACAATGCACACATAATGCATGTATGTGATGGTAAATAATAGTACAAGTGGTAGCATAGAGCAGTAGACAAAGTGGTGCCCTTAGAGTAAGAGAGACCTGGGTTCAAATTCTACTTCTGACACTTAGCAGTTGAATAACCCTAGGCAAGTCATTTAACATTTGTATACTACCAGGAACATCTCTCAAACTGAGTGATAACATTGTTGCCAAACTCAAAGGAGGTCTGGATGCTATTGACATCACCATCAAAGCAATCTAATATGTATGTATGGATAGAGCCGGCGGCTCTGATTTTAGTGGCAGACCAGACTCTCACTAATAACATAAATTGGTACCTTCTCCACAGTTTAAGATCCTAGAGAATCCTCTGGGGCATTAAGAGGTTAAGTGACTTGCCCAGGGTCATACAACTAGTATATGTCAGAGACTGAACTTGAACCTAGGTCTTCCTGGCTTTTGCACCACTCACTAGCCATTACTCTTCTCTCTCTCTCTCTCTCCCCTCTCTTCTCCTCTCCTCTCCTTTCCTCTCCTCTCTGTCTCCTCCTCTTCCTCCTCTGTCTGTTTCTCTTCCTGTCTTTCTTTCTCTCTTCCTCTTCTCTGTCTCTCTTTGTCACTGTCTCTCTATCTGTTGTCTGTCTGTC
>NW_020954546.1:31119209-31140071 GCF_900497805.2 Vombatus ursinus
TGTGTTTGCTTGTTTTTTGATCCAGCCAGCTACATAAGAACTAACATGCATATAGAGGAATAGGACATTGGGGCATGGTATGAATGACAACACTGTGTATCAGGAAAGACGACTGAGATTTTATTAATATAACTGGGTATTCACGGCCAGAAAACCCACTTCCATATGAAAAGAAATTGTTGTATAGTGGATAGAGAGATGAATTTTAAATGAGGATGACTTGAGTTCAAATGCAAACTCTGACACTGTGTGATCATAGGCAAGTCGAAGACTTTTCTGAGTCTCAGTATCCTCATCTGTAAAATGATGATGCCTACAGTGCCCACCTCGTAGTATCATTGTGAGGCTTAAATGAGACAGTGCATGCAAAGAGCTTTGCAAACCTGAAAATGCTATATTGCTGTCAGCTATCATTCCTACTTAGTGAAATCCTGTGTCATTTATATTACTCTGAGATCCCAGGTGCTGAGACAAAAGGGCAAAAAGAAGGGTATGAGTATGTGTGGGGGGAGAGGGTAACCAACAACAAATTCTATTGTTTTTATGCTTTGTTTGCTCCCTGCTAGGGCAGCTATGTGGTTTTCTCTTAATTTCCATTGCATAAATACAGTAAATTATGGGTTAGCCATGGACATTCACATAATGTTTAAGTGACCTTAATATGTTAAGTGACTGAGTGCATCAGGTAGCTACTAGGTGGAAGATTTAGAGGAGGCCATGTACAAGAATCACATGGATGAGAAGGTGTAGACACATTTTCATCTGTGCCTTTGGAAAATCAAATGAAGATTAAATCAGATTAGAGAAAACATTTATTAAGGCTTACTATGCGCTAGGCACAAGCAAATTCAAGCAGATAGAAACACAGTCCCTGCCCTCAAAGCTTACATTCTAATGGGGAAAGACAATACATAAAATAGAGCTTGAAAGGAGTTGGTAGGAAACAAGGTAGTTGGTAGCAAGGTGGAAAAGCCTGTAGGCTCAGGAGTTGAGTCAGGGGAGAAGTGAGCATGGTTGTCAAGGGTCCTTCTTCCAAAGGAGGTTCCTCGGGGTGAGGAGAGGAGTTGGGGCTCACCAATTAAAGTTTTCTCCATTGCAGGTCTTTGTGCAAAGCCTAAATAACTACTTGCTAGATACGTTATAGGAGACAATCTTTCCTCTTTGGAGATCTGGCTTCTGTCACAGCTCAACTCAAGCTCCATCTGAATGAGAATTAACCTGATGCCTCCTATTAGTGTCTTCCCTCTCTCCCAAAAAAATTATTCTCTCTGTCTCTGTCCTTGTCTCTGTGTTTCTGTTTCTGTGTCTGTCTGTCTGTCTGTCTCTCTCTGTATATGTATATATATACATATATACATACATATGCATATCTATATACTTTGTATATTTGTATATATCTTGTATTAAAGATTGCAAGCTCCATTATGGAGGGACTACTTAGTGGATTTTTTTTAAATCTTTAGTGCTTGGCATAGAAGTTACAAGAAGCATGGAGCCAGGAAGACCTGAATTCAAATCCAACCTCAGACACTTCCTAGATATCTAACCCTGGGCAAGTGATTTCACCCTGTTTGAAATGAAGTGAACTGGAGAAGAAAATGGCAAACCACTCCAGTATTTTTTTTTCCTAGAAAAATCCAAATGGAATCACGAAGAGTCAGATGCGACTAAAAAACAACTGAACAACAAAAGCTTAGCATAAAAATTCACACACACACACACACACACACACACACAATGGGCTTATGATTTCATTGCCATGGAGAATCCTAGATGAGAAATCTCTTCCTCTCTTCCAATCTCTTCTTCCAAATCTTCCAAATCTCTTCCTCTCTTCCAATACAGGCAGACACTTGCTCTACATTTAATAGTCAGAAAGAGTTGCCTGGAACATTAAGAGGCTAAGACTTGCCCAGGGCCACACAGCTATGTGTCAGAAGCTGGACCTGAGCTCAGTTCTCCCTGACTTTTAGATCCTCTAATGCTGCCTCTTGCCTAGAATATAGTAGGTGCTTAATAAGTACTTGTTAATTGATTTAATAGTTATCCAGGTACAAGTTAGACTCAATAGTCTCTGAGATTCTCTTTAAGTTAGAGATACTGTGATTTTGTAAGGCAGTGCTTCCTTTGCTCTCTAGGCTAGCCTGGGAACCAAACCACCATGTGTAATACTGTTTCTATGGGGAAATGCCTTCTAAGATCCAAACAACTGATTTACAGGCAAACATTTGGGTAACCATGTATATAACCCTTAGACATCTCACTTTTGTTTCAGTATCCTTCATAAGTGAGCCAATCCTTCTCTCTCTTATCTTCCTGGCTCTCAACAACATCACTCACAGGCTGTGAACATTCATAGATATCAACCAGAAGAGGGAAAAGCTTTATGTTCATTCTGACCAAGGTTGGAAAATTGTGTTCCTTTGTGTTATTGTTTATGCAAGGCTTTGAGTATGAATTGACTTATAGAATAAATAACTATAGACCATATTGAGTAGGATTTCCTGGCATTAGAAATATATGCAGTTATAAAAAAAATCATGTTAAAAGGTATCCTTCACTGTGTCACAAACTTTCCTCAGTAGTTGGGTATAAGCCAAAGATATTATTTGATCAAATGAAATAATAAATGTAAAGCTCTTTGCAAACCTTAAAGTCCTATATAAATGTTAGCAGCTCTCATTGGCCTTATTATAATTTTTGAATCAGGATTGGCCTCAGGGGTTGTGACCTGAGAAAAGAGAGCACAGAATGTTAGTATGCCATAAAAGACTCAAGCTCTGGGGAGACAGATTAAGTTAGACAAATATCCCATTCCCCTCATCTGGTATCTTGACTACTGATACAGTGTTGATTTCCCAGAATGCTCCTGCAATTGGTTTTCCCATGTCTCGGGTTCTTTGATAATGAAGCTTTAAGAAACCTGGTCTTTCTTTCTATTTTCTAATCTGTAAGATTTTGGCAGGCCCTCTCTGTCTCTTCAGGAGGGTTTCAATTCAATTATATTTGTAAGCATTTGCTAAGTGACTGCTAAATTCTAAGCACTAGGCTAGGTTCTGAGGATCCAGAAACAAAACAAAACAAATAGTCCTTGTCTTCAAGTAACTTATATTCTCTTATGGTAAATCAAGATGAAGCACTGCCCTGAGCAGGCATCCAACAGCAGCTGGACCTCCAGGTACTTCAGTGCAGCCCAAGGTAAACAGGCATTCTCCAGGGGCCAAACCTGTACTGATTCAGAGTAGCCCTGGGGAAATGCAAAAAAACAAAAAAAACCCAAAAAAACCCCAACATCCTGGCCTCAGCACATGCCATGTACCACCACTAGGACCCCAGCTCAGTGCCAGTTAAGCTGCCAGACTCCTACAGCTTCCAGCAGTGCCAGCCACCCCCCACCACACATCCTCAACACAGCACCAGACATAAGGGGCCTCCATGGGCTTCAGGGCAACATTAGTGCAGCACAAAGTAAACAGCCAGGGCCTACAGCCACTGGTTCAAGAAGCCTGAGATAGAGTTCCTTCCCCCCTGGGAGCAGAGATCAAATTTAAAAGAAAGGAAAAAGGCCAAGAAAATGAGAAAAAAAACAATAAAAAAGAATCTAACCACAGAAAGTTTTTACAGTGACAGGGAAGACCAAGACACAAATTCAGAAGAGGACAACAATGTCAAAATGTCTATGGGCAAAACCCCCAAGAAAAATGGGAAGTGGTCTCAAGCCCAGAAAGAACTCACGGAAGAGCTCAAAAAGGAGCTTAATATTCATATAAGAGAGATGGAAGAAAAGTGGGGAAAAGAAATGAAAGTGATACAAGAGAATTGTGGGGGAAAAGACTCAACAGCTTGGAAAACTGCTTAAAAAGCAGAATTGGCCAAATGGAAAAGGAGATACAAAAATCCACTGAAGAAAATAACTCCTTAAAGAGTACAATTGACCAAATGGAAAAGAAAATACAAAAGTTGATTGAGGAAAACAACACCTTAAAAGTTAGAATTGAGCAAGTGGAAGATAATGACTCTGTAAGACATCATTAATCAATCAAACAAATTCAAAGAAGGAAAAAATGGAAGAAAATGTAAAATGCCTCATGGGAAGAATAACTGACCTGGAAAATAGATCCAGGAGAGACAGTATCAGAATCACTGGACTACCTGAAAGCCATAATCAAAGGGGGAACTTGGACAGCATCTTTCTAGAAATTCTCAAGGAAAACTGCCCTGATTTCCTACAACTAGAGGGCAAAATAGGCATTGAAAGAATCTATCGATCACCTCAGGAAAGAAATACCAAAACAAAAACTCTAAGGAACAGTATAGCCAAATTCCAGAACTATCAGGACAAGGAAAAAATGCTACATTTGGGCAGAAGGAAACAATTCAAATATTGAGGAGTTACAATCAGGATCACACAGGACTTGGCAGCTGTGACATTAAAGGATCAAAGGTCAGGGAACATGATATTCCAGAGGGCAAAGGATCTAAGAATACAACCAAGAATCACTTCACCAGAAAGATTAAGCATAATACATCAAAGGGAAAAAAATTCTCATTCAACAAAATGGAAGGATTTCAAGCCTTCATAAGGAGAAGACAAAAACTAAACCAAAAATTTGACCTCCAATATCAAGACCCAAGAGAAGTATAAAAAAGGAAAGGGGAGGGGGGACATAATGGATTCAACAGAGTTAAACTGTTTACATCCTTATCTGGGAAGATAATACTTGTAACTCTTAAATTTTGAATCACTAACAGTACAGATAGAAGGAATATACAAAGATAGAGGATATGAATATAAGATGTATTTGAGAGAATGACATAAAAATAATAAATGGATGAGAAAGAGGAGTACAATGGGTGCAGAAGGAAGGGAAAAGCAGGATGGAGTAAATTATCTCACATGAAGAGGTAAGAAAGAACTATTACAGTGGAGAGGAAGATGGGAAGAGGGGTGGTGGGCATTGCTTGAACTTTACTCTCATCAGTATTAGCTCAAAGAAGGAATCAGATGAATATAGAAATTTATTGTACCCAATAGAGAAGTAAGAGGGGAGGAGATTAAGTAAAGGAGTGGGGCTGGGAACTGATAGAAGGGAGGGTAGATCAAGGGAGATGGTAGACAGAAGCAAAACACTGGTGATGTGGGAAAGGGTGAAAGGAGAGAGAGGACAAACAGGAGGAAGAATAGATGGAGGGAAATACACAGGGATTAATCATAACTGTGATTGTGAATGGGATAAACTCTCCCATAAAATGGAAGCGAATAGCAGAATGGATCAAAAACCAGAATCCTATAATGTATTACTTACAAGAAAGACACTTGAAACAGAGAGACACACACAGTGTAAAAGTAAGGGGCTCGAGCAGAATATATTATGCTTCAGCTGAAAGGAAAAAAAAGCAGGGCTAGCAGTCCTGATCTTAGACAAAGTAAAGGCAAAAATAGACCTAATTAAAAGAGATAAGAAAAGAAACTATATCTTACTCAAAGGTATCGTAGACAATGAAGCAATCAGAGTAGAAGAGCAAGGAATAGTGTTCCTATAAAATCTATGGGGAAGGGACGAATTCATGATCAAACAAGAAATAGGGAACTTTATGAAATGTAGAATAGATAATTTTGATTGTATTAAATTGAAAAGCTTTTGTACAAACAAACTCAATGCAGCCAAGATTAGAAGGAAAGCAGAAAGCTAGGAAACAATCTTTATAGCAAATGTCTCCGATAAAGGCCTCATTCCTCAGATATATAGAGAAATGAGTTAATTTTATGAGAATACAAGCCATTGCCCAATTGACAAATGGTCAAAGGACATGAATAGGCAGTTTTCAGATGAAGAAATCAAAGCCTCTATAGGAATATGAAGAAGCGCTCTAAATCACTTTTGATTAGAGAAATGCAAATTAAAGCAACTCTGAAATACCACCTCACACCAATCAGATTGGCTAATATGATAAAAAAAGAAAATGATAAGTGTTAGAGAGGCTGTGGGAAAATTGGGACACTAATGCACTGTTGCTGGGATTGTAAACTGATCCAACTATTCTGGAGAGCAATTTAGAACTATTCCCAAGAGGCAACCAAACTGTGCCTTTGATCCAGCAATACCAGTACTAGGTCTGTACCCTAAAGAGATCATAAAAAACGTAAAAGGACTTACATGTACAAAAATATTTATAGCAGCCCTATTCGTGGTGGCAAAATATTGGAAGTTGAGGGGATGCCCATAAATTGGGGAATGGCTGAACAAGCTCTGTTATATGAATGTAATGGAATACTATTGTGCAATAAGAAATGATGAACAGGCATATTTGAGGAAAATCTGGAAAGACCTATATGAACTGATGCAAAGTGAAATGAGCAGAACCAGGAAAGCATGATATCAGCAACATCATGTGATGATCAACTATGAATGACTCAGTTTTTCTCAGCAACATAATGATTCAAGACAACTACAAAGGACTCACAAAGGAAAATGCTATCCATATCTAGATAAAGAACTGATGGACTCTGAGTGCAGACTGAAGCATATTTTTTACTTACTTTATTCTTTCTTGTGTTTTTTTTTTCTTTTGATCTATTTCTTCTTCCACAACTGTGATGAATATGGAAATGTGTTTTACATGATAGCACATGTATAAACTATATCAAACTTCCTATGGTTTTCAGAAGAGGGGAGGAAGGAAGGGAGAAAAATTTGGAACTCAAAATCTTATAAAAATGAGTGATAAAAATTTCTTGATATGGAATTATGGTAAAAAATAAAATACTATTTAAAGAAAAAAAAATCAAGATGGCTACAGACAATAAAGGCAAATATAATAGAGGACTGCCCAAAAAGTCCAGTCCTTATGAGGGTGTGCAAAGTGCTTAGTGGATACAACCTCCATTAAAGACTGGGATTATTAGTCTCCTGTTACACAAATACAAACAAAGGGGAGGGAGGAAGAAGGGGAGGAAATTTACAAGAGGAAATCCCTCTTGTAAAAGGTGCTGTTCTAGCTGAGCCTTGAAGGCAGTTAGGGATAGCAAGAGGTAGAGGTGACAAAGTTAAGTAACATATCCAGGGGCACACAACTAATAAGTGCCTAGGGCTATTTTTTTTTTTTTTAGTGAGGCAATTGGGGTTAAGTGACTTGCCCAGAGTCACACAGCTAGGAATTATTATGTGTCTGAGGCTGGATTTGAACTCAGGTCCCCCACCTAGCTGCCCCCTAGGGCCAATTTTGAAGTGTGGTCTTCCTGACTCCAAGTCCAGCATTCTATCTGTTATACCAACTAATACCTTCTTAGTAAGAAGACATCTCCTTCCACTTATTTACAGAGATGGGAGGTCCATGGTTGTGGAATGTTGCATATATTTTCTGAATTTTTCTCTCTTCCTCTTTTTCGTCCTCTTAAAAATTCTTGTTATATGCAATGATTCTGGGAAGAGGAAGGGGAGGAATGCAGAGGTAAATTTAGGTGATGTAAAAACAGCAGCTATAAATAAAATTTTATTCTAAAAAACAGGTTGATGAAATATTTAAATAGTATTCAAGAGGGCACTGGAGGGTAGGCAGTAGGAAGGCACTAGTTGCTCGGTCTTCAAGGGAAGAGTATTGCCAGGAAATAGACTCAGAAAAGGGGGGCAGTATAGGTGCCAATGACAAAAAGTTTAAGTTGAAATAATGGCAACGACACTATTCAAAGCATGTATCAGCATGATTCAAACCATTGTCACTAGAGCGGGTTGGGGGGCAGTTCTCTAAATGTCACTGGATCTCTGATCTCACTGACAATCCCACAGAGCGGCTCCCAAACTACTCCTGCCT
Source organism: Vombatus ursinus (assembly GCF_900497805.2). Taxonomy (NCBI): domain Eukaryota; kingdom Metazoa; phylum Chordata; class Mammalia; order Diprotodontia; family Vombatidae; genus Vombatus; species Vombatus ursinus. Next base: position 31,127,022 of record NW_020954546.1, read on the forward strand.
TCTCATCCTATACGTTTCTTGTTCAAATCTACCTGTCAACACACCTAGGGGTTTGCCCCAAGGCAAGCTGGGGGTTTTTCTCCAGGTCTCTTGGTATTATGTGGCTACCAAGGAAGCAAAGCTGCTGCTTATCTGCCATCCTTCATTCTACCTGTATCTAGAGAACTTCCTTTTCTTAGCTAACATCTCAATAGTACCTTTTATATGGCTTATGACACCATCTGGGTTCTTGGTAATTGGATTTCCCGTTCCAAGGATGTTATGAGCCTGCAATTCCATTTACAGCTAAATACTATATGATCTTTGAGAAAATCTGCACCCAAGAAATCCATAGCTGTAAATTTCAAAGCCATCTGTCAGAAATACTCCATTATAGCCTCCTCACCCAGGACTAATATGTATAAGAATGGGGTTGCCTCTCTGTTACAACTGTGAAAAGAATGAAGGATGTTGGCCTGGGATTTGGGATACCTAGGTTTGTGTGATCATTAGAGCATAGGCTTTAGAGCTGGAAGGGACTTAGAAGCCCAATTTTATTATTATGAATATGAGAAAACTGAAGTCCAGAGAAGAAAAGTTAATTATAAAGTAATATACTAAGAACAGGATGAGATATCAGAGGTCATCCAATTCAAACCCCTTAATTTTACAGATGAGGCAACTGAGGCCCAGGAAGGTCAAGTGACTTGCCCAAGGCTGTACAGGACATATAAGTAATCAGAATCCAAGGGAATCCAAGGTCAATGCATCAACCTTTATATCTGACTTTTGATGAGTCACTTAATTTCATTGGACCTCAGTTGCCTCATCTGTAAAGAGGATTAACTAGATTAACTCTAAAGGTCTTTCCAGTTAGCTTATTCTGTGGAAACCAAAAAGCATTTCAATATCTGAAAACAGCTCAACTCTTCTATATTTAATCACTAAAAGTCTCATCTTTGTTATAATATAATTTGTTCTGGTTCTGCTCACTTCTTTCTTCCTCAGTTCATACAGATCTTCTAGGATTTCCTTGAAATCATCCCCTTCATCATTTCTTGTAACTGCTTTGGGGAAAGGCATTGAAAGCTCCTATTAAACTATACCTATTACCAGAGAGAGAGAGAGAGAGATGATACAGTAAGCCATGTTTCGCTATTAAGATTTTAGCTTCTATAGCTTACGTGTTTTTCTAGTTCATTTCTGTCACCTGACAGGACCCTGAGAGAATAGGACTGGAAGCAGATACAATTTAATGTAGGGGAACGTAAAAATCCAGATCATAGAACACTGCAAAGGGAATGGCAGACCCTTGGAGGGCACTGCAATGAAAAATCTGAGCAGTGGTGTGGTAGATAGGTAAGAAGGTGATTATTAAGGTTATAATAGCATAATAGTACCTCACATTTCTTTTTAAAAATATACGATGTAATTTTATTTTGTCACTTTCATGCCCCAACATATCCATTCCTACTTCCCTCCCCAGAGAGCCATCACTTGTAAGAAAGCATAAAAAAGAGAAAGTAAAGAAAGCAATTTAGCAGAACTTACTAACACATTTGCTGAGTCCGACAGTATAGGTGTAGCACCCCCAGCTTGAACTCGCATTCACAGGTTGGGTCCCCTGTGCATGATGCCTCCTTCTCAGGGCTCGAGGGTAACCCTTAGGAGCTGCATCCTTGATGCTGCTTCTTCTCTTGAGAGGGTATCTTTCTGTATCTGTCTGAATCTACCTTTGGCCTTGGTATATTTTCGTCTGCTCCTACTAGGATGGACTGTTTGTTTCCTTACTTGGCTAAGTTCTCTAATAACATAGTCAACGGAGGGTAGAGGAATGTAATTCTCTCTCTGGTCTCACTTCTCCACCTTGCCTTGCCTAGTACAGGTGCAAGGGTCTGCTTCCTCAAGATGATCCCAAGTCTGGAGTACTCCACCATTTGAATGGCCTGTGGCTTGAATGACTCACTGCTCAAATTTCTTTAGTTATTTAAATACCCAATAATGATTGTCCCTGCCTGACTCAAAGAGGTTAACAAATCATGAATGGGCCCCAAGGCATAAAAGTCTTGTTTACAAGTTTTTGAAACCAAATATTGTCCATTAAATAATTAATTGATCGATCAAACACCTCAAGCAAATCAATCAATGAATGGACATGATTAGGTTTTTTTCAATGTGTTGGGTTTAAGACTGTGTAACTTTTGTGATTACGTTATGAGATGCAAACCTCTTTAGCTGGGTCAAGAAGGAGAAACCGCGATTGGGTAACCATGCTTTGGCAGGTTAAATCTCTGGCAGAATTTTAATAGTAAGTTGGTCAAGTGGTGAACCAATTCATCAAGTGAAAGACTCCAAAATTGGGCTTGCAAAGAAGAGAAGGGATGCATTTTTTTATGCATTTATTTTCTCTGTCTCTGTCTCTGTCTCTCTGTCTCTCTCTCTCTGTCTTTCTGTGTGTGTGTCTCTCTCTCTGTCTCTGTCTGTCTGTCTGTCTCTCTCTCGGAGGCAAATGTGACTAGTTATACAGTATTCAGTTTCATGTTGTTCTATGGCAGCTAAGTGGTGTGGCAGATAGAACACTGGACTTGGAATCTTTCTGAGTTCAAATGTGGCTTCTGACACTTACGACACTTACTAGCTGCGTGACCTTTGGCAAGTCACTTAACTAACCCTGTTTGCCTCAGTCTCCTCATTTGTCAAATGTGCTGGAAAAGGACATGGCAAACCACTCCAGTGTCTTTGCCAAGAAAACCCCAAATGGGGTTGGGAAGTGTCAGACACTGAAACAACTCAACAAAAACGATATTTACACTGTGGTAACCATTATTCATATTATTTTCCTGGTTCTTCTCACTTAACTTTGCCTCAGTTCATGTGAATATTGCTATGTTTCTCTGTATTGTTTAAATACTTTGTTTCTCACAACACAGTAATTGTTACAGTTATTGTATTCATGTGCTGCAATTTGTTTAGTCATTCCCCCGTCAATGGACATCTACTTTGTTTCCAGTTCTTTGCTATTAAAAGAAACAAATGCTATTATAAATATATTCTTGTATCTGTTACCTTTCTTGTCTGTCTTTGACTCCTTGGAGTCTATGCCTAATGGTTCAAATTTCCTCAAAAAAAAAAGAGCATTTCATAACCTCCAAAGAGTTTCCCCAAAGTATTGCCCAAAAATTGTTATTCCTATGTATTAATCAAATAAGGAATTGAGGATAAAGTCAAGTGGCTTACCAAAAGACATACAGGACCCTAATATTATAATCAATATCCTGGGTACAAAAAAGGGGGGGGGCTGTTGAGGGCAAATTTCACCTACTTCAATATTCTTTGGGGAGATGTCTCTAGTTTCAGGCTCTGGTAGTAAGACAGGAGCCTGGAAATTGTCAGTGAACTGACACTAAGCCTTGGAAGAGCAGATGTTGCTATCCTCTCTTATGTGCAAATGTGGGAGACTACGAGTGTAGAACACTGCAAACATTATTGGACTCAGTTGCTATGTTGCTTAGTTTTATTGATCTGCTCCCCCTGCCCTTTGAAAAAGTATTTTTTTTTTCTTACAGGGCATAAAGAAGAGATTCTCTCTGTGTGTCTCTCTGTCTCTGTCTCTGTCTCTCTCTTTAAACACACACCTACACACACACGGATATAAAGATAATGTAAAATAATAGTTATGGATTTTTTTTTCAAAGAAAAGTAGCATATTTGGGGGCAGCTAGGTGGCACAGTGTATACAGTGCTGGGCCTGGAGTCAAGAACTCATCTTTCTGAGTCCAAATCTGGCCTCAGACACTTACTAGCTGGGTGACCCTGGGCAAGTCACTTAACCCTGTTTGCCTCAGTTTCCTCATCTGTAAAATAAGTTGGAGAAGGAAATGGCAAACTGGTCCAGTATCTTTGCCAAGAAAATCCCAAATAGGATCACAAAGAGTTGGACACAATTGAAAATGACAACAAAAACATATCCGGGCACCAAAAAAGCGAAACAAAACAAAACTAAAAAAACAAAAATGGGTGTTCAGGGATACCAAGGCTAGAACTCAGTGTAGGTAATCCAAGTTCTCTAGTTTTCAATTATCACTTTCACATGAAGGTTAATTTGTCCCTCTAGCCTGGGCTATGTTTGCATTTGAAGCACTGTAACCTCTAGATTGAGTGTATGTACATACAGAGATCAGCGTGGGCCCAACCGGCTACCTGACTGAGCTCCCCGGGGAACTGAGAGAAGAGAAACAATATTTACACACCAGTTCATTAAAGCAAATAGGATTTTGCCCAGATTGAATGCAAGCCTTCTTTGGGGTAAGTGTGTCTGCCGCTCTGGTCGTTAGCTACGGAACACCTGGCACTGAAATGCGATCCAGTCAGCCAGAGCTTTCCTCATTTCTGCTACCTTATCAGGTGCCTTTCTCCTAAGAACTGGAACCACTTGGCCTGAGGCAGGGAATTTTAACAGCAGCCAACTTTTAGATTGTATCAGCATAATCACTCCGTAAGAAGCTAGGGATGGAAAGATTCATGCAGGTGGGTCTGGATTTCTACCCCTGTTGAACCTGGAAAAATGTCTGTCGAAGTGTCCTAGGATGGTGCCTTCTGTCCCCTAGCAGGCCTTATTTCCTTCCTTCTTCATCCTAACCCCCCCCCTTTGTATCCTTCTTTCTTAATCCGGTTTCCTCATATTTAAAATGGGAGGACAGGACTGGAAGAGATGATCCAACCCAAAGAGTCTCTGTCCTAGCAGCAGAGTGAGATGGGGGAATAGGGAAGTTTGGATTCTTGGTCCCAGCTCCATCATTGTCACTAACTAGTTATGTGACCATGGGAAAGTTACACGAACTCTTAGAGACTCAGTTCACTCTTTTGTAAAATGAAAAAACTGGGCCAGATAATGGCCACCATCCTTCCTACTGCTAACCTTCTGTAATACCAATCTTATGAATGATAACCTAGGCTGAATAAGCTCCTTGGAGCCTTAGTTTTAGGGGTAAGAGGAAGTATCTTAGAAATTATCAGACCAATGGTGTCAAACTCAAAAAGAAATGGGGGCTGCATAAGGATCCTTGTGAGTTGCATATTGACTTAGAAAACCATATACCAACATTATCTATGTTCCATTGTGTTTTATTTATTTTGTTCAGTATTTTCCAATAACATTTTAATCTGGTTCAGGCTTCAATCTGGCATATTGGGAGTGTTTGACATCTCCGATCTAGACTATTCCCTCATTTTATATGTAACCTTTGTGCCATAACCTCATATAACAGGAAGGGTATGGGTAACATGAAATTTCATCTCAATGACACTTTTTTTCTGTCCTATAAAATCTGGTGACTTCTTAATATGGAAGCATCCAATGTTTTGTCAACAGCTTCCCTTGCAAGCACATGGTTCACAAAACATGAAAAATAATTTTAAAGCTTTTTACAATTCAAAGAAAATAAATAGAACTCATACCAAAGCCATGGAAAACACCCTCCAGTGAACGTCCCTTCCCTAAAGAACTGAAGGATCTCATGGGGGGGTGGGGGGGGAGCCAAGATGGCAGAGTAAAAGCGGTGACTTGCTTGAGTTCTCCCCCAAACCCCTCAAATACCTGTAAAAAATGGCTCTAAACAAATTCTGAAGCAGCAGAACCCACAAAAAGACATAGTGAAACAAATTTACAACCTGAAACAACCTGGATGATTGATTAGAAAGGTATATCGTGCTGGGTGGGGAGAGGAGCACAGTTTGACATGGGTGCACAGGCCGCAGCGAACCTGGAGCAGGCCCCAGAGGACCAAATCACAGGCAGCTGTGGCAGTTTCCAGATTTCTCAACCCAGGAATGCCAAAAACAACTTAGAAGGTCAGTGAGAAAAGTCTGTTTCTGTGGTGAGAGAGAGGGGCTAGGTCTCAGCCCCAAGTCCTGAGCATGCCCCCGGGGCAGCAGCTGCCTCCTGAGCTTCTGGCCCACAGACTGACTGGTTGATCAGAGGGGGATTGCAAGGATCTCTTTGCCAGCGCTGAGGCAGGAATCTCCTGCTTTGCCCGTACTTGGATCTGGGTCACAGTTCTGAGGGGCAGTCCTGGGGTGAGAAGGAGTGCTGGTGTGGTGGAACTTATTGTGGTGGTGGAGAGCAAACACCTCACCCCTTACCATACCATCTTGGAAGAACTGAAAATTTACAGGTCCCTAGAAGTAATTCTGAAAACAACTGTACAAACCCCGAAGCTTGGGGACAGTACATTCTCCACATTGGAAGCAGACTCCTACCTTAACAAAAAGTTTAAAACTCAAGTAATTGGCTGGGATCATGAGAAAGCAGTGCAAAAAGAGTCAGACTATATTATCTTACTTTGGTGACAAAGAAGATCAAAACATACAACCAGAAGAAGCCAATAAAGTCAAAGCTCCTACATCCAAAGCCTCCAAGAAAAATATGAATCAGTCCCAGGCCTTGGAAGAGCTCAAAAGGGCTTTTGAGAAGCAAGTAAGAGAAGTAGAGGAAAAACTGGGAAGAGAAATGAGAGTGATGCAAGAAAATCATGAAAAACAAGTCAACAGCTTGCTAAAGGAGGCCCAAAAAAATAGTGAAGAAAATAACACCTTAAAAATAGCCTAATTCAAATGGCAAAAGAGATCCAAAAAGCCAATGAGGAGAGGAATGTCCTAAAAAGCAAAATTGGCCAAATGGAAAAGTAAGTCCAAAAGACTACTAAAGAAAATACTTCCTTAAAAATTAGAATAGAGCAATTGGAAGCTAGTAACTTAATGAGGAATCAAGACACTGTAAAACAAATCCAAAAGAGTGAAAAATTAGAAAACAATGTGAAATATCTCATTGGAAAAACAACTGACCTGGAAAATAGATACAGGAGAGAGAACTTAAAAATTATTGGACTATCTGAAAGCCATGAGCAAAAAAAGAGCCTAGACATCATCTTTCAAGAAATGATCAAGGAAAACTGCCTTGATATTTTAAAACCAGAGGGCAAAATAGAAATTGAAAGAATCCACTGATCTCCTCCTGAAAGAGATCCCCAAAGGAAAACTCCTAGGAATATTGTAGCCAAATTCCAGAATTCCCAGGTCATGGAGAATATATTGCAGGCAGCCAGAAAGAAACAATTCAAGTGTTGTGGAAACACAATCAGGATAACACAAGATTTAGCAGCTTCTACATTAAGGAACCGCAGGGCGTGGAGTATAATATTCCAGAGGGCAAAGGAGATAGGATTACAACCAAGAATCACCTACCCAGCAAAACTGAGTATAATCCTTCAGGGGAAAAAAATGGTCATTCAGTGAAATAGAGAACTTTCAAGCATTCTTGATGAAAAGACCAGAGCTGAATAGAAATTTGACTTTCAAATACAAGACTCAAGTGGAACATGAAGAGGTAAACAGGAAAGAGAAATCATAAGAGACTTATTAAGGTTGAACTGTTTACATTCCTGAATGGAAAGATGATATTTGTAATTCATGAGACCTTTGTCAGTATTAGGATAGTTGGAGGGAAAAAAATTACATGTATGTATGTATGCAGATAGATAGATAGATAGATACATAGATAGATACATAGATAGATAGAGGGCACAGGGTGATTTGAAGATGAAGGGGTCATATCTGGAGAATAAAATTAAGGGGTGAAAGAGGATTATACTAGGAGAAGGAGAAAGGAAGAAGTAGAATGGGGTAAATTATCTTACACAAAAAAAAACAGAGAAGAAAAGGCTCTTACAGTGGAGGAGAAATGGGGGAAGGTGAGAGGGAATGAGTGAATCTTATTCTCATAGGATTTGACTTAAGAAGGGAATAACATACACACTCAATTAGATATAGAAATCTGCCTTACCCTACAGGAAAATAGTGGGGGGAAGGGGACAAGAGAGTAGAGGGATGACAGAGAGGAGGGCAGATTGGGAAAGGGGGTAATCAGAAGCAAATATTTCTGTGGAGGGACAGGGTCAAAAGAAAGAATAGAATAAATGGGGGGGGCAGGATAGGATTAAGGGAAATAGAGTTAGTTTTTCACAGCATGTCTACTATGGAAGTGTTTTGCATAACTGCACATGTACAACCTATATTGAGTTGCTTGCCTTTTCAATGAAAGTGAGTGGGGAGGGAGGAAGGGAGAAAATTTGGAACCCAAAGTTTTAAAAACACATGTTTAAAAAAATGTTTTCACATGCAACTGGGAAATATGAAATACAGGAAATGGAGTACATAAACCTATCCTGCCCTACAGGAAAATAGAAGGGGAAGGGGATAAAAGAAGGGGGGGAGAGATAGAAGAGAAGGCAGACTAGGGGAAGGGGTATTTAGAATGCAAGCCATCTTGGGGTGAGGGAGAGGTGGTGAGATGGGGTGAAAATTTGGAACTCAAAATCTTGTGGAAATAAATGTTGAAAACTAAAAATAAATAAATATATTAATAAAAAAATTTAACAAATGAAAAAAATTAAAATTAAAAAAAAGGAGTCTCACTAACTGATAGTCCTACCCCCAGTTTGCCAGCAGCCATCACCTCTTCTAGTTTTTCACCATATATTATCATAACCCAACCACAGTTCTCTGCTCCCAATCTAGGTCTCTACACTTCCTAATAGGTGATTTCCATCACAACAGGTGCAATCTTCACTCTGCTCTGCTTTTATCTCAACCCTATTTATCCCTACAATAGCCATGGCTGGTTTCTATCAAGCCCTAGTATTCAACTTTGCCTTTGGAATCTCCTAGGACCTCTTCTCGGATTAAGAGGCAACATTTGTGAAGGAGTCTTGTGTGTATGGGATGAGGGAGCTTCTACAATGCTTTGCTGTTTCCCCTGTAGGCACTGAAGTCATATAAACTAGGTGTTGGTGTAGGTAGAAGGGACAATGGAAAGAGCAATGGATTCGAAGTTAAAAGAAGCAGCTTTGAATATTTGACTTGGGCAAGTTACCACCCCTCTCTGGGACTCTGTTTCCATATCTTTAAAGACAGGTGGTTGGACTAGATCTCCAACTCCAAATCCTGTGTGATTCTTTCCACTTTCTGTAGTTCTCAATTGTCAATGATGATTAAGTTACTCAAGGCATTGCTCTTCCTGCAGTCCTCACAGTCCCCACTAGGTGGCAGTACTAGCAACATTTTCCAGAAACTGATTTCTTTACTGTGAATCCCATATGCAGAGATCAGAACTGAATATACTTTTTCTTAATTTTTATAGACCCACTTGTATGAATGTAATGCAATACTATTGTGCTGTAAGAAATGATGAACAGGCTGACTTCAGAAAAACCTGAAAAGACTTGTATGGTCTGATCCTGAGTGAAATGAGCAGAACCAAGAGAACATTGTACACAGTAACAGCCACATTGTGCGATGACTAATGTTGATAGACTTAGCTCTTCTCAGCAATGCAAGGATCTAAGACATCTCCAAAGGTCTCATGATAGAAAATGCTATCTACATCCAAAGAAAGAACTATGGAGTTTGAATGCTGATCAAAACATACTATTTGCTATTTTTTTCTTCTGTTTTGTTTTGTTTCCTTTTTCTGGTGGTTCCTTCTATTGGTTCTAATTCTTACTTATGACATCACTAATGTGAAAATATGTTTAATAGGAATGTATATATATAGCCTATATCAGATTGTGCTCTATCTTAAGGAGGGTGGTAGAGAGGGAGGGGGACAAAATTTTAAACTCAAAAGCATATGGAAGTGATTGTTGATAAATCAAAATAAATTAATAAAAAAAGAAACAAAAAAATTTTTTTATAGACACACAATGGGAGAGATTGAGTCAGCTACAATGGCAGAGTGGAAGTTGTATTGAACGCAATACTTTCAAATACCCCAGAAGATCAGAAGTAACGCTCCCACAATGCTCTTTTACAAAACAATCAAGAGTCAAACCTTACTTGCTGGAAATCATAGGAGAAAGTCCAAGACAAATTGGTTTGTTGAACTGGATCAAGGCTAAACTGTACCTGTATAGGAATTCTGACCCCCCCCCCAAACACACATGCACACACACACACACACACACACACACACAGAGAGGAAGGGTAGTACAATGGAAGAATATTGGCTCTTGATTCATAGAACTTCAGTTCAAATGCTACCACCAGCTGGGTCTCAGTCTCCCCAATTCTAAAATGAGGAAAATAGACCATGACCTCTGAGAATCCTTCTAATTCTAGACCTGGTTCCCCAACAACTGACTGAATTAAGATTCTCAAGGAAGGGGAGCTCAGGAGGAAAGTAGGTACTTAGTAGAGTGCCTGGGACATAGGAGGCACCTCACCTGAGATGTAGTGTGGTCATACAGTGAAAAAAAGGATGGGATTGATTTGGAGAGAGAAAGACCTGGCTTCAAATCTTGGCTCTGTCATACTTACTACATGGGTCACATTGGGCAGGTCATCTGACAGCTCTGGTGCTCAGCTTCCTCCTCTGTAAAATGGGGGACTGGAGTAGTTCACCTCCTTGGCCCCCATATAGCTCTAAATCGAGGATTCTGTTTCTTTCCTGTATCACCTTGGGCAAGTCATCTAGCTCTCTAGGCATCAGCTTTCTTATCTATAAAATGAGCAGGTTGAGAAGATAGCCTATGAGATCCCTTCCAGGTGTAGATGAAGATGATGGTGATGATGATGGTGATATGGCTCTTACTATATGCCAGACACTGTGCTAATTGCTTTATAATTATCTCATTTGATCCTCACAACAACCCTGCACAGTAGATACTATTATTATCCCCATTTTACAGATGAGGAAACTAGGCTGAGTGAGGTTAAGTGACTTGCCCAAGGTCACACAGCTAGTAAGTGTCAAAGGCTGGATTTTAACTCAGGTCTTCCTGATCTGATCTATGATTCTATGACTGCCAAAGGCAATGCATTGGCAAAGCTATCATTTGCATTCTGCTTCACACAGAAACTTTGTGGCATATTTGGAATGGTCCATCTCCTGGAAGTTCTTGCTATAATCAGCATCCCTTTATGTCTGCTCTGCCACTATTAACATAATGAATTTATGAGTTCCATTTTCAAGGGCTTTTTTCATCAGGGGAAGTTTCCAAAGTGCTGTAAAATCTCTACATTATAAAAGCTTCACTCTTCTGACTGTCTCTGCTCCTCACAGTCTCCTTCTTAAAGCACTTGCTGAATAGCAGCTAGAAGCATGGCCCAAGCTATACCAAGTGTTGACCTCATGCTAATGGGAGAGAGAAATCAAGGTTCAGAGGAGGGAAAATGTCATCACTTGAAGTTCTAATTATTTGCCATTGCATAGATTCAGCTGCCCTCTCATCTCTTTTCATAAAACCCATAGTCTTCCTTCACAGAATCTACTCTTAAAGGGATAGTACTGTAGAGTGGGGCTGGTCTTACACTAGACTTTAATCCTGGCCTGAAGCATGGTGTTCGTATCACTGTGAGAAAGCATCTTAACCCCTGAGTGCTCCCAGAAAACTCTCTAATTCTATTGGCCAACCCCTCAATTTATAGATGAGGCAAATGAGGCCAAGAGCACACAGGGAGTAATCAATCAATCAAACCATAAGCATTTATTAAGCATGTACTATGGTTGAGCATGCCTTTGGTGCTGGGGGTACAAAGTAAAAAATATATATAGTCCCCACCCTCAGTCACTCAATCCTTTTACATTCTATCGGGGAGTCAACACCTGCACCCATATAAAAGCATATAGGTAATAAATTGGGGAAGAGGAGGCTTCCGTGGCAGAAGACAGATCCGAGCCCAGGTCCTCAGACTGCAGCCTGGGCTCTTTCCTCCATTCCTTGATGTTTCTTTAGATGGGATGTGACAACTGTTACTTTCCACATTGAAGAGCCTGCTTCTTTTTGTTGATTCTAAAATCTACTTTGGGGCCTTTTCCCTACCAGCTTTTCCTACTTATTTTGTTTGGGGAAGAGTTTCTCTCAGACACCTCCATATGTTCTCCCTGCTCCTGTCTTGCTAGTCTCAGGTTCATCCCTCCACTCTTTTCTCTAGGTGTGAAGAGATGATCTCATTAGCTCATCGAGTCCCTAAAGCAACGTTTTATTTTTTGCAGGATTGTCTCCACACATCCATTCAATATGAAATGCAAATAACCTTAGTGCTGGTGAAGAGAGGTCTTCTGCTACATCTGTTGGGGGAAGCTCCCCGTGGCCCCAAACTCCTCCACATCTGAAATCCCACCTGTTGGGGCTTTAGCTTAAGACTTTAATCCCTGTGGAAATGAAATTCGCCATGGGAACTAAAACTTCACAACTTCAGAAATGTAGAGGAAAGAGAGATAGACTGGGAGTCAGAAATCCTGAGTTCCAGATTCCTTCCCTTCATGATCTTGAGCAGGAAACTTCTATCTGGTTCTCAGTTTCCCCATCTGCAAAAGCAGCTGAACTAGCCTGCCTGCTGATCCCATATATGACATCCCATCTCTCATCTCTGTACCTTCCACAACTTGCTCCCATGCCTGGAATGATGACCCTCCTCACTCCCCATCCCTTGGGTCCCCAAGCTCTCTTCAATGCTCAACTAAAATGTCTTCTCTTATAACAGGTCCCTGATTCCCAATTGCAAGTGCCCTGTACCCAAAATGACTTCGTTTTTGCACACACCAAGTGTATTTACTCATACTTCTAGAATCACAGCGACCTGAGGGTGAGGGTTGTTCTATTTTTGTTTTTGTACTGCTCATTTGTTAACATGCTTTGGGAGGGAAGGGGGGAGGGAGCTATGATTTCATTAGCATACTGAAAGGCTGTTAGGTGATACAGTGGAAAGAGCATTGGAGCTGGAGGCAGGAAAGACCTGACTTCAACCTCAGATACTTAATTAGCTGTGTGACCCTAAGCAAGTGATTTAATTGCTTCTTGCCTCAGTTTCTTTGTCTGTAAAAGGGGGATAATAACAGCATTTACCTCCCAGGGTTTTTGTAAGAATAGAATGAGACAATATTTGTAAAATGCTTTTGAAATCTTAAATCAGTACATGAATGCTTACTGCTGCTGCTACTACTGGTACTACCACTATTTACGCTTATTGCTGCTGCTACCGCTGCTGCTGTTGCTGCTGCTACTATTACTACTG
>NW_020954546.1:31140081-31161226 GCF_900497805.2 Vombatus ursinus
TGCTGCTGCTACTACTGGTATTACTACTACTTATGCTTATTGCTGCTGCTGCTGCTGCTACTACTATTACTCCTGTTGCTACTGCTATTGCTGCTGCTACTATTACTACTACTATTTATTGTCAATCATCAACTGCCAGTAAGTGAAATCCCTCAATCAATGAAGAGCAAATGCTCTAAAACTATCATTAATCCTATTTAAAGACAAGGTAGGTGGAGTTCCTGTAATCTCTACTTGTAGCGAGTAAGGGCCAGCTAGACGCCAAAGTGGTAAGAGCTGGGGCCTGGAGTTCAGAAGATTTGAGTTCAAATCCCACCTCAGACACTGACTAGCTACGTGAACCTGGGCAAATCACTTCACCCTGTTTGCCTCAGTTTCCTCATCTGTCAAATGAGCTAGAGAAGAAAATGCAAACCATTCCAGTATCTTTGCCAAGAAAACCTCAAATGGAATCACAGTCAGATACAACTGAAACAACTGAACAACCACAAAGAGCATGAGTGAATCTGTTGCTGGTTAAAGGAATTTTGATTTTACTGGGAACAGGATTTTTCTTTTTGATGGGAGGAAGAATTCCTAAAATCAGAGAGCGACATCAGCCATTTATCCTTGGTGGCAGTGGTGGTAAGGGGATAGTGGTGGAACAGTGGAAAAACTCAGAGTAATGTAGGCATTTAATAATGCTTAGTGAAATAAATTGCATTAAAATGAAGCAGCTGAACTAGACGGTGTCTAAAGTCTTTTCTGACTCTGATATCTCTTACCTCTGGTGAATGATCTAGAGTGAATTTATTGATTCCATCCCTGCCAGAGAGTGGGGAGAAGCGAGAGAATCTTAGGGAGATGGGGAAGGGGGAGAAACAAGGTAGAATGACTTTTAAAACGTCCAGCTATACTGTAGCTAAAAACCAGGCCCTGTGATCATGCCCAGACTGTGAGCCGGAGGAGGGAGCATCTCTGTGTACTCAGTCATGCTAATTTTGACATTTTCAGAGTGTCTGCTTGTCATCATCAACTTATAATTTAACCTCGCCGTGGCAATGCTGTTGGAATCTCAAAAAGGATGCTTGGAATTTCATTACGTTGGGCAGCTGGCCCCTGATATTTGCATTACAAGTGATCTGCAGCTGGATCCTGGCTCCGTTGTCTTCATTGGCCATCCAGCGAACTGGGAGTATTAGGCAGCCTTAAGCCAGAAATATTTTGTGCGCCAAAGAAGAGGCTTGTCAATTCTATCAGGGGCATTTCCTCTGGAATGCTCCGTCCAAGCCAATTAACCTAGAACAATGACTGAAGCGCATTAAATTTGGATGTCAGACAGAGGGCCCTGATCCCAGGGCAGGCCCTTGGGAGAGTTGGGGAAAATAGGCAGTGTTTGTCTTAGGGCTTCCTTTTTTTCTCAGCCATTCTCACATCCTCTCAACCTTTTTATTTTTTCCATTCTCTAGAGAGGGGGTGTGATGGAGCAGTAAGGCACATAGCTTTGGAATCAAAGAATCTGGGTTTGAATCCTGCCACTACAGCTTATCTGTAGGATTTTGGACACACGATTTTACTTCTCCGGGACTTAACTTTCTTCATCACTTAAAATGAGGGGGTGGAGATGAGAGGACCTTGGTGTTCCCTTCCAGCTGTAAATCTATGATCCCATGACCTTTAAAAGTTTTGACTGGGTGGGGGAGGGGCAGCTAGGTGGCACAGTGGATAAAGCTCTGACCTTAGAGTCAGGAGGACCTGAGTTCAAATCCGACCTGAGACTCTTGACACTTACTAGCTGTATAACCCTGGACAAGTCACTTAACCCTGATTGCCTCACCAAAAAGAAAAGAAAATGGAATGAGAGGGGAGGAGTACACTGGGGGAAGGAAGAAAGGAAAGGAAGATTATGGCAGACTTGAACCTTAAAAAAAAAGAAAAGATTATGGAAAATTAGGGGCAGCTAGGTGGCACAGTAGATAGACCACTGGCCCTGGAGTCAGGAGGACTTGAGTTCAAATCCGGTCTCAGACCAGATATTTGACACTTACTAGCTGTGTGACTCAGGGCAAGTCACTTAACCCCAATTGCCTCACAAAAACAAACAAACAACAAAAAAAGAAACAAACCTCTGACCTCTTCCACTCAGAAGGATTTCTCTTGGAAAAGGCTCTCCATCTTTAGCTCTTTACCTTGGAAAGTGAGTAGTTTAAATGTCTTACCAACAGGGAACTTAAACTTTAATTATAGCATGAGTGAATCTGTCCCTAATTAAAGTAATTTTGGTTTTACTAAGTAGATAGGGACAGATTTTTTTTCATTTTTTTTTTGGTAAGATGAAGAATCCTTAAAATCAGAAGGAGACACCAGCCACTTATCCTTGGTGGGGGTAGTGGTAAGGAGACAGTGATAGTACAGTGGAAAGAGTCAGAGCAATAATAACAATAATAATAATAATAATAATAGCTAGCATTTATATAGTACATACTATGTGCCAGGCCCTGTGCTAAGAGCTTTTCAAATATTATCTCATTTTATCCTCACAACAACCCTGGAAAGTAGGTTCTATTATTATGCCCATTTTACAGTAGAGGAAACTGAGGCAAACAGATTGTGACTTGCCCAAAGTCAAAACAGCTGGTGTCTAAGGTAAGATTTGAACTCAGATTTTCCTGACTCTAAGCCCAGCACTCCTTTTGTTGTGCCATCTGGCTAACTGAAAGACCTAGGTTCAAATTTTCCTTCTGCACTTATTCCCTGTGAGCCCTCTGGGACTCTGTTTCTTCATCTGTAAAATGAGGACATTAGGCTACATGGACCTCTAGGCAGAGGTTGGCCTCTAGGCTCTCTTAGTTCTAAATCTACCTTTCTATAATCCTATGATCTTCTTTTGGTGAAGGGAAGCCCCCATGGTCTTCTAGAAGGCTTAGAGGAACCCAGACTCCCATGCTCTTTCAGAGGCTGCGAGAAATAGGTGCAATATTGTGCACCCCTTTAGACAAGCCCTGGGTCCTGAGGGACTGAGCTGAGAGACAACATGACACAGTGAAAAGCATACTGGACTTAGAATATGAGGATTTGGATTCAAATCCCAATTCTCTCTCTTAACGGCCTATGTGACTTTGGCAAGTCACTTAACGTCTCTCTTTAGGCCTCAGTTTCTTCATTTGTAAAATGAGGGCATTGGGCTAAATGGCTACTATTGTCCCCTCTAGCTCTAAATTTGTGATTTTATGATGCTAAGGATTGACAAAATGATAACATCAGCATGGCGAGGTCCCCAAATTTTCCCAGGCAAGATGACTGAATGGTATTGACAGGGCAAGAGGCCAGTCCAGGCTCACTGCAGCAACTCTCCATCTCCTTGGGCTGGGCTGCTAGCCTAAGCATCTCATTTGCTTGGTCTCTGGTTGTAATAACCCTGAGTTTCTGAGGAAGATGTTTGGTGTTAAAGTCACTGATTCTACTGGAAAGACACTCCCGGTATCTCAGACCTGGGAAAATGGAGAGGGGGAGGGAGTGATGGTAAAGAGGAGCTGGAAACTTTGCCCTTGACTGATAGAGGAAGCCTCCTTCTAAGTCTCTTTCTTCCCATTAAAGCTTCTAGGAAAAGCTTGGTAAATCATGGAGGACCCATGGTGACAGGTGGTAGATAGCGATAAGAAGGTAGCTGAAGAGGTGGAAAGAAATGTGGAGGCAAAGAGACAGAGCAGATCAAGAAACACAGAGGAAGAGACAGCCGGGCATGCATACATGCTGAGACAGAAAGACACTAGCAGATACATAGAAATCGACACATATACAGAGAGACATATCCAGAGAGGCAGAGAGGTAGAAATAGAGAGCCAGATGCATTCACCTGGAGACAGACAGAATGATACAAAGGGCGAGAGAGAAAGAGAGAGACAAAGATAGACAGAGACAGAGACATGGAGTCAGAGAGACAAAGAGAGATCGAAGGACAGAGAGACAGAGACTCAGATGCATAGAGACACAAACAGATACGTGCTCAAAGAGATATATAGAAGCAGAGAAATAGATTTATAGAGACATGAAGAGAGGGACAGGGAGAAGGAAAGGGGGGGATGGCACAAAAAATCATTGATCAATCTCAGTCAACAAGCAGTTATTAATTACCTACTGTGTTACAGGCACAGGGATAAAAAGATGAAAATGAAACATTCATCTTCGTTATGTATGTGTTGGGGGTAAGGGGGGCAGAGAACATATACACATTGATATATATAAAAAATAAATACTTTTGGAGGGTAAAGAGTCACTAAGCTGGGGGTGCTGGTACCTGGGAAGCTCAGGAAAGGAAAGGCCTAATTCTCATTTTGAAGTTTTACTTTCCTTGTTGGGTTATGGGGAGGCAGGTCCTACATTGGAAAATAAAAATTCTGTGCAATTCTTGAGCTGAGTCAATACACACACTCACACACACACACACACACACACACACACACACATCCCCACCCCCTTCCCCAAACACAACACATACAACAACTGTGTGAAACAGGGCATTTGGAATTGCCACAGTGAATTACAGGGTGTGAAGCATTTCTCTAATATTGTGTTTGGTGGGAAGTTAAATTCCCCTTGGCACATAACTAAACCTCTCCATGCCCCTACCAAGACAACTCTTTAAGACTATAAATTGCAAAAATGGTGTCAACTTAAATTGATGGAGAAAGTTTTCCCCTTCAGATATTCCCTCTACCAATGAAATGACAGGTCTCACCCTTTCCCTCTCCATTAAAGTTTGCAAAGAATGTTATATACCTGACTTCATTTGCTCTCATAGCCACCCTGGAGGGGAGTTACTGGGGTTATTATTATCCACATCTTACAAATAAGGAAACTGATACTCAGAGAAGTTGAGTGACTTGTCAATCATCACACAGTAGGTTCTCTTCTGACTCCAAGTACAGGGATCTTTCCACCAGGCTGTTCTGCCATTCACATCTAGTAAACCCCTAGTTTAAAATCTGTATAACAGGTTGTTAGTGAATTCATGACGGCCTTTACTGACGTCTGCTTCCTTTTTTGTAAGTTCTTGTAAGCTTGTTTTGCATATGAGAAAACTGAGGCAGAGAAGTAAAGAGTCTCATGTAGGTTCACATAGAGAATAATGATTGAGGCAGGATTTGAACCCAAGTCTTTAAAGAGTTATTGCTGTTCAGTCACGGCCACCTCTTTGAGACCCCATTTGAGGTTTTCTTGGTCAAGATACTAGAATGGTTCATCATTACCTTCTCCAGTGGATTAAGGCAAAGAGAGGTTGAGTGATTTGGCCAGGATTACACAGCTAATCAGTGTCTGAGGCCAAATTTGAGCTCAGGTCTTCCTGACTCCAGGCTGCTGCTCTAGCCACTGAGCCGCCTAGTTGCCTCCAATTGTTACTGGCTACTAAAATGACTTCTTTGGGCATAGGCTTTATCTGCCAAAGGCCCCTGTTAACATAGGTTAATGCATTATGCTCAGTAACATACCCTCAGGGACAAATTTCTCATAATTTGATTCATCAGCACAAAGTGCTTGGTGAAGTCTTGTTGAATTGATTCACTAAATGTCACCTAGCAATGTACAGGGCCCAGAGACATGAGACACAGGATAAGTAAATAGTGATGGTGGGTGTAGTGGAAGAAGCTTAGCACATGGATTATTAGCTCAGAGACTCCTAGATTTAGAGTTAGAAGGGATCTCAGAGGATATTTGATGTAATCCCCTCATTTTACAAATGGGGAAACTGAGACACAAGTTATATAACTTGTCCACTGTCACACATGTCATTTCCTAAATTGGAAAGATGGGGGAAGGGTAGAATATAAGAGCCAGAGTCAGGGGACACAATAAGAATTCTGAGTCCCTAGGACAGGGAGAGTAGTGTCAGAAAGTAGGTATGAAGGAAACAATTACCAAGCACATATTATGTAGCACATATGACTCTCATATGTATGTTACTATGCTAAGCATTTTACAAATAGTATCTCATGAGCCTCACAACAACCTCAGGAGGTGGCTGCTATTATTGTATCATTTTACAGCTAAATATACTGAGGCAAACAGAGGTTAAGTGACTTGCCCAGGGTCATACACCTAGGAAATATCTGAGGCCCTATTTGAACTCAGGACTTATTAACTCCAGATCAAGCACTCTATGTACTGTGCCTTCTACACATTTCTATGAAAAACACTGAAACAGGGTTAGTGTCAAAGATCCCAAAGCCCCCAAATGTTCTGCCTGAATAGCAAACATGTTCTTAGACCATGCAAATAGAAACAGAGCATACAAGGAATAAAAAGTGTGACATCTCAAACAGTAAAGTGATTATCCTGTTGGACTCAGCTCCAGTCAGACCACATGGGGAACTGGATTTGATATAAATTAGGTTGACACTGTATTCAGTTTGAGATCCCATGATTTAAGAAGGAAATTGAAAAAAAAAAAAAAGGAATGTATTCAGAGTAAGGTGATTGAGATAGCAATGGGATTCGAACCAAGAGAGAGAGACAGGAAAGGAGAGGAGGGGAGGGGGAAAGAGAGGAGAGATCATTGTCTTTAACTAAATTCCAATTTATCAGATGTCTCCTTCTAGTTCAGCTGTTCCAGGGCTTTTTCCTGGGTGATATTTTCTGGGTTTTCAGAGGTTGATAGGAGAAGGTGAGAGTGACTACCTTTTTACTCCGCCATCTTGGCTCCTGGAAGCGGAATCCGGATGCCTCCTTCTAGAAAAGGGTTTACTCAATTTCTCCCAGTAGTTGGTGTTCACCCTCTCCTGAAATAAGTCTGTACTTACATATACTGTATTTACTTTTCTGAGTCCATATATAATGCATGAGTGCATGTTACAGCCACCCAGTAGATTATAAACTTCTTGAAGGCAGGGGCTGTTTTTATATCTTTGCATCCCTTGTATCTAGTACATTGCCTTGAACAGAGAAGATACTAAGAAATGTTTCTTGAATTCAGTTGAAATTAAGGATTCTGAGGACTACCAGAAAAAAGAGGGAGTCTTTTTTCTGCTGGGCTCCGGAAAGCAGAAGAGTAGCAATGAATAGAAGCTGGAGAGAAGCCTGCTGAGGTTCCAAGTTAAGGAAAATAAACTCAGTATTAGTGCTGTCCCAAAGTAAACCGGGCTGCCCTGGGAGGCAGTGGGTTCTCAACGAGGGAGATGTTTGCTCAGAGGCTAGAAGACCACTTAGCCATTTCCCATCTGTGTCTATGTGCCGGCTATCCTCCAGGCCTGAAATGTAGTTCTTTCTCACCTCTGTCTCTTAGAATATAAAGGGCCATATTTTCCTGGTCCCTCTAAATCTTAGTTGCTCCCCAAATTACCTTGATTTATTTTGAACCTATTCCATATATGTAGCTATACATGTAAATGTTTTCTCCCCAGGTAGAATGTGAGCTCCTCATTTCTCAGTTTTTGTCTTTATATGCCCAGTGTCTTATACAGGGCTTGGCACATAGTAATTGCTTAATAAATGTTTGCTGATTGATTGATGATGTTGAAAGGATTTCAGCTCAGATAGAGATCAGATGATATCTGAGCTCCACCTCAGTTCTGAACTAACAGTCTATGAATCTAAAGAAAGCCTAGGACATGTTGCTTCTCCTACCTGAGATTCATTTTCTTCCATAAAATGGGCATAATAATGCCTCTCCTACCTTCTTCACAGGTCTGTCGTGAGCAACAAAAGAGATAATAAATGGGAAAAGACTTCAAAACCCTCTGTGTTTGTAAAATAGGTCATCATTATTGTCATCATTCCCCCAGAAAACTAGTAGCCTGACAGAATGATAGAATGTTTACTCTCCACCAAAGTATAGCTTCAAAATGAAGAAATACACATACATATATGCATATATATATATACACATATACAGACGTGTGTATACACATGTAAACGTGCATACACTCACAGAGGCCTTCGGCATGATGCCTCCACATTGGCTGCCCTCCATCCATCTCCCAGCAGCCTCGGCTAAGCTGATTGATTGGCACTGCCAGCAAGTACCCAAGCAACTTAATATTCCATGCAATGTGTAGGACTCTGTCAATGCAGAAAGAGGGATTTTGGTCTCAGGCAGTTGGCAGGGAGAGAGAGGAGAAGAGAGGGGAGAGATTCTTTGAAGCAGGATCTGTCTATAGAGACCTGCCCCAAACCAGCCCAGCTTAACTGACCAATGCTTCAGGCACACTCAGAAGTGTGTCTTTGAATAGCTGGAGCTCTAACCCTCTTTACTTGCTGGGGATGGTCTTTTAGTGGCCTCTCCAGCCCCCTACCTATGACCTTCTTATTTCTCTCTTCACCCAAACAGACCCTAGTTAATTGTGAGAAATGGCAACACTCTTAAGATGAGACTTGTCAATCAAGGCATGACTTAGTGGACAAGACAAAGGAACCAGGAGGTGTACAGGAAGATGAGACAGGGCAATAGAGGGCTCCGGAAATGGGAAACAAGCATCAGAGAGATGATGTGGAAGGCAAAGCCCTATGCTGAGGGAGCCGGTTTGGCTTCTGAGTGGCGGGAAGGAATAAGTCCAAGGAAAGCTTGGATAAGTCCGGAAGGTAGCTAAACACTAGGTCTGAAGAGGGAAGGATAATAGGGCGTGCTAGGGAATCCCAGGGTAACAAGCCAATGAAACAGCTGCATGGACATTGGGCCTTGGGGAGCTTGGATGACACCACAACCCCTGTTCTTCCCCAGAACCAAACAGTCCAGCTCATCCCAAAGAGGATAGGGATGGGGGTGGGGGACTGGCAGTATCAGGACTTGAAGCAATTGCTTAGAAATTGCAGCAAGCAGGTCCAGAAACATAATTACCCACCATGCAGCACTGGGCTGAGAGCTGGAAATAGCCCTGTATTTATTTACCCAGCAATTACATGCTACATTAGATACTCCGCTAGTACATAGCTCTTACCATGCAATTAACTGGTCTTTGCTTCCTGGGCG
Organism: Vombatus ursinus; assembly: GCF_900497805.2. NCBI lineage: Eukaryota > Metazoa > Chordata > Mammalia > Diprotodontia > Vombatidae > Vombatus > Vombatus ursinus. The sequence goes on from NW_020954546.1 coordinate 31,149,023, forward strand.
AGGGTGCTGCAGACAGTCACAGGGGGAAATAGAGCTTTGCCTAGTTTCCTAATGGTGCTGGAGGTCACCTTCCAATTTGTCTTTTTGGAACCTAAGACAGGTTGCAGTTTTAGATAGGGAAGCCTGAAGATTCCAGGGCTCTGGGTCCCAATCCTTTGGTGGGCTTCGCCATGCCTCAGGGATGATATTCAGCTCTAGTCTTCCCTTGGGTACCAGTTTTCTCTGCCATTTTCTTTCCTGCACATGGGCTAGGCAGAATGATGAAATCATAGGATATTAGAGGAGGAACAGGACTTAGAGACCACCTAATATATCACATAATAGAGCACCTTGCCCAGGGATTTGTGGGTGATGAGCAACATATCTAATAATGCCTTTTTTATATTGAGAAAGAAAGGCATTTTTCCTCCTCCAGATATGTTACATTCACCCTCCTCTCCACCTAAGGATGAAATGTTCTCAAAGGAGTTAGAGAGGAAAGAATGTTTGTCAAGAGGTGCAGTCCTTAGCTTGATGCCTCCCCAACACTGGGGGGAAGGGAATCTGGGTTCAGATACAGGTGAGATTTCATTTCATATTTTAAAATAACTATGACACCTTTCATTTGTTTACATCTTCACACTCTCCAAGGGCTTGACCTCAGAGAGAATTACAGAGCTAGAAGCAAGACCACTTAGTTCAGTTTTAGAACAAACTACCCATTTTTCAGATAGAGAAACTTAGGTCTAGAGAAGCTATATAGTTCTATCCTTCCTTCTTCACTCCAGAATCAAGAGCAGGAAGGAATCCTGGGTGTGAACTAGTCTAAGCTACCTATTTTACAGACATGGAAACTGAGGCCAAGGGAAGTAACTTATCCAAGGTTACATAGCAAGGTGTATGAGTAAATGACAAAACTAGGACGAGAATCCAGATCTCCTAATTCCCAATCTAGTTCTGTCTCTTCCCATTTCTCTTAATTGATCCTAATAGGGTGTGACTCCACGTTCACTCAACATCCTAATCTCCCTTCTCTGGAAAAGTTCTAGCTGGCAAATGATCTTTTTCAGTGGAGCATCCAGAGGACCTGGGTTCAAATCTACCACTGTCGCTTGTTACCTGTGTGACCATGGGCAAGTTTCTGAACCTCTCTGAGGCTCAGCTTTCTCATTTGTTAAAAAATAAAAGCAGTTGAACTAAATGGTTTTATGTGTACTTTTATTACTAAATCTATGATTCTATAGTAATATTCCAGATGTGAGATGGACAGGGCAAAGTAGGACAGGACTATACCTTCCTAGGATCACAAGGGCATTGATCTAGATGTTGGAGGGATCTCAGAGGCAATCTGATTAAATCTCCTTGTTTTACAGATAAGTAAACTAAGGCCCAAGGATGAGAAATGACTCTCTCAAATACATAATTGGGCACGGGGGCAGGGGTGGGGGGAGAGGAAGGAAAGGGGCAACCATATCACACTATTGAGTCAAATGGCTTCCAACCTACTAAAATAATATTAACAATAACTGATATTTATATAGTACTTTATATATTATATAATATATTTGTATCTTTTGATAAACACATGAGTTAGAATATGCATTTGCTATAAATTTTATATATTAGAAAAATAATGCTCAGAAAAGTTAAATAACTTGAACAGGGTCACACAGTCAAGTCTTCACTGACTCCAAGTCTAGGACTCTTTCCATTACCACAAGAGAGAGGAGGGGAGAATGAAGAGAAAGACAGAGATACAGAGAGAGAGAGAGAGAGAGAGAGAGAGAGAGAGAGAGAGCAGCAGAGAGACAGAGACATGAACAGGCATTGAAAGAGACAGATTCATAGCAGAGATAGATGAAAAGTCAGAGACAGAAGAAACTGAGAGAGAGGAGAGAGACAAACAAGGACAGAGACACAGAGAGACAGAGGAATAAGGAAGGAAGGGGGAGGAGGAGCAAGAGAAAGAGAAGGAGATAGAGGAGAAGACAATAACTATTATAACAACACAATGATAATTACGACAACAATGAGAAATGACAACGATGGCAATGATGATGATGATGATGATGATGATGATGATGATGATGATGATGATGACTAGCAACAACTTTGGGGAACATCCACAGTTAAGGGGCATGATATGGATGATGAGTCAACGAAGGAGATTTTGAAGGAGTGGTCAGACAGGGATAGCAGAAGAAGAGAGTAACATCACGAAAACTCAGTGCAGAGAGAATAGCAAGGAGGAAAGGATGGTCAGCTGTGTCAAATGTAGCAAAGAGGTCAGGAAGGACTAGGACTAGAGAGAGACCAGATAGGACAAATAAGAGATTGTCGATAACGTCGGAGAGAGGATTTTTGATTGTGATACCATAAATCAGATTACAGAGGGTTGAGGAGAGAGTGAGAATAGAAAAAGCAGAGGCAATGAGAGACTCTGTTGGCCCAAAGTCATACAGTAAGTGGCAGAGCTAGGATTTGAACCCAGGTCCTCTAACACCAGAGCCTGTGGCTATTTGATAAGCAGTCTATCAACTCCCCTAAGGAAAAAAACAAGATAAGCTGAGTTTGGCTTAAGTTGTTCTCAGTGAACCCATACTAGTTCCTAGTGATCATTGCTTCCTTTTCTAATTGTTTAAAAGACATCTTAACAATCTATTCCAAAATTTTGGCTTGGATGAACATTAAGCAGGCATTGTCAGTATCGACTTGTCCCCCTACCCCAAGAATTGGAACAATGCTTAACCTCTCTCCTGTCTTTTAGAATCTCTTTGTTCTCTGTGACTCCTCAAAGATTTCTACTAGGGATCATCATTTGTACTTTACATGACCTTTTTTCTCTACTCCCCTAGGATATAATTTGTCTATTTGAACTCACCAATAGACATGGTATCTGAACTTAAAGGAGTGAATCATATATGTCTTTTTTTTTCTATTCCTTTGCCGATCTTGGGTTTCGTGTCTACTGGTTCAATATCAATATCATCCTTTCATTTAACCATTTCCATTCAACAGTTAGTTGCTGTGTGCCCATTGGGGGCCCTACCTCACACAAGGTGGTAGTGGGGAATAAGATATGGACGCCTGATCTCACAGGCTAGTATGGAACACACATAGCCAAAACAATAAATGCAAATGACAAACAAGGTTAATTGATACTAAGAACATGCACGAAGGTTTGGGGAATCTGATTTGACTATCTCTGGACCTTATTCATGACTTTGTAGAAGATTTAGGTTCTACTGGAACTTGATTGGGTCCCTCCTTTAACCAGAATTGAAGAAGGTTAATAAGGGAATTGTTATATAGGTGTGTATATGTGAATAACATATACATGGACACATATGCTTTTAAAAAATATCTACCAACATAATCATCACAGGTCTCTAGTTGCTTGGGACTTCTAGAGAACTGGTTCTACTGTTTGCACAAAGAGACTGAAGATGCAAGCAGAAGGCATTAAGAAAAGAGTTAATTATATATTTACAGCCTCGGTCATTTTCTACTAATTATGTCTTGGCAAGCACTACATTGTGGACGAGTCTTAAATCTTAGTGTCTTTTAAAAAGATTAGTTTGAAATTGAGTGGTTGTAACTTTCTAAAAAAGCTTAAACTTTTCAATCAGCCACGATTGCCGATTAAGGTTAACTTCCCTGGCTCCCATCCCACTTCTTTTGGAGACTGGAGAACCTAAAGGGGCTGGAAAAGCAGAAAAAAAGTACAAATCAACTCTTTATTACAGTGGATGGAGTCCTGAACTTTGAGTCCGGGAGACCAGCATTCAAATCCAGCTCCAAACACTAGCTGTGTGGCCCTGGACAAAGTAATATGTCTGCCTCAGTTTCCTCATCTGTAAAGTGGGAATGATAATAGTACCTACTTCACAGAGTTGTTGTGAGGGTCCAATGAAATAATATTTGCAAAGTGCTTTGCGAATCTTAAAGTACTATATCATTGCTATCTATTATTATCATTCAACCAGGAGATCTATAATAAGAGTTCATTAGAGGCTAATTTATAGTTCATTGTTCATCTGTTGTTAGTTTCTCCTGGTAGGGAAGTAGAAAAATTGATGGAGAGATGAGGTGATAAAGACATATAAATATAGATATAATAGAAATAAAATTATACACACAATATACATATATATGTCCCTATTACAATGTGGCACCTGGAACTTGATACAGTACTTCAGGGTGGGTCTGATTAGGGCAGAGTATGGAGAGATTATCACTTCTCTTATTCTACACTTTGGAGGGGTTTTTTTGTTTGTTCATTTCACATTTGTTATTCATTGGTACAGTGAACTCTCAGTGAGGAAATTTTCTTTATCAATGAAAGTTGGCATTTGTGTTTCAATTTTAAGTGTACAAGAATTTTTACAAGAATTTGTAGAAGATGCTGAGAGGTTACATGACATAGCCAGGATCACTCAGCCAACACCTGTCAGGTGGGACTTTAACTAAGGCCAGCACACTCTCCACTATTACATGCTATCTTTCTTCCTGAATAGTATATTTCCATTAATGCCACCTTGGATTATCTTAACTATTTCAGTAGGCATATCACAGAATTAATTAATTTATAATTAATTAATAGGTTAAGCTTATAGTCTACTAAAACCCCTGAAGATTTTTCACATAAACTGTTGTCATCTTTCCCCCCAGCTGTGTTTGTGCCATTGACTTTTATAGCCCAAGTGCAGGAGTTCCCATTTGTTCCTATAATATTTTGTCTTCTTTGTTAAGACCCAACTTTTCAAACTATAGCCAGCTCTCTGGTCTTGATTTTGCCATGCAACATATTAGTGGCCCTTCCCAGCTTGGGCTGTCCAGGAATTTTATAATTTTGACTTCAATCTTCCACTACAAACCAATTAGGATATCTCATCATGGTGCAAAGGCTCTGGTTCTTCAAGGCTATGCTAGTGGAACACAAACAGCAAGCTGGAACGACTTTGAGCATGGAGTTGGCAGGGGTATACACATATCTATGTGTGCATATGTATATACACATACGTATATGTATATATAAACACACATGTTTTGTATACACATATCATGGAATTAGCAGTAGTATACATGTGCACTTATGTGTGTATGTGTATATTATATATGTGGAGGGTACATGTGTATATATGTGTATATGTGTGTATCTATATCTATCTATTCAAGATTGGTATAGATGACCTTTGAAAGGCTCATCATCAGTAGTCTACCAGGTAAAGAATTTCTGTGCCAAGCAATTCTAAGGCATAGAGAGGTTATAGTCTGTATGACTGGAGGGACAACCCCTACTGATAAAATCACAAAACTCTCAAATATGGGATATATCTTCAGACAATTTTTCGGTAGGTCAAAGATCTATAATTACATCAGTGTGGAAGCTCCTCCCAAGTGAAACAGGTTACAATGCAGCAAGATGTATTTCACTTTGCATGTAGTAATTTTTTGTTGAATGGAATTGAACTTATATATGCCTAAATAGAAAAATCTTAGAAAGGTGCCCAAGATTAAGGAAGTTAAAAAATTAGTCTGCATTCACACAGCAACTGAGAGTAAGAGGCAAGTTTTGATTCCAATTTTTCTTGGGCAGCTAGATGGTATGGTGGATAGGCTGTAGGGCTTAGAGTCAGGAAGACTTGAGTTCAGATCTCATCTTAGATACTTATTTCCTCTGAGACCCTGGACAAATCACTTAACCTCTCTCAGTCTTAGTTTCCTTACCTGAAAATGGTAATAATTATAGTTCTGACCTCACTGGGTTGTTGTGAAGATTAAATAAATGAGATCATATGTGAAGTGCTTTGCAAGCCACACAAATGTTAGCTGTTGTTTTTGTCATTATCATCATCAAGTCCAATAATGTATACATTATGCCATGTTGTCTCTCTACCTCCAGCCAAATCATTGATTTAAAAAATGTTGAATTAGACAGGGGGTTAATGAGAGAGCCCTATGGTCCACCACTACAGCCCTACATCCAAAGATGACAACAAAAGTGTTAACTCCTAAATGGGGGTTTAGTAAGCCAGGAAAATAAAAGAATTGTCGGTGAAGCTGCAAATTAGTCCAAGATTCTGGAAAATAATTTGGGATTACACTTAAGAAGTGACTAAATTGGGCATAGCCATTGACCTAGCAATGGCACTACTAAGCATAAAAATCAATGATACAGAATAAGAATCCATATATGCAAAACTATTTGTAGTAGCAATTTTTATATCAATAGAAACTTGGAATGAAAGCACATGCCCATTAGTTGGGAAATAGCTCAAAAATATGCTAAATAAAGACAATGCAATATTATTGTACTATTGTACAATATTATTGTAATAATACTATTGTATTATTGTATTATTGACAAATATGAAGAATTCAGAGAAACTCGGGAAGACTTGTAGGAAATGATGCAGTATGAAGTTGGCAGAATGAGAATAATTTTTATGACACCCTCAATAATAAAAGGAAAACAACACCAAAAGACTGAATTTCAGAGAATTTGATCAGGAAACATGCTTCCCACTTATTAGCAATAGGTGCAGGGGGAGGCATACGTATTTTAGGCATGGCCAATTTGCTGGGATCTTTTTTGCTTAAGTGTAATTTTTTTTTTACAAAGGCGGGTTCTGTTGGGAGGGGGTTATCGACAAATGACAGTAATATTTTTTAAAGAAGAAAGATGATCAACAAACTTTTTTAAAATAAAGGCCTTCGTCCAAGTTAACATTAATCCGTTGGTCTAGACATTCGAGGTGCAGTCATTGAACCAACTATCTACTAACAATCTACCAAACTACTAACCAACTACCATCCAGCTTATATTTCCCCATCTTGTAGATAAAGATAATACGAGCTAATTTACTAACTGGTTTGATGAAATTCAGATACAATCTACCAAGGGGATATTTCTCATTGCTCATCTTAATGTTGCTATCAAATAAGGAACCAGTCCAAATTTCTGGAATGGAAATAGCACTCATTAGCACAATACTTCAATTAGTTCCATTATAGATCACATAGGCATCTATACCTTGGCCAGAAAACCAAACAACCACATGAGAAATGACACAAAATACCACTTTATGAAGCAATGAGGTCTAGTAGAAAGTCTACTGCTCTGGGAATCAGAAGACACAGGTCTGACTGGTGGCTCTGATACTTACTAGTTTCCTCCCCTTTAATTCACGTCAAGACCTCTGCACCTTAGAGGGCTTCCTAGAACACTGAATGGTTTGGCAATTTGCCCAAGGTCACATAGCTAGACTGTCATTAGATACAGGTCTTCCTTCTTAATCATCTTGTGTTTAATGACTTAGTATATGTTTGTATTAATCACTTTATATTTGTACTGTATATATTTGCTTAGGTACTTGTCTCCCAATTTAGAATGGAAACTTCCTACAAGTGGAGACTTTTTCATTCTTTGTACTTGGTGCCAGATAGAGTGCCTGGCATATATTAGGAACTTCATAAATACTTGTTGATTGATTGCTTGATTGATTTAAGGACAGTTCTCTATGATGAAGAGGAAGAGAAAGAACTTGGAGCTACCCAATGTAGTGAAGAGTATTAGAACAAGAATTAAAGGTCCCTGACTTGGTTCTAGTACCATCACTTGCTACCTGCATGACTTTGGTCAAGTCATTTAACTTTTTGAGACTCATTCTATTAATATGAAAAATGAAAAGAGAACCAAGTGGCCTCTTAGTTCACTTCCAGTTCTAAATCTATGATCTTTGATCACAATGAAAGGAATCAGAAGATAATATTGATTACTTCAAAACTTGGTTTGAGTTCAGTTCTGCACACCAGTGAGACATTGGTGACCTATCGATACTCTGCCTCCCTAGAGAAGAAATATTGGCCTCCAAGTCTATTAGAAAGATGGGCAGATGTATGGTTCAATATAGTTATCTTTCCAGTATGACCAGCCTTTGACTAACTTGCAATGTAAGTGACGTTTGTTCTTAGTCACCATAGACGGCCTCCTCTTTTGGGTCACTTCCCAATCCCACCATATCCTCATCCCTGCAGTGTAATATTGAAGTTTCTAGTGCTTTCAGCTTCTTCCTCTGCTTCCAAATCTCCATCTTACCCCACCCCCCACCCATCAAAACCTGCTCACTGAAAAGACTCGCATCTGTCATTTGCAGCTCAGGTTCAGTGGCTATTTCCTTTCCCAGGGATAGTTGCCTGTTAATCTTAGAGTCATAGTTTACAGGATCCAAAGATGGGACATTAATCCGATCCCTTCTTTTAACTGAAAAAAAAATTAAGCTGAACACTGAGGCCCAGAAAGGTTAATTGATTTGCCTGAGGTCACACATGTGGCAAATAGCTGAGCAAGGATTCAAACCCTGGGTATTAAAATCTGATGCTCATTCCTAGACACTACTGTGGTAACCTTTCTGTTTATGAATAGAAAGGCTATGCCCCCTGTGAGCTCAAACTCAGGTACTAGACAGCACTGGAAGATGCGGTCTGGAATCAGCTTGCTCCTCATTTCTTCCTTCAAGACAGTTCATTTGTTGCATCCCATTTGAGATCTTTCCTGATTTCCCATTTCTTTCTCTCCCTCGTCCCCTTCCTCTCCTCTCAGTTCTTCTCCCTCCATCCCCCTCCTCCTCTCTCTCATTTCTTTCTCTCCTTTCATCTTTTTCTCTTGATCACTCTGTCTCATCTCTCTCATCTTGCTTTCTTTCTATTTCATTTGCTTTGCATTTTTATATACTTTTTCTTTTTTGGCTAGGCAACAAGGTTAAGTAACTTGCCCAGGGTCACACAGCTAGTAAGCGTTATGTGTCTGAGGCCAGATTTGAACTCAGATCCTCCTGAATCCAGGGCCGCCTAGCTGCCCCTATTTTTATATGCTTTGTGTGTGTGTGTGTGTGTGTGTGTGTGTGTGTGTGTGTGGTGTCCTCAGAGGAGAAGATCCTTAAAGGCAAGGACTATGCTGTTTTGAGCTTGATACATGCAGTATCTTGCACATATCAGAAACATAATAAGTATTTCCTGAAATGAACTGAATTAAAGCAGAGATAAAAGAGCCTTCATAGCACTGAAATTCTAAGCTGTTGGCTGCCACCACAGGAAGAAGCCAGCCCCACCCTCAGACACAGTCCCAAGGAGTGATGAATTTGCCTGCATCCCCCTCCCAATAGCACCCGCTTCTGGCCTCCTTCCAAAGGGCAGCTGTGCAACAAGAGAAATAAGTCCTGAAAGGAATCAGGGCTCTTCTTAGCAAGTTTCCCTGATATTTCACAAAACAACACTCTGGGATAGCCTTTTGGGCTGAAAGGGCAGGCAATGCCTCTAATTGCATCACTAACCTAATGAGATCATTAACTGCAAACCCAGTGTGGGTACATTTTATCTTTCCTACTCGTTATGGAGGAATAATCCGTTTTCCCCTCAATTACAGATATGTAGAGATCATGGTCACCTGCACTGCCAATTGGTTTCTTTGTGACAAGTAATCTTGGTGCTAGATCAAATTATTTTTCTGTATCCACCTCCCCCCCTTCCCTGGCAAAGCAAGTTTGAATATTCCTCTCATTCTTTTATTAATAAGATGTGAAGCATCAGCCCTTTGACAGTTGAACGGACCACACAGAAGCTTAGCAAGCATATTCACGGTCCAAATATATGGACAGGAAAACATAGGCTTGGGGAATTTGATGAGGGCTTTGAGATGATCTATTCTAACCTTCTCATTTCACATGGGGGAAACTGAGGCCAGGAGAGGAGAAATGACTTATCTAAGAACACACAAATAACAGAGATTCATACTTCATGCCTTCTGATTACAAATGCATGACTCTCTCCCCCATACCATGACGACTGTTGGGATAATCTTGATAGACTGAAGCAGACACCCTTAGGCTGACAGAGGTGAACATAGGAAACCAGGTTTTGGGGTCCTAAATCTCCCCATTCCATTCTAAACAGAGGATATAAAGAAACTTTCTAGACCCTTATTTTATGAGAGGCAGTAAGGTGTAGTGGGTAGCACACTCAACTGAGAGTGAGGAACATCTGGAAGGAAACTTACTAGTTAGAAAACTCTGGGCAAGTCAATTAAGCTTACTGAGTCTTCACTGCAAAATAAAGGGTTTGGATGTGATGATTTCTATAGACTCCTCAAGTTCTAAATCAGGATTTCTTAACCTTTTCCGTGTCCTGGCCCTCTTGGGCAGTCTGATGAAATCTATGGATGCCTTCTTGAAACCATATTTTTAAATGTATAAAATAAAATACATAAGTTTACAAAGGAAACCAATTATATTGGGGGAAATGATGTATTTTTTTCCCTTTCAAGTTCACAGACCCTCTCCTCCCAATATCCGTCTACAGGGATCTATGGATGAACTCTAAGTCAATGATTTTATGATTCATATCTTCATAGGAAGTGGGTGTAGCCATTACTTTAGGTGGCCTTACAGATAAGAACAGTCTGATAACCTGGAATGACACAAGATGGAGAGTCAGAGGAAAAAGTCCTGGTTCTCCTATTTACTACATGTATGACTTTGGATAAGTCACGATCTTTTTGGGTTTCAGTGGGCTCATTTTCAAAAGATCATTTCAAAGATCAAAAGGTTTAATTACGTGACTTTTGAGGTTCCTTCCAGCTCCAACTAAATCCAATTCATGTGCGAGTCAAGACATCCCCCATGATGTCATCGGTCCTCTTAGAAAATGAAGGATGAATAACATCCACAAATGATCTTATTGTTCTATGAATGACTTCCCACCACCAGCTAGGGAGAAATGTTCTCATTACAACTTTGAGGATTTAGCCAAGTCTTAGAGAACACCGTTAGTCCTTTCTAGCCTCCATTCTTTCCTTTGTCTGTTGACTCCAGCTGATGTAGCCAGGCTTGTAAAGGTAACAGCTCTCAGGTTTGGAGTCAGACCTCAGGCTTGGTCAAACAAGACAAACCAAATAATACTATCAGATATACCACCTATATTATAGAAAAACACATTCTAAATATTTGCAAAATATAAAAGGGATTCTCTGTCAACCCCAAATGACTTTTTAAACATCCCAAAATGTAGAACAAAAATCCCCTAAATATTAGAAAGATACTCCCCTTACTTGACTTGCAAAAAGTTGGGGATTTGGTGGGGGCAGCCACATCACATGGGTAATTCATACTGTGCTACAGCACAGTATTGTCTCTCACGTAGCCTAGTCACAGCTGGCATTTAAATAGGCAAAATCCCTATTGATAATTCCATATTAATATTACTTTTCAACATAATACTCTGTTTAGAGGCCTAATGTCAGGCAGAGTGTCTGATCAGCTTCTTGTTTTTTTCCCTCCCTCCCTTCCTTCCTTCCTTCCTTCCTTCAGCAATAGTGACTGGCAGCAGGGTCTTCATTGGAATCCTAGGATCCTCAAGGACAGGATGAGTAGAAGCAGACTCAAGGCTCTACAAGGAGCCCAGCAGAAGAGCAATGTCATAGCTATGGAAAACATTCTGAGGATGCTAGCAAAAACAAAAAAACAAACAACAGCAAAAAAACCCTCCATTTGCCACATACGCTCTAAACTTGAGATCCCTTTCCTCCAGACTCTGTATGTACCGGTAGAAGAGTAGGTCACAGACTTGGGCTGGGGAGGCATTTTATACCAATTATACCACATAATAAATACACATTTTTAAAATCTAATTATATATTTCTGCTACTTAATATCAGTTGATAATAATAGGGAGAGGGGAAGCACTTCAGTGCTAGTCCATGAGCTACAGCATTAGAAAAAACATTCCCCAACTCCTCAGGGATACCTCTAGAAGGGATAGCTCCCATAGAGCAGAGACATAATGGCTAAACTCTTGGAACCCAGTGTAAAAGAGGAAGGGAGGGATGAGAGCCTACTTATGACTGAATCAAAGTTTGAGAACTGGAAGAGAAACTATTTGAAACTATTTGGTCTACACCCATCATGTTACAGTCAAGGAAACAGAGACCTATGGAGGTGAAGTGACTTTACCAAAGTTGAAGAGCTGTCAAAGGCAGAATGGGAGAGGAAATGGAGCCCCCAAGAGGCAAAATGTTGTGTGTCTAAGGTCACACAACTAATCAATACTTCTATCTGTAGTTAGAGGTACCTAGGTGGCCCAGTGAATAGGTTAGGCTTGGAGTCAGAAAGACTTCTGTCTGTTTGTTTGTTTGTTTGTTTGTTTGTTTGTTTGTTTGTTTGTTTGTTT